>NC_090400.1:54093632-54393632 GCF_036365525.1 Heterodontus francisci
TTAATGACAGAGAGGGAGACTGGTTTCCACTCCGTTTTGAAGGCACCAAGGACTGGCAATACGATCTCTGACGGTGAGTTGTTACGGCGCATCCACAACATGGAGATCAAGTCCTGCGGTGGTCAGTGGGACCCTCATATTTCCTTTATCCGAGATCTCATCAGATTGCGAGGATTGATCCAGTCCAGTTAAAACTGCAAAGCAAACACACTTAAAGCAGAATTAACACATTTGACATGCTCCCTATCTATCTTTTTTTATTGAAGGCAGAACACCACACTCTCTCTCCATCATTTTTGTAATTTGTTTGTTTTGCCACGATGATGGATGACAGTACTGAGTTGTGTCTAAACTGAAGTGTGTGAAATCACGCACATGGCACAATTTTATCCCTTTTTGCAGGCATTTTGTTCTCACAGAAACGAGGGACGCCAATGTCCTGCTTTTGCCTCCCAGCATCTGTAACAGGGGCACCCCTCCAGCCTTTCCCGCCTTTCAGTGGGATGACAGCTGATCTGTATCTTTACCTCCACCCCCCCCCCCCCCTCCTTGATTCTGTGGCCCTTAATACCCTTGACAAACAAAAATCTCATAAAGTTGAAATTTTCAATGGAACCTGCCACTGTGCATCCCCGCACCCCCCAGCCTCAGCCATTCATCCTCAACAGCTTTATGTGGGGAGAGAGTTCAGATTTCCACTATTCTTTGTGTGAAGAAATGCTTCCTGACAAGTTTTTGGGCAAAAGATGCAGGGGAATATGAGGAAGCACTTTTCTACGCCGTGGGTGGTAATGAGCTGGAACTCGCTTCCCACAAGGGTGGTGGAAGTGGAGGTGACCAATGACTTCAAGAGGACGTTGGATGGCCACCTGAGAGAAATAGACTTGCAGGGATACAGGGATCGAGCAGGGGAGTGGGACTGACTGCATAGCTCTCTGGAGAGCCGGCATGGACTCAATGGGCCGAATGGCCTCCTTCTGTCCCGTTAGTGACTCTGTGACACTCCTGAACAGCTGGCTCCAATACAATCCCTTCTGGGAGAAAAGGGCAGATGTTAACCTGTTAGTAATTGCATGAATCCACTTGTTGGTTTCCGTCCTTTTGGACAGCCTGTTTTACCTGTAGCACAGACTGCATCAGTCTGACCCCTCATTTTGCTAACCTATCTGTTCTTATTCTCTCCCTCAGTCAGATTGTCAAATTAGTGTCAATTCTGCAGCGTCTGAGAGCAGTCCCGTTCAATCGACTCCCATCTACTTAAAACTCCCTGCTCCGAGCATTCGTTTAATTTCATGAGCCCTGAGCTTCTGTCATGGAGCAGAGGCTTCAATCCCATCTGTTCGGTCTGAGTTCAAAACCCCGCGCCCCCCACCCCCCCCCCCCCCCCCCCACACCTCCCCGAGAGAGCCACGTGCTAACGCACTGCATGATTCAGTCGTTGGCCCACAGCTCCGAGCATGTGAAATTCCACTTTGTGCAAGAGTGGTACAACAAACTGCAGGAGCCACTGACAGATCAATGGATGTATTCCAGTGCCAGTGTCCATGGGCTGCACTCTCTCCGTGCCACATGCTTCTCCAGCGAGCTTCGTGTAACGTGTTGGGTCAATACAATAGTAAAAAGAAAGACTTGCATTTCTACAGCAACTTTCACAACCTCAGGCACTTCCAGAGCACTTTACAGCCAATGAAATACTTTTTTTTTTGAGGTGTAGTCAATGTAGGAAATGCAGCAGGCAATTTACGCACAGCAAGATCCACACACAGCATTGTGGTAATGACTGCGCTAGGAGTGTCAGCCTAGATTTTGTGCTCAAGCTTCTGGAGTGGAGTTCGAACCCATGACCTGCTGACTGTGAGGTAAGAGTTCTACTCACATAGCCACCTATATAAAGGCTATAATTATTGGATCAGCTATTTGTTGGATTGTGAGTTGCCAATGGCAGTTTTTTCAATTTGCATCAGGTTGTAGTTTGTGGAGTGTGATGTTGCACATTGCCAAGGACTGTTTGTCAATATCTGTTGCTGCTCGTAAGATTAGGCAGCAAGGGGTTAGAGCCTTCGCTCTATCATTCTAAGCAGCTGAAAAACGTTGCTGCCATTAAGGGGTAATTTTCTTTAGCGCTTGCCAGCTGCTAGAGTTATACCCTATCTCCTGGAACATAATATTCTCTTACCCACACTAGTTCAACAACTTGCATCTACGTTAGCACCTTTTAATGTACAACGAGGTTCCTGAGGCATTTTATGGAGAGGTGATCAACGGAGCAGATGTTAATATCTACAGGAATAATTTGAATCTCCTGGTCAAGATACGCCTAATGGAGATAACCACCGGAGACAGATTCTGCTCCGCGCATGTCCAGCAGCTCTTGGAGTTGGGTGCCCCCTGGTGGCTTCGCACATTGGTGCAGCAGTGGCTTACCTGACAAAGACATGCAGGGTTCTGGGGAATTCTCCGCGTCATCAGGCTGTATCTGTCCAGGTGAATTCAATGGTCCAGCTACCTGGGCTCAGTGGTCAGTGGGAGATTGATTGACCAGCCTCTCACTGATCCATCTGTTTTCAGTGGGGTTCATCCTTAATTGTAAGAAACGCCAACCTGATAAATTCCTGTTTTCCCCCAGATTTGTTAACCTGGTTGTGAATCTGTAGGGGACCTCATTCAAAGCGTTGCATTCCACATCCTCACTCTGCATCTTCCCATTCTTTACCATGCTCCCATGCCTCTAGTTAGTTGACTTCAAGACCTTGCTTGCATATCTCCCACTCCCACCCCAATAGCCCTGCACCATCCTACCATACCTCAGCAATCTCCTGCTTCCCTGGTACAAGCTTTACCCCACTGCCCACGGGTGCACCACCCCATTCCCTCTGCTCTACCACCTTCTCTTTTAGACAGTCACCCTCTGGTCGATTCAGCCCCCAGCACCTCCAAACTCTCACGTCCATCCATGCCTTCAACAGCATCCCTGAGACGCCTATCTTCAACCGAGCTTTCCCTCCACTGTCTCCTCACTGCCCATTCCCTTGTTTGGGGTCCACTTTACAAAGTGCTTTGAGATGCTCCTCGCTACTTGAAGAATGTTCTGGAAAGTCATCTGGTTGCACGAATTTGGTACCAAGACAAGCAAACGCTTTGACCGGCACCGGTTGTGGTACTTCCCGTGTGCAGGATGCATGCCTGGATTTGAATGCAGTCTTTTGCCGTATGCTTTATGTTTCCTAAAGCTTTGAATTCTGTTCCTCTGCAGTGAGTGTGTCACCGAGACTTTTCAGAAACTTGTTGCGTGATCCATTTGTACAGTTTTAGCGGCATTGTATGTCGATATGGCAGATGGTGCAATACTCGGAAATGTGTAAACAGCGAGGAGAGAGTAACAGGCTCCAGGAGGACATGACAGACTGGTGAAATGGGTGGACACATACAGACAAGTGCAAAATGATACATTTTGGCAGGAACAATGAGGAGAGGCAATAAGAATTAAATACAATGTTAAAGGAGATGCAGGAATTGAGGACCTGGAGGTGTATATACCCAGGTGTTTGAAGTGGCAGGACAAGTTGACAAAAAGGCATACGGGACTATTGTCTTTAAGTGTAGAGTATAAAGTTACGGTTGTTATGCTAAACGTTTAAAGACACTGTTAGGCCCCAGCTGGGGTGTTGTGGCCACTTGTGGACACCTCACTAATGAAGGATGTCAAAGCCTTGGAGAGAATCCCGAGGAGATTTACGAGAATGGTACCAGGGATGAAAGACTTCAATTATGAGGTGAGACTAGACTCTCCTTAGAGTAGAGAATGTTAAGAGGAGTTTCGATAGAGATGTTCAAAATCATTAGTATTTTGATGAATTAAATAAGGGGAAATCGTTTCGAGTGCAGGACACAGATTTAAGGTGATTGCTCACGGAGGCAACATGAGCAAAAATAATTTTACGCCGCAGTTTGTTCCTTTTTTCATTCATGGGATGTGAGTATCGCTGGCCAGGCCAGCATTTATTGCCATCCCTAATTGCCTTGAGAAGGTGGTGGTGAGCTGCCTCCTTGAACCGCTGCAGTCCATGTGGGGTAGGTACACCCACAGTGCTGTTAGGAAGGGAGTTCCAGGATTTTGACCCAACGATGATGAAGGAACCATGATATATTTCTAGATCAGGATGGTGTGTGGCTTGAGTTGAACGTACAGTGGTGGTGTTCCTATGTGCCTGCTACCCTTGTTCTTCGAGGTGGTAGAGGTCGTGGATTTGGAAGGTGCTGTCGAAGGAGCCTTGGTGAATTGCTGCAGTGCATCTTGTAGATGGTACACACTGCTGCCACTGTGCTTCCCTGGTGGAGGAAGTGAATGTTGAAGGTGGTGGATGGGGTGCCACTCAAGCGGGCTGCTTTGTCCTGGATGGTGTCGAGTGTTGTTGAAGCTGCACCCATCCAGGCAAGTGCAGAGTATTCCATCAGACTCCTGACTTGTGCCTTGTAGATGATGGAAAGCGTTTGGGGAGTCAGGAGGTGAGTTATTTGTCGCAGAATTCCCAGCCTCTGACCTGCTGTTGTAGCCGCTGTATTTACATGGCTGGTCCAGTTCAGTTTCTAGTCAGTGGTAACCCCAAGATATTGGTGGTGGGGGAGGCAGCGATGGCAAGGCCTTCGAATATCAAGAGGCGATGGTTAGATTCTCTCTTGTTGGGGATGGTCATTGCCTGGCACTTGTGTGGTGTGAATGTTACTTGCCATTTATCAGCCCAACCCTAAACGTTGTCCCGGGTCTGGATGCACTACCTGAAAGAGGAATTGGAGGTGGAAAATGTGCAGAGCTTTGGGGGAAAGGGCAGGGAAATGGTTCTAATTGTATAGCACTTTCAAAGAGGCCGCACAGGTGGGTTGGGCCGAGTGCCTCCTTGTATGGTGCATCATTCTGTATCCTTGCCGGAGGGGGAATCCCAGACTTGAGTGATTAAGTCAATTGCTTTTTGGCCGTTCTTTTACCTTGTGCAGAATCACCAGTAAAAGAAAATAAAGTCTTGCATTTATATAGCACCTTTCATCTCAACACGTCATAGAGAGATACAGCACTGAAACAGGCCCTTCGGCCCACCGAGTCTGTGCTGACCAACAACCACCCAAAGCATTTTATAGCCAATGAAATACTTCTTTGAATGATAATCATTGTATCCTGTATTACAACACTTCAGAATGTCCTTAATTGGCTGCAAAGCACTTAGTGACATCCTGAGGTTGTGAAATGCAATATAACAATATATAAACATAACTATATGAATGAAAGTTTGTTCTTTCTTTGTACCGTAGGAAATGCAGCAGCCAATTTGCAAACAATATGATTAAATGACCTGATAATGATTTTGGTTCAGGAGGAAATATTGACCAGGACTATGGGGCCAACTCCCATGTCCTTCAAAAATATGTCCTGGGATCTTTTATGTCCACCTGAGAGGACAGACAGGACCTCGTTCAACGTGTCATCTGAAAGACGGCACCTCCGATGGTGCAGCACTCCCTCAGTACTGCATTGGAGCAGCAAGGCCTGTTTTTATATATAAAAACATTACTCAGACAGATCTCAATGTGCTTCGTATACAATAAAAACTAAAGGTTGGACCTGGTCCTTGGGCTGTCGCATCTTTCTCCCTTCCCGTAAAAGAATGTACAGAATTAGAGTTTCTTAATATGAGGCTTCAGAATCACCATCCACTTTGTGTGGCTTTAATACCTCATACTTCATGATTACCAGTCTAATGACAGAAACAGATGATCCATTATCCCAGCTTGGACACTGTACTTAATCATAATTATTATATCATTGCAGCCTCAATAATTCATTGGGTTTGGCCCGTCTGCCCCTATTTTTAGTGAAGCTGACAGGACTTTCTGTGTATTATGTGTTGCTCTGTGTGTGCCTGCTCTCTCTGTGTAGCACTGACCCATCTGCAGGTGTGATTGGTAATGATTGACAAGTGCCCGCCTGGTGTCTGTAATCGCACTTTCGTCCTCCCATCAGGCGGTTGTGAGCTCAAGCACCACCCCCATGCTCCCCCGCCCCCGACCTTCCCAATGGGTCTTGAGGATCGGGTCAAGCTGACTCAGCTGTACTGAGGGAAGCACTGCTTTGTGAGACAAACCAGAGGAGGCGTTAATCCAAGATGCTGTGCACGTGGTGTAGGATCCCACGGCACTTTACTAAAGAGAGAGTTCTCTCCCTCACTGGTGTCCCGGCCAGAATCCATCCCTCAATCAAAACAGGTGAACTGGTCATTGATTTCATTGCTGTTAGTGGGACCTTGGTGCATGCCCATTGACTGCTATAACTGCCTACGGTGACTATACTACAAAGTAATTCTATGAATGATTTAAGGACATGAAGGCCACTCTGAGGAATAATATGATTGCCTTCAAGGTGGTGCAGTGATGGTTCAGTAGACTCCTTCCTGGGATGCAAGGGTTGTCCTATGAGGAGAGTTTGAGTAGAATGGCCCTATATTCTCTGGATTTTAGAAGAATGAGAGGTAATCACATTGGAATATTTAACAGAGGGCTTGGCAGGGGTAAATGCTGAGAGGCTCTGTTTCCCTCTGGCTGGAGAGTCTAGAACTAGGGGTCACAGTGTCAGGAGAAGGGCTGAGCCGTTTAGGAATGAGATGAGGAGAAATTTCTTCACTCAGAGTTGTGAATCTTTGGAATTCTCTACCCCAGAGAGCTGTAGATGCTCGGTCGATGAGTATGTTCAAGACTGAGATTGATAGATTTTTGGACACTAAGGGAATCAAGGACTATGTGAGAGAGTGAAGTTAATCTAGAAGATCAGCCATGATATTGAATGGCAGAGTAGGTTCAAGGCCATATGGCCTACTCCTACACCTATTTCTTATGTTCTTATATAATGCAAGTTCTTTTCTGGTGTTTTGATAAAATCTGCATCACCTCCTATTCTTTATAGAACTCACTCAGATTGGGGAGCCAAAAGGAAGGGCTTATGTAACATAATTTCCTTAGCAACAGTGCAAGGAACTTGGAAGGCAGCCCTGGACTTAGACCCAGGCGGAAGATTTGCTCTGGGCAGCAGTGTGATTAATTATTATTCATTGAATTAATGTGGGCGTCATCAGCAAGGCCAGCATTTATTGCCGTTGAGACGTTGTGGTGAGCCAACCTCTTTGACAACTGGGTGGCTTGCCAGGCCATTTCAAAGGGCAGTTAAGAGTGGGTCTGGAGACACATGTAGGCCTAATCTAAAGCATCGATCCAGTTCCATTTTACAAAGACTTCTGTCAGGCCACCTTGGAGTTGTCTGTTTTCAAACAAAAACCCGCCCAGCCTCCTTAACCTTTGCTCGGAATGTACGTCAGTGTTCCTTTGGATCACCTTGCTTGCCATGCATTACACTTTCCCAAGGGTTGGGTACACAATATGCCGACCAGTTCTGCACAGCCAGGATCTAACCAGTGCTTTATATTGTAACATTAACCTGACAACTTCAACAGTTGCTTCTCAATAACTCCCAAGTTATCTTCCCGATCAGTATAACAACAACTTGCATTTCCATAGTGCCTTCAATATCCCAAGATGCTTTATGGGGGCATTATCAGACAAGATTTGGCACCAAGCCACATGAGGAGATATTAGGACAGCTGACCAAAATCTTGGTCAAAGAATTAGTTTTAAGGAGGAGAGAGAGGCGGAGAGATTAATGGCAAGAATTCCAGAGCTTAGGGCCTAGACAGCTGAAGGCTGCCAATGGTAGAGCGATGAAAATTGGGCCAGACTTCTCAGAGAGTTGTAGGGCTGGAGGAGGTCGCGGCGATAGTAACGTTGATCCACAGTTTTGTTTAGCGCACACATCCTTATTTTGGTTTCTTGCTTCTACTTGTACACCGAGTTTGTCTGTAGTGAAACTGCATTTGCCATCTGCCAGCTCAGTTTTGCACAAGATTGACAGCAGTACTTGTAATAAGGCTATGTGCAGCCTACCAGGAACTCTTCAAAGGCTGAAGCACCTTATCTTGGGCCTCAACTGATGGCTCATACAAAAGAAAATGTGCATTTATATAGCACTGTTCACGACCTCGGGATGTCACATAGTGAAGTACTTAGTGAAGTGTAGTCACTGTTGGAATGTAGGAAATGTGACAGCCAATTTGCACACAGCAAGATCCCACAAATAGCAATGAAATCATGACCAGATAATCTATTCCAGCGAGGTTGGTTGAGGGATAAATATTGACCAGGTCACCGGGGAGAACCCCCCCCCCCCCCACAACTTGCTGTTCTTCGAAATAGCATTGTGGGATCTTTTACATCCATCTGAGAGGACATCAATGCTGCATTGTGAGTGTCAGCCTAGATTATGTGCTCACATCTCTAGAGTGGGACTTGAACCTACAAACCTTATGACCCAATGGGGAGAGTGCGACACCTTCCGAAATTGGAGCTCGGATTCAAAGGACGACGGGGGGGGAAGGGGGGACTGAGAGTTTTTTTTCGGAAAAGGGAAAAAATGTGAGAGAATTTTAAAATAATAAAAATTTAGTATAAGTACTAAATGAGGCTGCTTTATATTCGGTGCGTGAGAGTACGGCTGAGGCTGTCGCTGCTCAAAAGTGAGTGGGTACCTCTGCACCGAGGATGGCAGAGGTAGCGTTGCCAACTCTGGTTGGACGTGTTCCTGGAGGTTCCATCACATGACCTCCTGCCCTCCAACAGTCCCACCCCCACACAATCGCCATTGCCTGCCCAACGCATCCACCCTATTGATGCCCCAGCCTCCCGCGGCCAATTGGAAGGCAAACAGACCCTTTCGTCCTCATGTCCCGAATTTAAAAAATAATACCAAATTTTTTATCAAACGTATTATTTTTTCTTTCCTCTCGAATTTGCTCCTAGCCATGTCCTGGAGATTCATCTTGAATTCCTGGTGAATCCAGGCCAATCCGGGAGGGTTGGCAACCCAAACAGTAGATGGTTAAATGCCGAATGGTTTGTGTGTTCTCAGCAAAAGTGGCTGAATATTAAATACTCCTAATGGGGATGGGTAAACACAAACTCCTCTGTAGATAATCCCATTGACAAGACTTTACATTCCTCAGACAGTGTGCATCAGAAGTTCATTATTTGCCCATGACTTTGAAGTTCGGGAGTGAAATTACTGATGCAGTTTGATGTTGCTGGTAATTTCTGCAAAGTCCTATGAAATGACAAAGCTTGTTTGATAGTCGAGATATTTCTGCCCTTTTCATGCGAGACAGATCCTTCTTTCAGCTGACTGCTGAGAGGTGAAAGTGGAAAGAACATTAGATAGTAAGAAATTTTCAATCCATAGACAGAGCTCATCTTTAATTATTCATCAAATGCCAGTGACAAAGGGCTTCTTTTTGGAGATCATTTTTTTTATTTGCTGACTGGCTTTGACCTGGAGGCTGAAGGCGATGTGTTGTTGCTTTCAGGGATGTGTTGTGTATATTCTAGTCTGACTTCGCTTTACATCTTTCATGTCTCTTCCACTGCTCATTACCACAGGGCTGCTTCCTCCAGGGTGGGATAGTCCGAGATGGTGCAGAAGGAGGCCATTCGGCCCATTGTGCCTGTGCCAGCTCTTTGGTAAGAGCTATTCAATTAGTTCCATTCCCCCCACTCTTTCCCCATAGCCCTGCAAATTTATTTTTTTTTGACTATCCAATTCCCTTTAGGCAGTTGCTGGTGAATCTGCTTTCACCTCCCATTCAGGCAGCCCATTCCAGACCAAAACTCGCTGCATTAAAAAAAAATGCCTTTTCATTTCCCCCACAAGTGTCAGCCATGACTCAGTTGGTAGCACTCTCGCCTCTGAGTCACACGGTTCCCGATTCAAGTCCCACTCCAGGGCTTGAGCACAAAAATCAAGGCTGACACTCTAGTACAGCACTGAGGGAGTGCTGCATTGTTGGAGTTGCCGAGGCCTCGTTTGCCCTCTCGAGTGGATGTAAAAGATCCCTTTGCACTATTTCGAAGAAGAGCATGGGAGTGATCCCCGGTGTCCTGGCCAATATTTATCTCTAAATTAACATCACAAGAACCGATTATCTGGTGGTTATCACATTGCTGTTTATGGGAGCTTGCTGTGCGCAATTTGGCTTCCATATTTCCTACATTACAACACTTCAAAAATATTTAATTGGCTGTAAAGCACTTTGAGACGTCTGGTAGTCAGAAAAGCCCTATATAAATGCAAGTTTTTTTAATTTTAGTTGTTGAATATATTCAAGAATGAGATCAATAGATTTTTGGACGCTGATGGATTCAAGGGATACGGGGATCAGGTGTAAAAGTGGAGTTGAGGTCGATGATCAGCCATGATCTTATTCAATGGTGGAGCAGGCTCAGGGAGTCCGTGTGGCCTACTCCTGCTCCTATTTCTTTACAAACCTTTTCGCCTCTGTATTTATATTCCATTTTCTAAGACTGTGCTTCCAACCTACCTCTGACCAAGGGCTGAAGTTTACGCAGCCCCAACGGGTCGTGTGGTGGCGGCATAAAATTGAGCGGGAGGCTCCAGGAGGCCTTCCCACCCTGCTCCCGCCTCCAGCCAAATTTACAGCGGTCAGGCACGCAGGGTGGGGAGGGGGGGGGAATGGCCCGCCCCCCCCCGCCCCTGGCCAATCGAGGCCCTTAAGTGGCCACTTAAGGGCCCTCACCTGCCTCTACGGGTATTTTACCCGTGGCAAGCGCGCTTGCTGGGGATGTGAAAGGCCGACCAGCGATAACTGCCATGGCAGTTGGGCACTGGATGCCCAATTGAGGACTGCCCCCACCTGCCAACCCACCCCCAGGTCCCAAGACACCCCCCCCCCCCCCTCCAAACGACTACTCTTGCCTCGTCGCCACGACCGACCAACCCCCCCCCCGGCGAGGCAAACCCTACTTACCTTCCCTCCTGGATCCATGGCGTCGGCTGGACTGCAGTCCCGGCAGTGGCCACCGCTCCCGGTGGCGCTGCTGGGACTAAGAGCCGCCTGCCCGCTGATTGGCCAGGAGCTCACTGAGGCGGGACCTCCTCCCTCCAGCGGGTGGAAGTGCCCCCTCGGGACAATTAAAGCCTGGAGACCTGTAAAAGGCTGGCCGGATCCCCGGTCTAGGCGGAAGCGGGTTTGCCACTGACTTTTACGTCTGCCTATGGTAAAATCCAGCCCCAAGTGTTTAGTCACGTGGCTCAGTGTCCTTTTTTTTTATCGAACGGGAATGTGCAAATCTCTTTTCCTTAAATGTGAGCCAGATAAAGTACTGCTGTATTAGCTGTTGACTAGCCATGCAACATTAGGCATTGCTGTTTCTGCCTTAATACTTCTCCAGCTTGTGTAGGCAACATTTTTTCAGGCAATTGTTGGATCCCTCAGATACCATATTGAGGTGGGCCGGTTGCATTAGTAATGTGGCAACATAGTGAGAGGGAAGTGTGAAAATACAGTCACTGGAAATGTATTTTTAATAGGGAACAAATGTTTTGTATCAAATTTTTGAATATCTGTGGGTTCTGGGATGATTTTCAAGTATTCATGCTTGAGAATTAAAAAAAAAAATTAGGTCTTAAGTATGTGCCAAGCAGAGCAGGTTACAGTGCCGTGAAACAGTTTGGGGGGGGGGGGGGGGGGGTTGCGGGAGCTCCGGATTCTTCTCCAAAACGTCTCCAAAATAAGGCCCATCACAGTCCCTCCCTCGCAACTCCTCCCTGGCAAACAGATTATGACCTTAAACTGTGAACTTCCCTCCCTACGCCTCTCTGCCTCCCTCCCTTCTCCTTCAAACTTACTGCTTTGAATTTTCCACCAGATCTAATATCTCCTCTTGTGGCTCAATGTCAAATTGGGTCTGATTGCACTCCCATGAAGCACCTTCGGACATTTTTACTATGTTAATGGGGCAGTATATATGCAAACGGCAGCTGTTGTTGTTGCATGATCCACCTCCTTCCAATTTCTTTGGTGAGCAAACACTTTGCAGAGGGGGTCACATTGCTGCACTGTTCAGTGGAATTTTCACATTCTCACATCTGGTTAAATAAAAGCAGTGAAACACATGTCGCATCAGCAGGAATGATGTCATTGCATTACCAATCGTGCTGTTACGCAAACACCAGATAGTGTCTCGTTTCCATGCCAACGCCCCATGTTTTGAGGGGAAATGTAGCATCGGGTGCTCATGCAATGCGCAGTTGCCTCCACGAGCAGGTGACGCATTTGAGCTGACATTTAATAGATGCAGTCAGAGGCTTGAAAAATTGAGGCTTTTTATTTTTATCTTCTCGCTGGTACAAGAGAGGGTTAAGGGAGGGATTTAATGGAGCCTTTCAAAGTCAGAGCCAGTGAAACCTTGGTTTCTGCTTGTTGGCAAAATGACACCAAGTTACGAGGCAGACGGAAAATTTTCTGCAAGAATTGAAGGGAAAGTGAGAAGACATGTTTTCGCATACAGAGTTACTAGAGCATGGAATTTAAAGTTCCCATCCTGTTTTCAGATCCCTTTGTGGCCTCGCCCCTCCCTAGATGCGTCATCTCTTCCAGCCCTGCAACCCTTCAGGATCTCTGCGCTCCACCAATTCTGACTTCTTGTGCATCCCCGATGTAATTCAATCACTCCACCATAGGTAGCCAAGCCTTCAGCTGCCTGGGCCCTCTGGAATTCCCTCCCTAACCCTCTTCACCCCTCTCTCCTCCTTTAAGCCCCCCCCCCCCACCCCCCTCAAAACCCACCTCTTTCACTAAGCTGTTGGTCATCTGCCTTGATATCTCCTTATGTGGCTCGGTGTCAAATCTTATTTGATGACGCTCCTATGAAGCACCTTGAGGCGTATTATTACACGTAACGCGCTATATAAATGCAAGCTGTTGTTGGGATTATTTACCACAAGTGGAGATTGAGGCAGAGATGGTAACAACAATTGAAAGGATCAGTATTTGAAAAGGAAGAATGTAAGAGGATACATACAGGGGAGTGGGATTCGAATAGGCAGCTTCAGTTGAGAATCTAGCACTGGCTGTAATTTCCAAGATTCCTTGGGGGAAGGAAGACCTTTGAGAGTAATATTTTCTTCTAGACAGTTGCATTATACTTGTCCACCGGTCTCTGTGTCTCAAGATTTCTGTTGTAATTCCTGTCGTAAATTAGCAGAAAATATAACGGGTGCAGTAAATTGAAACAGAATCGGGGTGTGGAATGAGTGTAATGTGAGGTGCTGACTGGATACTTCGATCCACTGGCTGTGTTTGTACTGTCCTTCAGTCCTCACTTCCCCCACCCCAAGCTCAGACAGCTTCCAGTAAGGTTTCATTAAATGGAGATGGCAGGTGGGCAGAGGTGAGCAGCTGCTTCTGCATGAAGGTTATTGACCTCACCCGTCTGTATTCCTGAACTTTATCTCATTCGCACAAGCAAGAACAATTTGAAGATTTTTTTTTTTTATATTAATATACACATATATGTTAGGTACCGGGGAGTTTTAAAACACCGTTCAGTGACCTCTGCCGTCTTAAATTCAGAGCCAGCGCCGCCGAGGGTGATTATGGATTCTTGTCTCTTGACAGCTTCCTAAGCAGCCTAAGTGAAATGTGTTCAGGCAGCGTCTGTGCATTTCCCAGCGGGGCTCGGTCCACAGTGCAGACGCTGCCCTCAAATCTGACGCTAATTTTTACAATTCTCTCCCACAGACACCATGAGGCTGGAATGAAAATGTCACGTCAGTACAGAGTGGGGTTGGGGGGGTGGGTGGGGGTAGCCTGTTTGGAACGATAGATGTGCAGCATATTTCAGGGCAATGCAAAGATCCATCTTTGTACAACTATTCTGTCAACCTTAGGACAGGCGAAAAGCACTTTACGGCCAATCAAATAGTTTTGAAGTACAGTTACTGTTGTAATATAGGAAATGCAGCTGCCAATTTGCACACAGCAAGCTCCCACAACCCGCAATACAATAAATCATCTTTTTTTGGTCATGTTGGTTGAGGGATGAATATTGGCCGGGATACGGGGGAGAACTCCCCTGCTCCTCTTCAGACTAGTGGCCGCGGGATCTATTGCGTCCACCTGAGGGGAAGATGAGGCCGCAGTTTAATGCCTCATCCAAAAGATGGTACCTTTGACAATGCTGCACTCCCTCAGTGCTGCACTCCCTCAGTACTGCACTGGAGCGCCAGCCTGGATGATGTGCTCAAATTCCTGGAGTGGGAGTTGAATCCAGAACCTTCCGAAGCGAGAGCGTTACCCACTGAGCCACAGCTGACACAAATGGTTCTCTGATTATTTTTCTCTCTTCTTCATGCAGCCAACCGTGTCTTGTATCAGAATATACCCTACCTCCTGCGTGAGATACTTGCAACTCCAAATGTTTCTTCCAACTCATTTTTTTTTCAAGCTCTGCACTCGACTTTCATCAACGCTGGGCTCCGCATTGATTTGTGCGCTGGCAGTATTATGTTGGTTTACTAAAGTAGTAATGAGGAGTTAATGGGGCCCGTGACGTTTCCCAATATTGATTAGCTGAGCCATTAAGTCCCTGACGTGAGGTCCGAGTAGCTTTACAGAAGTGTGTATTCTGTAATTTTAAACCTGCAGTCCCGGAGCAAGCCGTATTCGCCTCGTTGCCCTCCAGCTGTGTTTAATGCTTCTAAACTTATCCCTCTGTAAGAAAAGTTGGTCAATTATCTGCCTAGTTTTGTGTAACTTAATAAGGGTTATTAAATGCCCGAATTTTTGAAGAGGTGAGCTGAGGTGTGAGTGGTGCTGTTCCCATTTTTTTTCCTTCCCGTTCCTGAGAATAATCCTTGGTTTGTGGCGAATAAGCTGGTTTTATCCAGGATCAATGTGGGGAAACTTCAGTTGCTGTCAGCACCCTGGCTCAGAAGGTCAGAACAACAATTGGGCAAGGTTCCACGACATCAGATGAGAACTGGAATTAAGCTCAGTCTCCTTTAAATCGCTTCTTAAAACTTAGCTAAGCTTTTGGCCGCTTGCCCGACTATTTCCTTGCCAAATTGCTCGACAGAATTTTGTCCGACAATGTTAGTGTGACGTGCCTCAGTATGTTTTATTTTGATAAAGGCACTATATAAATGCAAGTTGTTTTTTCTCTCCCTTTCCCTCCTGAAGATGCTGACCCCATTTCTAAACATTTTTCCTGCATGTGTCGACCATTGTGCCCTCTAATTTTGTTTTTGGAGTGTGCATGTTTGTGGGTTTCTCTAAACCCAGACTGCAATTCTTGTTTAACTTGAATTGAGGTTTTTTCAGTGTATTCCCGTACTCCAGGTATCTCCCTTCCGTTGCTGCCTGATAGATTTTTGTTAAGGGTCCCAGGACCGTGGCAAGTAGATGGAATTGAGATACAGATTAGCCATGATCTCATTGAATGGCGGAACAGGCTCAAGGGACTGAATGGCCTACTCCTCTTCCTGTGTTGTCAGGCCACAGACGCTAGCAGTACACATATGGTTTCACACCCAACTAACCATCCCTCGTGTTTGAACCTGGACAGGGAATGCTGGCTGTTCACCCACACAGTGCATCACAATCTGAGCCTGTACTCGCCCAGTGTCCACAGGAGAACGCCTGTCAGTGACTGGGTGGGTCGCAGCATCTCGGGATAGCGATAGGGAGTGGGCTGCTTGATGCTTTGCATTTCCTCTCCCCAGGGCTCGGAGGCTACCTACATGGTACCCTCCCTCACTAACCTGTTTAAAAACTCCTTCACTAACCTGTCTAAACCCTCCCTCACTAACCTGCCTAAACCCTCCCTCACTAACCTGCCTAAACCCTCCCTCACTAACCTGCCTAAACCCTCCCCCATTAACCTGTTTTAAAACTCCTTCACTAACCTGCCTAAAACCTCCCTCTTTAACCTGTTTAAAAACTCCTTCACTAGCCTGTCTAAACCCTCCCTCATTCACTTGTATAAACCCTCCCCCATTAACCTGTTTAAAAACTCCTTCACTAACCAGTCTAAACTTTCCCTCACTAACCTGCCTAAACCCTCCCTCATTAACCTGTTTAAAAACTCATTCACTAACCTGTCTAAACTCTCCCTCACTAACCTGTTTAAACCCTCCCTCACTAACCTGCCTAAATCATCCCTCATTAGCCTGTTTAAAAACTCATTCACTAACCTGTCTAAACCCTCCCTCACTAACCTGTCTAAACCCTCCCTCACTAACCTGTTTAAACCCTCCCTCACTAACCTGCCTAAACCATCCCTCATTAGCCTGTTTAAAAACTCATTCACTAACCTGTCTAAACCATCCCTCACTAACCTGTTTAAACCCTCCTTCACTAACCTGCCTAAACCATCCCTCATTAGCCTGTTTAAAAACTCATTCACTAACCTGTCTAAACCCTCCCTCACTAACCTGCCTAAACCCCCCCCCTCACTAACCTGCCTAAACCATCCCTCACTAACCTGTTTAAACCCTCCTTCACTAACCTGCCTAAACCATCCCTCATTAGCCTGTTTAAAAACTCATTCACTAACCTGTTTAAACCCTCCCTCACTAACCTGCCTAAACCCCCCCTCACTAACCTGCCTAAACCATCCCTCATTAACCTGTTTAAAAACTCCTTCACTAACCTGTCCAAACCCTCCCTCACTATTCTAAAGCGCCTCTCCCTAAACTGTCCAAACCCTCCCCCTCTAACCTGCCTAAACCCTGCCTCACTGATCTGTCTCAAACTTCCCTCACTACTCTAAAACCTTCCTTCCTACTCTAAACCCTCCCCCTCTGACCAGTCTAACCCCTCACTCACTACTGTAAACCCTTCCCTCACTACTGTAAACCCTTCCCTCGCTATTCTAAATCCTCTCTCCCCAACCTGTTTTAAACCCTCCCCATTTAAACTGTCTAAACCTTCCCTCACTACTGTAAAGCCTCTCTCCCTAACCTGTTTTAACCCCTTCCTACCTAACCTAACTCTAACAGGCTCTGCACTGGAAATTTCCCTACACATCACTAGTGTCAACTATGCCTCAAGTCCCAGTCCAGAAACTTGAGCACAAATTCTAGGCTGATGCCCCCAGTACAGTACTGCGAGAGTGCTGCATTGTCAGAGGGGCCATCTTTCAGATGAGACAATGAGAAATTAAACCAAGATTCCATAAAGGTGAAAGAATGTAAAAAAAATCCATTGACATTATTTCGAAGAAGAGCAGGGGAGTTCTGCCCAGTGTCCTAACCAACATTTATCTCTCAATCAACATGGTGAAAAGAAAAGATTATCTTTATCAATCATTCATCCCATTGCTGTCAGTGGGAGCTTGCTGTGTGCAAATTGGCTGTGAAGTTTCCTATATTACAACAGTCACTACACTTCAATGTGGCTGTAAAGCTAGGCTGTTCTCGCTCTCTCTCTATCCCTGGGTTAGTTGGCGAACCACTGGGTCCCAGGAGCAGGGACCCAGTCTGAGGTTCTGAAAGGCCCTATATAAACGCAAATCTTTCTTTCTCTTATTTCTCGATAGACCTGCAGTGGTAACGCCAGGGTCACTAACTGTGTGATGCCTGTGTCCACAAAAGAGGTGTAAACTGGCAGGTTACACATGCTGGCATTCACTGAGACCAGAATAAAGAACTCGCCCATTTAGATCAAAATAACAAAACGCTACTTGAAGGTGATTCTGGATCGAGCCCACCTTGGGTTCTGGATTTGTAACCATGATATTACCTGAACCCATTAATTAGATCTGACACTATCAGCATTCCCATCAATCCATTGTTCTAAACATAAACCATTTAGACACGAATCTGGAAGTCAGTCCCAGGTGTTTATTAATTTGCATATTAAAACATTCGAGCCCCTTGATTAGATTCCAGCAGGTAACTCAAAAAACTTGTATTTATATAGCACCTTTAATGTGAAGCACTGGGAAGGTTTACTACACGGGTATTATGAAGCAAAATTTGATACCGTGCCACATGAAGCAATATCAGGCCAGGTGACCCAAAGCTTGGTCAAAGGAGTAGGTTTGAAGGAGTCTCCTAAAAGGAGAGAGAGGTGGAGAGCTTTAGGAGAGGAACTGCAGAGCTTACAGCCCAGGCAGCTGAAGACACGGCCTCCAATAGTGGAGTGAAGGCGATCGAGGATGCGTAAGGGACCAGAATTGGAGGAGTGCAGAGATCTCAGAAGGGGTGTAGGGCTGCAGGAGGTTACAGACGACCATTATTCCCTCTCCTTCTGATAAAGTTACCATTGTGTGGCTGTATAGGCGCAGGTGTGTGTGTTTAATTCTTTGTGAATTATGCCACTTGTTCTCTGTCCCTTCAACCGTTGGATGCACTTGACTGAAGTTGTCATTTTTTGAGGTGAATCGGAAACGATTTGTTGGAGTATTTTTTTGTTCACACTCCATTAGTGTGAAACGTATTGAATTGCAAAGGTCAGGCCGACCCACATCTATTTACTCAGAGGGTTGAACAGTGCGGATTCCCAAGTTCCGCTCTGTCTGCATCTGCAATGTCTTAGGGCCTTTCACTACTGCCAGCGTGACTTAATTCACTGAATTTCATCAATGCTGCCCCCTCACTCACAATTTGTGCCTCCCCTCCTCTCCAGTAGTCACTGACTCTTGCTAGAGTAGGGTTCAACAGGTGCAGGTCAGAGGCTGGGAATTCTGCAGTGAGTAACTCACCTCCTGACTCCCCAAAGCCTGTCCACCATCTACAAGGCACAAGTCAGGAGTGTGATGGAATACTCTCCACTTGTCTGGATGGGTGCAGCTCCAACAACACTCAAGAAGCTCGACATCATCCAGGACAAAGCAGCCCGCTTAATTGGCACCCGTTCCACAAACATTTACTCCCTCCACCACCGACGCACAGTGGCAGCAGTGTGTACCATCTACAAGATGCACTGCAGCAATGTACAAAGGCTTCTTAGACAGCACCTTCCAAACCCGCGACCTCTACCAACTAGAAGGACAAGGGCAGCAAATGCATGGGAACACCACCACCTGCAAGTTCCCCTCCAAGTCTCACACCATCCTGACTTGGAACTATATCGCCGGTCCTTCACTGTCGCTGGGTCAAAATCCTGGAACTCCCTTCCTAACAGCACTGTGGGTGTTCCTACCCCACACGGACTGCAGCGGTTCAAGAAGGCAGCTCACCACCACCTTCTTGCGGGCAATTAGGGATGGGCAATAAATGCTGGCCTGGCCAGAAACACCCACATCAGGTGAATGAATACATTTTAAAAGTGCTCACGCAAGTGGCCGTACTTAATAAAAGCCACCATCAACAGGCTTTTTGATAATGTGCCGGGGGAGGGGGAGGTTTGTGGGGGAGAACTCTGATCCTGTCTTTAGCCGCTGTCTATGTGTATAAGCAGCAATATCGTACGGTAATCACGGGCAAGAACCCCTTTTGATTAGATCCACTGTTATGATGTAGGAGACATGGCAGCCGACCTGTGACAATAAGGTCACACAAACAGTAATGAGATATATGACTGGGTAATCTGTTTTTAGTGATGTTGGTTGAGGGATAAATATTGTCCAGGACACTGGGAGAATTCCCCTGCTCCTCTTCAAAATAGAGGCATACAGTCATTTACAGCACAGAAGGAGGCCATTCAGCTCATTGAGTCCGTGCTGGCTCTCTGTAGAGCAATTCAGTCTGTCCCATTCCCCTGCTCGATCCCCGTGGCCCTGCAGGTTTATTTCCTTCGAGTGTCCATCAGTTTCCTTTTGAAATTATTCATCGTCTCTGCTTCCACCAGCCTTGTGGGCAGCAAATTCCAGGCCATTACCACACTGCGTAAATAGGTTCTTCTTCACATCCTCCCGCATTTCTTGCTCAAAACCTTAAATCTGTGTCCAGTAGTCTTTGTACCATCAGCTAATGGGAACAGCTTTTCTTTGTCTACCTTATCTAAACCTGTCAGAATCTTGTACACCTCGATCAAATCTCCCCTCAATCTCCTTTGCTCCAAGGAGAATAGTAATAATACTATTACTATTAGTATAGTAAATACTTTTACATCCTTTTTACATCCAACCGAGAGAGCAGACAGGGTCTCGGTTTAGCGTCTCATCCAAAAGATGGCTCCCCTGGCAGTGCAGGGCTCCCTCAGTAATGCACAGTGTGTCGAGCTAGATGATGTGCTCTAGTCTCTGGAGTGGGACTCTGACTCGGAGACACTGCTATCCACCGAGGCGCAGCTGACACTGACACCTGGGCAGTGTCTGGAATGTGAAGAATGACTGACTGGCTGGGCACAGGGGGGTGGTGACGTTAGGATTACTGTGGCGTAACATTGAGATAACTGGGGTATTGCTGGGGTTGCGGTGCTGTAACAATGTGGGACAGTGTGGAAGGATGTCCTGGGGGCTTGTGAAATCACACAGCAATAAACGGGGGCAATCGGGGAGAGCAGGAGAGGTGGTTTGGAACCAGTAAATATTAACGGCCACAGCAAGTGAGACTCAATCTAAAGGAACATAGGAACAGAAGGAGGCCATTCAGCCCCTCCAGCCTGTTCTGCCATTAATTTAGGTCATGGCTGGTTTGTATCTTAACTCCATTTACCCACCTTTTTTCTGTAACCCTTAATATCCTTGCCCAACAATCTGTCAATCTCAGTTTTGAAATTTTCAATTGACCCCTGGCTCAAAAACATTTTTGGAGAAGAAAGTTCCAGATTTCCACCACCCTTTGTGTGACATCACCCCTGAATGGCCTAGTTTCAATGTTAAGGTTCAGGACTCCCCCAGCAGAGGAACTAGTTTCTCCATCTACCCTGTCAATTGTGCAAGGAGTGAAGGCTGAGTGACGGCAGCTGCTTGAGGTGGGCTGCAGATAAAAGCTCAGAGTTCTGCTGGCATTCCCTTGCGGTAGAGGTGAGGGATGATCGGATGGCAGAGTCACGTTTGGCGGGGATGGCGGTGGTCGTCAGTTCCTTGTCCCCCCCCCCCCCCCCCCCCGGTAGCAGCAGGCACCCTGCAGCTGTGCCTTTGGCAGCAGAGCCACGAAGGCTGCGTTGGCCTTTAGGCGGAGGAGCAAATCTAAAAGCAAGAAGGGAGGGAGGGCGTGCGTGTGCGAACGGTCTCCTGGGTCGTGGGCTCTGTGATGACGCACGTTGCCACTTTTGTATTCAGCCTTTCTCCAGTGGACTCATCTATCATTGTTCTTCTTGTTTTCAGTACCAATTGACGCCACGGCTGGAATAAAAATGCTGTATGTGTTTGTCGATATCAAAATCGACAGCTCACACTTCGTCGACACAGTTCGCTTCAACTTCCCCAAGGGCTCGACGCTCGCTCTGGTCAGCACCATCCAGTTTGTGGCAGCGCTGCAGGTAAGCAAAAACCCTGTAACCCCATCATTACCCCAGCAGAACTGATCGTTACCCCGCCATAATTTCATTGTTATTCCATCGTAGCTTCATTGTTACCCCGCCATAACCTCATCGTTATCCCCACAGTAACCCCAGCCTATCTCCACTGTAACCCACCACAACCCCAGCATTACCCCACAGTGACCCCAGGGTAAGGTCAGAGTTACGCCACGGTAACCCAAGTGTAATCCCACCCGCAAGTGGGATTTTTTTGTCTAGCAATTCCTATGTTCCCTCATCCTTCCGGAGTGAAATCTTAAGCATGTCGCTAAGACAGAGCAGCAAGAGCTTTACTGTACATCATTGTCAAGGGTACCTGATCTAGGCATTAACTGAAAGGCATTCTATTCTCAGCAACCCCCCCCTCCCCCATTACATTTATACAGCATCTTTAACACATTGCAAAACATCCACAGGACCTTCGCAGAGAAACAATACAGGCAGAAGGAATAATCTAGCACTGTCACCCCTCACCTCAGTCAGATCAAAATTTCCTCCTGCACAAAAAGAAATCAAACGTCGACACTGATGAAACAAACACAGCATTTGTTCAATTTATTAGCTGGGAATCTGACACCTTGTATATCACATAGAAAAATGCTGGCTGAGCAGGAGTTTGTTGAAAGCGCTGGTACCTGGGGTTGCCTTGCAGGATCTCCCAGTCTAATCCGTTTAAGAAAGTTTAGTGTGTTTGAATATTTGATCAATTGTCTCAATAATTGATGACTGGAGTAAACGATTTGTTAGAGCAGTTCTGATAGTCCCCTCTGCCGACTCTGCTCCCTTTGTGCAAAGCTCTATTCATCCTCTCAGGCTCTCCTATGCAATGAGCCACTCGGTTCATGCGAATTCCGCTGATTTCTGCCAATAGTCAATAGAGTGATCCCACGCAAGTGTGTTACTACCTTGGAGTATACTCATCCCCTTTAACATGTGTTACGACCAAGGCGGGAGTAATGCACTGTTAATTCAGTCCCACTACTCCACAGGTCATAGCGTATTAGTAAAGTTTCCAACCTACTGGAAATTAGCCAAATTGAACACTTTATTTATCCCCCAGAATAAAGCACACCAAACCAGGTTTCTTTAAACAACAACAAAATTAACTATTTATTAATAAACTTAAACATAATGAGGTAACACTATATGTGAAAAAAATTCTTTTAAAACTTTTTATTCTTCCTAACCCTCATGCACACACACACATACATTGAAAAAAAAACGATTAACCGAGGAAAAAGGCTTTTTCAGTTTACAACTGTTTCTTATGAATAATGAAATAATTGCGTTGTCACAGTCTGGTAGGATATTTCCAGGTCAGTGATGTGTCCCAGAGTCGAATAGTCAGATGCCACTCGAAGTCTCTCCAGGTGAGGTTGTTGAACAGTGTGTGATGGGTAGGTTTTCAAGGCAATTTGTCTGCAGCAGGCATCACACAGATCTTTCAGCAAAGGGTGTAGCAACAGGTCTACTTGGGTTTTGAAGTAGCAGTCTAGCAATAGAAACTTTCTTGAGCTTTCAGGATCTCCCAAAACACGAGGCAACAGGAATCACTTTTGAGACAGAGATTCATGAGAGACTGGAGGCAGTAGGAATCTGCCACCTTTAAAAATGAAGGGCTTCCTTTCTGCAAAGCAATCTCCCTCCACAGAGCATAGCAACTCCTCTTTTCCTGGGTCTTTTCATTCCCCAGGCAGACCCCACAATCACACCTCAAATCTAGGATTTCTTCTTCCAAGAGATGCAAGTCTTCTTTTCCAGAGAGTAGGTCTTTTTCTCTGGTCTGCAAGCATATCCCAGCCTGAACTCGCTGCGTGCTGCTGGTCCAACCCACACTTCTTTCACAATGCAAAGTGAAACTAAAACCCACAATCAAGTCATGTGACAGTCCTAAATCTTCCTGTCATTTCCCTGTTGAGCTGTTTGGAAACAGGTGTGTTGCGGTCTGTGCACTCCGTTCAAACACCAAGTTTCAGAATTCAGTGTTCACAGAAAATTCTTTTTCTCAGTTTTTCAAATACGTAGAATTCTAAGCTTTCAAATAAAAAAACCAAAACTCTCGTGACACATGGCAGTAAAATAAGCCTCATCAGCACACTGCAGTTCTACTTACACAGTGCAGCAACAGTTAGCAGCAAGATGAGTTAAACGTCGATGACAGGTTGCATAGACTAATTGAGGTGGATAGCACATAACCCAGATGGAGTCGATGGGCCAAATAGCCGCCTCCTGTGCTATACTATCCTATTCTCAGATGATTAAAGGAGTTGAGAGGGTAAATAGAGAGAAACTATTTCCTGTGGTGGGAGAGTCCAGAACAAAGGAGTGGGGAGGGGTTAGCCTTAAAATTTGAGCCAGGCCATTGAGGGGTGATGTCAGGAAGCACTTCTTCACACACAGGGTAGTAGAAATCTGGAACTCTCTCCTCCAAAGAGCTGTGGAGGATGGGTTGGGGGTTTGGAGGGGTGGTCAATTGAAAATTTCAGAACTGAGATTGATAGGTTTTTGTTAGGCAAGGGTATTAAGGGTTACGGAACTAGGGCAGGTAAATGGAGTGAAGATGCTCAGATCAGATGTGATCTAATTGAATGGTGGAACAGACTGCCCCAAATCTCTGCATTTCTCCAACTCTGGCCACTTGTGCATCACTCCCTCGCTGCACCTCGCTGTCGGTGGTTGTGCCTTCAGTGGTCAAGGACCTACACTTTGGAATTCCCCCCAAAACTCCCTCTAGCTCTCCACCTCCCTCTCCTCCTTAAATGTTCTCCTTAAAACCCACCTCTTCAACCAAGTATTTGGTCTCCTAACTCTTTCAACCCCCGCCTCTCTCCCCCACCCCCCCCCCCCCCCCCCTTCACCACCAACCTTCCTAATTTATGGCTTGGAGTCCATTTTTGTCCGGCTATGACTGGTGAAGGACCTTGGAGTGTTTTGCTTTGATAAAACACTATTTAAAGACAAGGTATTTTTCTCGTTGAATGTTGCACAATATATTTTGGAAGTTTAAAAAATTTCCTGAGAATGCAGCAGTGAACGAAGTCTTGCAGGCATCTTCTCAGCTTGTGACAGAGTTTAATCCAGTGGGTGCTTCGGCAGCTGTCTGCTGTTACAGTTCACTCAGCAAAAAGCAAAAATGTATGGAAACAGGACATTGAGCCCCAGCAGGTCAATACTGATATTTATGCTCCATACAAGCCTTCTCCCACTCTACTTGCATCACTTCCATCAACACTGAAGAAGCTCGTCACCATCCAAGACAAAGCAGCCCACTTGATTGGCACCCCATCCACCATCTTCAACATTCACTCCCTCCACCACTGACGCACAGTGGCAGCAGTGTGTACCATCTACAAGATGCACTGCAGCAACTCACCAAGGCTCCTTAGACAGCACCTTCCAAACCTGTGACCTCTACCACCTAGCAGGACAAGGGCAGCAGATGCATGGAAACACCACCACCTGCAAGTTCCCCTCCAAGTCACACACCATCCTGACTTGGAACTATATCGCCGTTCCTTCACTGTCACTGGGTCAAAATCCTGGAACCCCCGCACTGTCAGCACTGTGGGTGTACCTACACCACATGGACTGCAATGGTCCAAGAAGGCAGCTCACCACCACCACCTCGCGGGCAATTAGGATGGGCAATAAATACTGGCCTTGCCAGTGACACCCACATCTCATGAATGAAAAAAAACTCACCCTATTTCCATCTCTTTGTATACCTTTCTCTCACATGTTTAACTAGCTTCCCCTTAAATATATTGATGCTAATCACCTTAACTGCTCCACTTGGTAGTGTGTTCCACATTCTAACCACTCTCTGGGAAAAGAAGTTTCTCCTGAATTATCTATTTGAGTTATTGGTGACTTTTATGGTATAATTTTGGTCTCTCCACATGAGTGGAAACACCTCTATGTCTACCCTGTCAAACCCCTTCGTAATTTTAAAGACCTCTATTGGGTCACCTCTGAGTCTTTTCAGTTCCAGAGAAAAGAGCCCCAGCCTGCTCAGCCTTTTCTGACAGTTATTGCTTTCCTCTCCCTCCTTCTGCAATTCGTCCTATTAATTTCTGCTCAATTTTGGAACTGCACGAGGTATTTTGATCAGACAAAATGGGACCTCCGACTGCTTTTGAATTCTGGGATGAGACTAAATCCATAGCTCAAACTTTATTTCCAGAAGCGTTTGCAAATGGTGGTGTCTGCCTTTGTCATAAAGCAGTAACAGCAGATTGTGCAGTAATTGTGATCAATTTTCATTCCATTAGTTCCTGCACTCTTGAGCAAACTTGCTGTGGAAATGTCACTGGGGGGGGCTGCTGGGGGTATGCTATTTGAAGCAGCTTTTTTTTTAGCACCAGGGCCTCAACCATCCAGTGCTTTACAGAATGACATTCTGATAGATTGCCTCGACTGGTTTCAACTGACCTTATTGAACGGAAAGTGGGAGAGATGAATGAATATTTCTCAAAACCCTTCTGGTGATTTTCGGCATTTATCAGCTGTCTGCCTCCTGGCTTGATGAAAGTCCATTATTCCTGCACTTCACTTGACAGGTGATAATTTGGAGGTTATCCTCTGATGAAGGGTAGGACCTGGGATTATCAGCATGCTTTATTGCTGTAGCTGCGCAGGATGAGGGAGAGGTTGACATGCACTTATTCATTTAAATCGCCACCCACCGCCGTCACTCTTCTGGAGGTGGCAACTCCCTCACTGGGGGACAAGTCCAAGGGAGAGGGAGGCGCGTTCTGTTTCTCTGACCGCAGTAGTCATTGTTGACGGGGAGTCCTTTGCGGAGAGTTGGAGGGAGACTGTCTGATGACAGAACGGTTAACAAGTCACAAGAGCAGGATACCACAGATGCTGGAAATCTGAAATGAAAACACAAAAATGCTGGAAGTACTCGGCAAGTCAGGCAGCATCTGTGGAGAAAGGGTTAACGTTTTGAATCGGCGACCTTTCATCAGAACATAAAGGGCAAGCCTGATTACATCCTCACCTGACACGCACACACACTGTTCCAGTAGTTGCCACCACATAGACATCACGGAGGGGCACCTGAGCCGAGCTATCATTTGATTCCTGATTCAAGAATGAGAGAAAATCTTGCGTTTCTATAGCGCCTTTCACGACCTCAGGGCCGCCCCCCCCCCTGCCCAAGTTGCTTTACAGCCAATGCAGTACTTTTGAACTATGGTCACTGTTGTGATGTAGGAAATGTGACAGTTTGCGCACAGCAAGCTCCCACAAACAGCAGTAAAATAAAATGACCAGGCAATCTGTTTTTGTGATGTTAGTTGAAGAATAAATATTGATCAAGGACACCGGGGAGAACTCCCCTGCTCTTCGAAATAGAGCCAGAGGATCTTTTATGTCCACTTGTGAAGGCGGACAGAATCCTGGTTTAACGTCTCATCTGAAAGGCAGCACCTCCAACAGTGCAGCATTCCCTCAATACTGCACTGAAAGTGTCAGCCCGGATTTTGTTCCCACTTGAACCCACAACCTTCTGTCTTGGGCGAGAGTGCTGCCCACTGAGCCATGACTGACACTTCAGTGATTCATAGACCCTGCGATTTTACACAGCGGGGCTCAATCCAGCAAATCCTGCTGGGTCCTTGCGGCTCACAGATGGGCACCTCACCTTAGCCACCGGGACTGTGTATTTAACCAATAAGAATCCTCGTTTGACAGCAAGATTGTTTAATCTTTGACGTCAACAACAACGTGCATTTATATAGCACCTGTTACATAGTAAAGCACCCCAAGGAGCTTGGCCAAAGAGGTAGATTTTAAAGAGCATCTTAAAGGAGGCAAGAGAGGCAGAAATGTTTAGGGAGGAAACTCAGCTTAGGATCTAGACAATGGTGGAGCAATTAAAATTGGGGATGGATAAAAGACCAGAATTGGAGGAGCGCAGATATCTTGGAGGGTTTGTAGGGCTGGAGGAGGTTACAGAGTTCAGTCTAAGATGGTGCAATCACCTTGTGTAGTGGTCAGCAAGTCGGTCAGGTGGGGCTGATATGGCCCACAGCTTGCTGCCACTCCGAGGGCCCCTTCGCAAGGCGTAGGCTCTACATCAGGGACTCCCCAGCCCGTGAGTGTTGGTCTCGGCTGAGCTGTGCTGGGGAGGCCCAGAGCTCAACCTCAGATAGTTTTCCATAAGGAGAAGAGCAGGGAGAGAATGAACACCTGCCCCCATCACCTAAAGGCTGGTGACGGCTCACTTGTCTTTTCTATCTGCTAATAGCTCCTTAAATACAGAGCAAGTTCCCTGCATCGCTATCAACAGCAGTTTTATTCAGGGAAACTCCTCCCACTTTAATTATCATTAAGCAAGACGCTACTGAAGGGTGACGAAAAATAGTTAAGAATTGTTTCCCAATTAGCTGTAAAATTTCGGGAATAACTGGTGCAATGCTGGAAACAGTCGACAGGTGTTATGGGGATTACCACTGATGACCCATTTTCAACTGCTCCCAGCAGGAAAAAGCTGATGAGGTTTGAATGTTACTTGTGTCTCTTTCAGTGGCTGATGTTTCAGGAGGTGAGAAGTACCATTCCCCTTCCACTGCCTCTTAATGTCTGCCTGACTCTCTCCCTCCCTCGTTCTTTCTCCAGTCCACCAGCCAGGAACTGCGATCGGAATATGACATCTGCATCCCACAGTGCAAGCCACTGTCTCCAGGTGAAATTCTGGGATGCACCTCCCCGCACATTGAAAAGCCAGTGGATGCTATCATGTGAGTACTGCTTGTGCTGCTACTTTTACAACTGAAATATGGCAACTCCAAATTGCAAATGATCACACCAGCGTTTAAAGGGAACTCTCACCTATTTTCAGTTTTTAGTTTTGTACCCACACTTATGCGGAGAGACTAGAGAAGCTGAGATTGTTCTACGAGAAGAGAAGGTTAATGGGAGGTTTAGTAGACATGTTCAGAATTATGGGGGCTTTGGATAGAGTAAATAGGGAGAAATTCTTTCCACCGGCAGGAGAATCAGTAACCAAATGACGCAGATTTAAAACAACTTTTTTTTTGTTCCTGGGTTGTGGGCATCACTGACTAGGCCAGCATTTATTGCCCATCCCTAATTGCCCTTGAGAAGGAGGTGGAGAGCTGCCTTCTTGAACCGCTGCAGTCCATGGGGTGTAGGTACACCCACAGTGCTGTTAGGAAGGGAGCGACAGTGAAGGAACGGCAAGATAGTTTCACATCAGGATGGTGTGTGACTTGGTAAACAACCAGAGGGGGAGACGAGGAGAAATTGTTTTACCCAGCATATTTTTACGATCTGCACTGCGCTGCCTGAAAGGGCGGTGGAAGCAAATTTGGTAGTAATTTCAAGACAGAATTGAAGAAATACTCTTAAAGGAAAAATTTTGCAGGTCTCTGGGAAAGAGCAGGGGAGTGAGATTAATTCCATGACGGCGCTTCTGATATGACCTCCTTTTTCCTCAACCGAGGATTTCCCCCCACTGTGGTTGACAGGGCCCTCAACCGTGTCCGGCCCATTCCCCGCACCTCTACCCTCACCCCTTCCCCTCCCTCCCAGAACCGTGACAGGGTTCCCCTTGTCCTCACTTTTCATCCCACCAGCCTCCATATCCAAAGGATCATCCTCCGCCATTTCCGCCACCTCCAGCGTGATGCCACTACCAGTCGCATCTTCCCCTCCCTTCCTCTGTCAGCATTCCGAAGGGATCGTTCCCTCCGCGACACCCTGGTCCACTCCTCCATTACCCCCACCACCTCGTCCCCGTCCCATGGCACCTTCCCCTGCAATCGCAGGAGGTGCAATACCTGCCCATTTACCTCCTCTCTCCTCACTATCCCAGGCCCCAAACACTCCTTTCAGGTGAAGCAGCGATTTACTTGTACTTCTTTCAACGTAGTATACTGTATTCGCTGCTCACAGTGTGGTCTCCTCTACATTGGGGAGACCAAGCGCAGACTGGGTGACCGCTTTGCGGAACATCTCCGCTCAGTCCGCAAGCAGGACCCTGAGCTTCCGGTTGCTTGCCATTTCAACACTCCCCCCTGCTCTCATGCTCACATCTCTGTCCTGGGATTGCTGCAGTGTTCCAGTGAACATCAACACACGCTCGAGGAACAGCATCTCATCTACCGATTAGGCACACGCCTGCCGGACTGAACATTGAGTTCAATAATTTCAGAGCATGACAGCCCCCCATTTTACTTACATTTTTAGTTATTTTTTTCTTCCTTCCTTTTTTTTTTACATTCTTTTTTACATTTTTTACAATCTTTTTTTTTGCATTTAGTTCATTTCATCTTAGTTTGTTCAGTTTGCTTACCCACTGTTTTTTTTCAGGTTTGCACTTGCTGCTGTTCAATATTCAGTGTATTAACAGCTAATCTGTACTAATGCTTTGTCTTTCAACACACCATTAACATATTGTTTGCCTTTGCTCCGTGACCTTTTGGTCAGCTATGTGGCCTGGTCCAGTCTGGACCTCCTTTGTTATCTCTTGCCCCACCCCCACCTCACTTGCTATAACCTGTGACTTTTCTAATATTTGTCAGTTCCGATGAAGGGTCACTGACCCGAAACGTTAACTCTGCTTCTCTTTCCACTGATGCTGCCAGACCTGCTGAGTGAATCCAGCATTTCTTGTTTTTGTTTCAGATTTCCAGCATCCGCAGTATTTTGCTTTTATTACATGAGATTAATTGGATAACTCTTTTAAAGAGCAACGATGGGCTGAATGGTCTCTTTCTGTGCTGTATGATTCATGACCCACTTTCTTAAATACACTTTTCCCTCGCCTCATTTTCGTCTCTCCTGACGGCTGGTTGGGTATAGAGGGGCACGGCGCCTCGGAGACTGTGAGGAAATCTGGTCTGCGTTCAGATTAGCTGAGGCAGCATTGGGGGCGGGGGAGGGGCTGTAGATAGCTTCACAGCCCTGCACAAGGAAGGGTGAATTGCATTCCCATTCCTGATTGCAGTGCAGGTGTCCCCACCCCTCTGCCACACCTTTCATGAGATCTGGTTCGTCCATGATTTCCCCAACTTCATGGATGAATGACCTATCAGGCAAGGTGCCGGAGGGTTGTGCCACTTGCCAGGAGAGAATCGGCACCACATGTTTTATGCAGGGAAGTTAGTGCTTTGTTTTAGGATATATTTTGGGGGAATTGCACACCCCAGTAACATAGGTCCTCAAGATTATGAAGAGGCTGGAAAGGGTTGATGTAGTGAATATGTTTCCATTTGTGTGGTGAGGCCAAAACCAAAGGCCATAAATTCAAGATGGTCACTAATAAATCCAATAGGGAATTCAGGAGAAACATCTTTACCCAGAGAATGATTAGAATGTGGAACTTACTACCACAATTGGGGCGGCACAGTGGCGCAGTGGTTAGCACCGCAGCCTCACAGCTCCAGCGACCCGGGTTCGATTCTGGGTACTGCCTGTGTGGAGTTTGCACGTTCTCCCTGCGACCGTGTGGGTTTTCGCCGGGTACTCCAGTTTCCTCCCACAGCCAAAGACTTGCAGGTTGATAGGTAAATTGGCCATTGTAAATTGCCCCCAGTGTAGGTAGGTGGTAGGAGAAAGGTGGGGATGTGGTAGGAATATGGGATTAATGTAGGATTAGTATAAATGGGTGGTTGTTGGTCGGCACAGACTCGGTGGGCTGAAGGACCTGTTTCAGTGCTGTATCTCTCTATGAATCTAAGGAGTGGTTGTGGTGAATAGCAATGATGCATTTGAGGGGAATCTTGATAAGCACAAGGGGCAGAAAGGAATAGAAGGAAATGTTGATGGGGTTAGATGAAATTGAGTGAGAGGAGGCCTGTGCTGGGCATTAACACCAGCACAGACCAGTTGGGCCAAATGGCCTGTGATGTGCTGTAGAAGACAATCCAATATGGTCTCTTGGGTTTCTTTTGGGAAAGGGTTAAAGAGGTCCGTGTTTTCAATTGGACGGGCAGTGTGTCTACTCTTGTACGTCTACACACTAGAGTGAGGGTCATTAAATGATACAATATACAATAATTAATCTTGCTGTCAGTTAGCATAATATTACACGGTGTTTGGCTCTTCAATTATAACCACAGAGGCTCTTGTATCACATTACAGAATTTGAACATTGCAAGGTTTGCTATTTCCATTTGATTAATTGTCTGATACTAGATGAGTTTGACTTATTTCTGCTGTTGGTCTCTTAGGACTAATATCAGGCGCCACTGGTAAGATGTACAGGTATTAATTGGACATTGTCATCCGCGCAACCAGTTTCTGGCCCGGCCGCATAAAGTATCTGTGATAGATACAGGAGCGTTATTCGTTAGTAAGACGCTGCGTATTTTCTTTGGATTTCTCCCATTCTTAAAGCTTCTAACTGTTGCTCGGTTACAGTATCCTTGTCAAACCTGCTCTGCTCTTCGCGCATCAGACTCGAATACAGGCTGGGACTCACACTTCCTTTTGCCTTTATTCATTCATGGGATGTGGGCGTCACTGGCAAGGCCAGCATTTATTGCCCATCCTAATTGCCCTTGAGAACGTGCTGGTGAGCTGCCGCTTTGACAACTGAGTGGCTTGCTAGGCCATTTCAGAGGGCAGCTAAGGGTCAACCACATTGCTGTGGGTCTGGAGTCACATGTAGGCTAGACCAGGTAAGGACAGCAGATTTCCTTCCCTAAAGGACATTAGTGAGCCAGATGGGTTTTTACGGCAATTCGGGAGTTGTATGGTTAGCATTACTGAGATTAGCTTTTTATTCCAGATTTATTTACTGATCTGAATTCTCCTGCAGCCATTGTAGGATTTGAACTCAGCTCTCCTTAACCGTCAATCACTGGAGGTGTTGTCGGAAAATGCTGGAAACACTCAGCAGACCAGGCCGCATCTGTGTAGAGGGAAACAGAGTTAACTTTTCAGATCAGTGACCTCCCATCAGAACTGGGAAAAGTTAGAGGTGTGACAGTTTTTAAGCAAGTACAGAGGCAGAAGAAGGGGGTGGGTAGGAAAGAACAAAAGGGAAGGTCTGTGATAGGGTGGAAGGCAGGAGAGATTAAGTCAGAAAAGAGACAGGACTGAGGAAGATATAAATGGCAACAGCAGAGCCATTACCAGCACCCGCAGTCTGTAATTTGGGAGCAGCAATTATGATCTGAAATTATTGAACTCCATATTGAGTCCAAGTGGCTGTTCTTGTCCCCTCTCCTCCCAACCCCCACCACCACCACCCCCTCAACATTATTACTGCGTGTGTACTTGCTTAAAGCCTGTTACATCTTCCAGTTCTGATGAATGATCAAAACCTCAAACATTAGTTGTTTCTCTCTCTACAGATTCTGCCTGAACCACTAAGTGTTGGCGGCATTTTCTGTTTATATTTCAGGTTTCCAGCACCAGTTGTACCCACTGGAGTTGTCAACTTTCTCCCACAACAACTGTGAACACCCCACTGCCAACACCCCCAGCTTGCCAAAGTGCAAACCCCAGACAGGGAGCAGACAAAAGGGCAAGGGATGGGATAATTGCTGATGAGAACAGAAGAAATAGGAACTGGAGTAGGCCATTTGCTCGGCTATTCAATAAGATCATGGCTGATCTTCCACCTCAACCCCAACAAGAGAGAATCTAACCATCTCCCCTTGACATTCAATGGCATTACCATCATTGAACCCCCCACTATCAACATTTTGGGGTTACCATTGACCAGAAACTGAACTGGAGCAGCCATATAAAATACTGTGGCTACAAGAGCAGGTCAGAGGCTGAGAATTCTGCAGTAAGTAACTCACCTCCTGACTCCCCAAAGCCTGTCCACCATCTAAAAGGCACAAGTCAGGAGTGTGATGGAACACTTGCCTGGATGGGTGCAGCTCCAACAACACTCAGGAAGCTCAACACCATCCAGGACAAAGCAGCCCGCCTGTTCGTCACCCTATCCACCACTTTAATGATTCACTCCCTCCACCACCGACGCACAGTGCCAGCAGGGTGTATCATATGCAAGATGCACTGTAGCAACTCAGCACACACCCTTTGACAGCACCTTCCAAACCCGTGACCTCTGCTACTTAGAAGGACAAGGGCAGCAGATGCATGGAAACAACCACCATCTGTAAGTTCCCCTCCAAGTCACACACCATCCTGACTTGGAACTATATCACCGTTCCTTCTCTGTTGCTGGATCAAAATCCTGAAACTCCCTTCCTAACAGCACTGTAGGCGTACCCACAGCACGTGGACTGCAGTGGTTCAAGAAGGTACCTCACCAGCACCTTCTCAAGGGCAGTTAGGGATGGGCAACAAATGCTGGCTTTGCCAGCGATGCCCACATCCCATGAAACAAATTTTTAAAAACTGCCCATATCCCTTAGTACCCAAAATCTCTCGACCTCTGTCTTGAATATGCTCAATGACAGAGCATCCATAGCTCCCTGGAGAAGAGAATTCCAAAGATTTACAACCCTTTGAGTGATGAAATTTTGCCTCATTTCAGGCCTAAATAGCCAAGGCCTTATTCTGACTCTGACCCTGTGTTCTAGATTCTCCAGCCAGGGGAAACGTTCTTTTGCCATCCACTCTGTCAAGCCCCTTAAGAATTTTATAGGTTTTAATAAGATGTTGCTTTTATTTTTTTGCTGATGAAACTCCAAGACTAACTTTTAAGACTAAGACACTCACGTTGTAAGATACAGATGCAAAATGAGCAAGAGTGGCATTCTATTCTAAAAAAACAAGATGCTGTGGGCCCTGATACTACAGCCAGCTTATCAGGAAACTCAGGACCAATCCCCGTGATTTTCCACGGCTCTGGGGTCTCGGGAGATTCTGCCCTTGGTGGCTGGTTTCAGTCTTAGAAATTTCGGGCAGCCCAAATTGAAACAGGTGGCTGCTGGCTAGGCATGAGGGTACTGGATTGTGAAGCTTCCAAAGGGATGTAGGTCGTGAAAATCATTTTAGAGTGCCTGTTGCGGAACGTAATAAACTGGAATTAGTGACTTGCGAGGGCATGGTGGAGGCTTTCTTACTGAGTTGCAATAATTGGATAGATTTCGCAACATTGACGAGACCTTTTTTATGAACACAGCATGTAATTTTCATTCAAAATGTGTTGCAGAAGTTAGTATTCCTCTGATGGAATTAGAAAGGAACTTTTCATTGTTTACTCACCTTAACCATGCAATGCTGAACTCTAGCCAAAGCAGTTGGGCATAAGTAGAGGGAAGTCATGCATCACCTTGAGTGTTGCGCCTGGTCACTGAGACATTCAAGCCCTACAGACAGTTCAAGGAATAACCATGGGACTGAACCATTTCGCCAATGCACCTGAGTTATGAAGACCATCTGGAAAAACCTGGTCGTATCAGCCTTGAAAGGAGGCAGCTAAGAGATGATTTATAGAGGTGTGTAAATTAATAAATGGTTCTAGTTCTTCAAACAGAACTGTGCAAATTAGTTTAAACTAGCCAAACTGTAATTTAGGATTAACCCCATGATGCTATTCACACATTGGGTGATCAGACATGGAAGGAATCTCCACGTAAGCATAGTGAAGGCAAAAGCCATTACATCATAGAAATTGCAGGACAGAAGGAGACCATTTGGCCCATCGCTTCTGCTGTGGTGCTAGCTGTTTAACTATTATAATCCTCAACCCATGCTCATCAAAAGCTTTGGTTAAAATTTGCCAATGATTTTATTGCGATGACAGTCTATGAAGAGACCGCCATCAAAACCTTTGTCCAGATTTGTTCTTACATTCCTGTGTTCACGATTTGGATTTTACAGCCACACTTGGAATGGGGCAACTATTGTACAGAAACCATCCGTACCTCATGGATTTCAAATGAGGCCTTGATGTTTGCTGGTGGCTGACAGGAAGGCTAGTGTGATAACATAGCACTCTGCCATGTCCCCTAGTGAATGTGTAAGAAAGTTCTTGTAAATGCTGCAGCTACTGTTACTATTGAGACCAGTCGCGGGCTCCCTATGATGATATCTGGCTGGAGCCCTGCACTTGTTTCGAATCCCAATGGACCAAACCCTTTCCCATTCATTCCCAGTATAGAATCCCAATGGACCAAACCCTTTCCCATTCATTCCCAGTATAGAATCCCAATGGACCAAACCCTTTCCCATTCATTCCCAGTATAGAATCCCAATGGACCAAACCCTTTCCCATTCATTCCCAGTATAGAATCCCAATGGACCAAACCCTTTCCCATTCATTCCCAGTATAGAATCCCAATGGACCAAACCCTTTCCTATTCACTTTCAATGTGGAGGTACCCCAATGGACAGACTCTTTTCCCATTTACATAGAATATTACAGTGTAGAAACAAGCCATTCAGCCCACAGGATTATACGGGTTTTTAATGTTCCAAATGAGCCTTTCCCCCACCTTACTTCCATCTACTCCTTTCAGATGATTGGCATCCTTCCATCTACGAAAGCTGATGGACACATAGCAAACAATCCATTTTGGTGGGGTGTCTTCTTTTGGTGCACCTTTGCTGATGGCTGTGAAGGCCAATCCTTGAGAGGCAGGTTCTGCCACAAGTGCCACACATGAAGCTGCCAGGTGACGCTGTGAGTTGTTCTTTTTGACGTGGGCACCTGTTGCCAAGCTGCTGTAGCCACTGGTCATCATGGTCGTGCACACCAGTCCACAGGAGGTATCGCCATTTCCCTCTTTTGCCAGCTAGTGACTCACGGGTGCGATAGTCGACACTTAGGGCCTTCAGGTCACGCTTGCAAACATCCTTAAAGCAGAGCTTTAGGTGCCCTACTGGTGGACTAGCCCCTGCCACCTCACCATACAGAAGCTCCATACAGTATGCGACCATTTTCCATCCTGTAGACCAAAGCTACCTCTCTTTGATTAGTGCCAACACACTTGGGAGCTCTGCCTTTGAGAGGACTGCCGCATTTGTGATCCTGTCCTGCCAGGAAAAACCCATATTATATATCCTGGCAGGACTCATATCAGGACCCTTCTATTCCTTTCTCCCTCACATACATATCTAGCTTCGCCTCAATTGTTCCATGTTTGAGTTCAACATTCTAACCACTTGCTGGGTAAAGAAGTTTCTCCCAGATTCCCTCTTGATGACTGTCTGTCTTGAATTTATAACCTCTAGGTTTTAGACTCCTCCAACAAGTGGAAACATATTCTCTGCATCTTATCGAGTCCTTTCATTATCTTAAACAACACTATCCAGTGATTCTTTTTTGTTATATGCGTTTTGCAATTCGCAGTCACTGTATAGAATTCCAACAGATCCAATCCTGTTATATTGTACAGAATTCCAATACCATAATAAGATATTCCTTCTGGTAAGTGGAGATTCTGATCTGGGCAAAAATACTGAGTGCAAAATGTGATGAAATTATTTATTCTGGTTCCTGTTGCTCAGCAAATTGCAGATTGTTGATTCACCGCATCAGTCATTTTATTACCCACTATCAACTTGTTTTAAAGCTCTCTCGTGATGTGCAACGAGATGCTTTTAATGTAGATTCTGCTGCAGCTTGAGCGAGGTGCAAATACTATGAAATAGGTCTCTTTATTTTGTCCTTACAGGCAGTTTATAGAAAATACTGAGTCAAGCATAAAATTTCTTGCTTATGTACTGATGAGTTCATCAGACAGCAGGTAGTGATGTGATTGGGATCCAAAAAAAACCTATGGTGTCGTGCATCGGAGGGAGATGTGTGGGGTGAAGCTATATATTTTTCATTTTAAGGAGCTGATGAGAAAAATTCAGAAGGATACAAATTTAGAATCTGAGCTCCTGCTGAATATTTTTCCATTCACATTGCAAGGAACAGTTGTTTTGCATAGTGGCAAATGACGTGAACGTGAGACCCAAATGAACATTTCCCAATTCACAGCAGTCACACCAACTGAAAAAGAGCTCACTAAAAACTGCTTTGAGTGGGTGCTATGTTATTTGTATTTAATTTACATCCACTTGTACATTTCTGTTGGTCCCTACACGTGAGGTATTGTTTGAATGCTTTTATCCTGCCTTCTTAGGTGTAACTCTGGCTCAGTCCGTAGCGCTCTCATCCAAGTCAGAAGGTTGTGGGTTCAAATCCCACCCCTCCCCAGAGCTTGATCACATGATCTGATACTTCACTGCGGTACATAGGGAGTGCTGCATTGCTGGAGCTGCTGTCTTTTGAATGAGACGTGAAACCGAGACCCCTGTTTTGCCGTTCAAGTGTACTTAGAAGATCCCGGAGCATTATTCAAAGTAGCATAGAAGAGTTCTCCTAGTGTCCTGACCAATCCCTCAACTAATACCATCAAAGACAGATTCTGATCATCTATCCCATTGCTGTTTGTGGGATCTTGCTGTGCACACATTGCTGTATTTGCCTACAGAACAATCATGACTTCAGAAATACTTAATTGGATTTGAAGTTCTTTGGTCACTCCTGAAGGTGAGAAGAGCAAGGTTATAAATGATTCCTTCTTTCTTACTAAATTGTACTATTTTAAGTATAATTTACATGTAAACCTATAATTGTCTGTGTAGCCTGGTTTTACCTAGAGAATTCAGGATTTTCTTGAAACGTCTAACCTCCTATTTGTGTGTTTATCCAGTATCTCCACCATTTCACTCAAAAGAAGTGCAGTGTGAGAATATGTAGACAGTTGCTGGAAAAGGATTTACATTCATATATTGCCTTATCACGTTGTTGAAATGTCCCAGAAAGTTTTCCATATAATTTAGTTACTTTGAAGTACAGTCACTGTTGCTATGTTGGCAAATGCATCAATCATTCGGTGCCAGAAATGACGCAGTCACACGAGTGAGATGAAGAACCGGTTCATCTGTTTAATTATGGTGTTGGTTGAGGGACGAATCTTGGCCAGGACACCTGAAGAGCTCCTTGCTCCTCTTCACGTAATGCCTTGGGATTTTTAACACCCTGACCAGGCAGATGGGAGCCTATTTGAAGTGCGGAGGCATGAGTTTGCAGCACTCCCAACACCATGGCACCTCTGACTATGTAGCACGCCCTCAGCATTGCACTGAAGTGCCAGCCTGGATTATGGGCTCAATCCTGGCAGGGTGTTGAAATTTTCATAATTTTTCCCCAATAAATCAATACCACTATTATTTCCTTTCAAGTTCCCTTTCATGCCACTGTCACACTTCCAAATTAAAGGCATAACAATAAAGCTTATAAAGAAAGATTTGCATTTATGTAGAGCCTTTCATGACCTCAAGATTTTTTTTTTTATTTCCAAAATATACTTTATTCATAAAAATCTGTAAAAATTACATTGCCAAACAGTTTCCAAACAGCATCAAAAAATACAAACATTGCAAGGGAGATCAATTTCCTTCAATACTGTCATGAGTTTCTTCCCAACCCTTCCGTTTCACAATTGTCATGTCAATTACAGTTTTACATTTACAGCAATTGAGAATATTAACGATACAGTTCGAGGGGTTTTCCATGGATCCAGCCCCTCAGTCCAGCTTGGTGGGGGAACCTTACACTGTGGTCTTTCCCCATTGAGCCTTTGCTGCGGCTGCCCCAAGCTTTAGTGCGTCCCTCAGCACATAGTCCTGGACCTTGGAATGTGCCAGTCTGCAACATTCGGTGGTGGACAACTCTTTGCGCTGGAAGACCAGCAAGTTTCGGGCAGACCAAAGGGCGTCTTTCACCGAATTGATAGTCCTCCAGCAGCAGTTGATGTTTGTCTCGGTGTGCGTCCCTGGGAACAGCCCGTAGAGCACAGACTCCTGTGTTACAGAGCTGCTTGGGATGAACCTTGACAAAAACCACTGCATCTCTTTCCACACCTGCTTTGCAAAGACACATTCCAGGAGGAGGTGGGCGACCGTCTCTTCCCCACCACAGCCAACGCGGGGGCACTGTGCGGAGGGGGCGAGACTTCGGGTGTGCATGAAGGATCTGACGGGGAGGGCCCTTCTCACCACCAGCCAAGCTACGTCTTGGTGCTTGTTTGAAAGTTCTGGTGATGAGGCATTCCGCCAAATGACTTTGACGGTCTGCTCGGGGAACCATCCGACAGGATCCACCGTTTCCTTTTCCCGTAGGGCCTTGAGGACATTCCGTGCAGACCACTGCCTGATGGACCGGTGGTCAAAGATGTTTTTCCGCAGAAACTGCTCCACGAAGGATAGGTGGTACGGCGCCGCCCAACTGCACGGAGCGTTCCGCGGCAATGTGACCAGGCCAATCCTTCGCAACACCGGGGACAGATAGAACCTCAGCACGTAGTGACACTTGGAGTTTGCGTACTGGGGATCTACACATAGCTTGATGCAGCCGCACACGAAGGTGGTCATCAGGATGAGGGCCGCGTTGGGTACATTCTTCCCGCCCTTGTCCAGAGATTTGAACGTCGTGTCCCTCCGGACCCGGTCCATTTTAGATCCCCAGACGAAGCGGAAAATGGCTCGGGTGACTGCCACGGCGCAGGAGTGGGGTATGGGCCAGACCTGCGCCACGTAGAGCAACAACGTGAGCGCCTCGCACCTGATGACCAGGTTCTTACCCACAATGGAGAGAGATCGCTGCCCCCACATGCCCAACTTTTGTCGTACCTTGGCTACTCGCTCCTCCCATGTTTTGGTGCACGCCCCGGCCCTTCCGAACCATATCCCCAGCACCTTCAGGTAATCTGACCTGACGGTGAAGGGGACAAAGGATCGGTCAGCCCAGTTCCCAAAGAACATGGCCTCGCTCTTGCCGTGGTTAACTTTGGCTCCCGAGGCCAGTTCGAACTGGTCGCAGATGCTCATCAGTCTGCGCACGGACAGCGGATCCGAGCAGAAGACGGCGACGTCATCCATGTACAGGGAGGTTTTGACCTGAGTGCCTCCGCTGCCTGGGATTGTCACCCCTCTTATGCTCGCATCCTTCCTAATAGACTCAGCAAAGGGTTCAATACAGCAAACAAACAAGACCGGGGACAGAGGACAGCCCTGTCTGACTCCAGATTTGATCGGGAAACTTTCAGATTCCCACCCGTTGATTGAGACTGCGCTACTGATGTTTGTGTAGAGCAGTTGGATCCAATTGCAGATTCCCTCCCCAAACCCCATTTTGGAAAGCACGTCCATCATGTAGGTGTGCGATATCCTGTCAAAAGCCTTCTCCTGGTCCAGGCTGATGAGGCAGGTGTCCACCCTCTTGTCCCGTACGTAGGCGATCTTTCATGACCTCAAGATGTCCCAAAGCGTTTTACAGCCAATTAAGTATTTTTGAAGTGTAGTCACTGTTGTAATGTGGGAGTCTCCCCCTGCCCCCCACTGTATTGTGATAATGACCAAATGACCAGCTAATCTGTTTTTGTCATATTGGTTGAAGGTAAATATTGACCAAGATCCCAGGGAAAATGCCCCTGTTCTTCTTTGAAATAGCACCATGGGATCTTTTACGTCCCCATCTCATTCGAATGACGGCATCTTCAACAATGCAGCACTCCCTCGGTACTGCATTGGGAATGTCATCCCTCAGCCAACATCACTTAAAAAAACTCATAATATCATGCGGGATAAGGCACCAATTTCAAAGACAGTCCTGCCACTATTTCTCTTACTCTACTGCTCAGGGCTTTTCACAGTTTCATACCTTGTGGGTTATAAGGAGTAAGAGATATGCTTCTGCACAGTAACTCTCGGCTGATGTGATTCTGGCCTTGTCAATTGGTGACTGTACTAAGCAATGATCGGGTGTACAGCAACCTTCGTTTCAGTACAACAGTAACTCATTTGGGTTCATTTCAAAGACGACCCTTTTGTCTAATTATGTATTAGCAATTACAGCGAATACAATGGCCTTGATTTTCCGACTGTATTTTTAATGGGTTTTACCATCATCATTGCAGTTGAAAAATGTAGGCCAGTGACTCTGGTCTAGAAATGATGATGAGCAGAATGACAGTAGGAAGGCTGAACTCACATTCCTTAATAGCAACTTCAGTGGTTGTGTTAACCTGTTTATTTTAAATGAATTCAAGTCTCATTCGTTTAGCTGATGGACGAATTAGATGTGATCGAGTGACATTCAGACGGTAATTTTGCATCTCTCGTTCCCAGTTATCTGCCAATTAAGTTTGTCGGCTAATAGAAGGAAGGCAGAGAAAGAAATACTCATGTTTGCCAGGACTCGTGTGCCTCTTTTGCAGTGCGCACGATGGACGTTCAATGAGTGTCTGAGGGACCCTGCCTGTCATTGTCGGATGCTCGTGCGAGTGTTCTCTAGGCACAATCCATTCCATTTTCAAGATTTTTCTGCGTGTTTGGCCTCTGCTGCCTCTGTGAATTTGTGCCTCAGTCTGAGATTGGAGTTTACAGAGTTCCATTGAAAGCTCCCTGGCATTGTTCAGTGATTTGAGTTTTGTAACCACAATGGGTGCTGCTCAATTGATACCATAATTATTTGACATGCATTTTCTTTGATAAGTGCTGACAATAAAATAAATAATAGGTTGCCTGGTTGGAAGTGAAAACTTAGCAATTTAAAAATTCATGAGTCACTAACTACAGGCGACAAATAAATTCGATAAACAGGCAGCCTTGCTAGCACGCAGCTCTGATTCAGCTCAGCCAATTTTGGCGAACAGAAGTTGTGAGAAAATGAACCAACCGTTTATCTACCAATAAAGAATTAGAAATCTTAACATCGGCATGCAGCTCCTGTCAACTTTATATCCCATTACACATTCCTAGTTCACAGTCATACGTTTACATTTATGTGGCTTGGTGTCAAATTTTGTTTGCTAACGCACCTGTAAAGTACCTTCGAACATTTTAGTACATTAAAGGTGCTATATAAAGGCAGGTGGTTGTTATAATGTTCACACTTGTCAAAAGTGTAATTGCACCCTTCTACCAGTGGAGCTGCTACAGTGTCACTGTTAGCAGGTGGGTACAATTACAAAGTTTACATAGGCAATTTCCATTATAAACGTGACATAGGAGTTTATAATGGAAATGCACAAAAAAAGGATGGAATGCATGACTTTAAAGCAGAGGATTGAATTACATCTGTGGGCCTTGATCCAATTATCTACCACCTTTTAATCAGCATTGTCTCAATAATAACTCTCCGTTTGCAACAGTGTGGCATTTCAATTAGTTTATATATACATTTTTTATGATTAGCATGCATCAGTCACACCAACCGTGCATATCGCAGAGAAAATGCAGTATGCTTCAAATTTCCCACTTCTGAATAGATCTCCTTCAGATTTATTTCCAAATCCTTCCAAGTGTCCGTACTGCCTTCTCTATTTTGTTTTGGAAAAAGTATATCTGACCAAACACAAGAAATAGGAGCAGAAGTAGACCATATGGCCCATCAAGCCTGCTCCACCATTCAATACGCTCATGGCTGATCTTGGGCTTCATTTCCACTTTCCTGCCCGCTCCCCATATCCCCTGATTCCCTGCGAGACCAAAACTCTATCTATCCCAACCTTAAATGTATTCAATGATGGAGCATCCACAACCCTCTGGGATAGAGAATTCTGAAGGTTCACAACCCTTTGAGTGTAGTAATTTCTCCTCATCTCAGTCCTAAATGATCGGCCCCTTATCCTGAGACTGTGTCCCCGCGTTCTAGATTCCCTGACCAGCGGAAACAGTCTCCTCAGCTTCTACCCTATCAACCCCTTTCAGAATCTTGTATGTCTCAGTTAGATTGCCTCTCATTCTTCTCAGCTCCAGCGAATTTCAGCCCAATTTACTCAGCCTCTCATCATAGGACAACCCCCTCATCCCAGGGACCAATTTAGTAAATCTTTGCTGCACTGCCTCCAGTGCAAGTATATCCTTTCTTAAATGTGGAGACCAAAACTGCACACAGTATTCCAGGTGCGGTCTCACCAAAGCCCTTTTGTAATTTTAGTAAGACTCCTTCATTCCTGTACTCCAATCCCCTTGCAATAAAGGCCAACGTGCTATTTGCCTTCCAAATAGCCTGCTGCACCTGCATGTTAACTTTGTTTGTTCCTTGTATGAGTACACCCAAGTCTCTCTGAACATCAACACTTACCAGTTTCACACCTTTTAAAAAATATTCTGCTTTTCTATTTTTATGACCAAAGTGAACAACTACACACTTCCCTACATTATACTCCATTTGCCTTCTTGTTGCCCCCTCACTTAACCTGTCTTTATCTCTTGGCAACCTTTCTATTTCCTCCCCACAGCTTATCTTTCCACCGAGCTTTGTGTCATCAGCAAACTTAGATGCATTACTCTCTGTCTCTTCATCCAAGTCATTAATATAGAGCGTAAATAGCTGAATCCCCAGCACTGATCCTTGCGGCGCCCCACTATTCACTGCCTGCCAACCTAAAATGCCCCATTTATGCCCTTCTCTGCTTTCTGTCTGTTAACCAATCTTCTATCCATGCTAATATATTATCCTTAATACCATGAGCCCTTATCTTGCCTATTAATCTTTTATGTGACATATTGAATTTCTTTTGGAAATCCAGATATACTACATCTACTGGTTCCCTTTATCTACCCTACTAGTTACATCCTCAAAAAATTCTAATAGATTTGTCAAACAGGATTTTCCTTCAGTAAAACCATGCTGACTTGCTGTAATCATACTATGCTTTTCCAAGTGCATTGTTAAGACATCTTTAATAATAATTTCCATCATTTTCCCAATGACTGATGTTAGGCTAACTGGCCTGTAGTTCCCTGTGTTCTCTCTACCTCCTTTATTGAAAAGTGGTGTAACATTTGCAAACTTCCAATCTGACGGGACCATTCCTGAATCTAAGGAATTCTGAGAAATCATAGCTAGCGCAGCCACTATCTCTGCAGCTATCTCTTTTAGAACCCTAGGGTTTAGGCCATCTGGTCCCAGGGACTTGTCAGATTTTAGTCCCTCAAGTTTCTCCAATGACAGTGATTAATGCCAGGGTAAATCTGCTGCTAATAATAAGTGCTAGTATAAGGCAGTACTCAGACAAAATAAGCCTCCGAATTAACTGAGTTAGGGGTGTAAGCTGTTGCAAAATGGGACCATGGGATGCAATGTTAGGTATCCCTCTATGTAGCAAAGATGGAATACTGGCAGATACATTCTCTCAAGATATTAATGGCCAGCTACTGTAAGTGGAATGTGTATAGTTCCATTCTTAACAAGTCGTAACAGACTATATTATGACTGGAGTAGGAGATCAACACCTTCTATATCAGCCCAAGGAAAAAAAAACATGAGTTAACAGGCAGTGAATCAGCTGCTGCTTGTGGTAGTGTCTTAGTAGCGGCAGTGCAGACCCGGTATGGACTGGTGGATCCTGTTGCTGGCAATTGGATTGGGGTGTGTGGCTTGCAGTGTGGTAACGGAGCTACCCTGCTATCCAGACATGAATTGAATAGAGTAGTGAGTACCTGGACTTGGGTTACAAGAATAGAGGTGGCATCCAAGAGAGCTTTGGGAACCATAGGTCCAGAGTCACCTTTACTGTCCTAAACACGCTGCATTTCGAACATGTTGACTGATATTTGCACCTGAAATCCAGGTGGACAGTACTGCACGGATCACAATTACTTACCAACATTTACATTCCAACTTGTCGATGCAGCTTAACTGTTCATACGTGTCTTTTCCGCTGCAGTTTTGAGAATGGGGGTGGAGACACTGCTTTGGGGAAGATCTCGGTGCTAGGTGACAGAGGAGAGTTGAATGTTGTGTCGCACAAAACAAGCTATTCCTGAGTGGAGAACAATTGCACAGAAACCTCCCAATTCCATGCACGACTTTTAATTCAGCGCCTCGTTCGAGAGCTGGGTGTGGACGCTTTACAAATCGTCTCGCCTCTGACAATGAGTCTTAATTAAACTGCACAATTGAAGCAGCAGATTTATCCTGCATTGTATATGAAATAGATTGAAAATCCGATAACTGTTGGGAAGTTTAAGCGGCGGCTTTGAGTGGTTTTCTTTGTAGCATTGATGGTAAATTTAACTCTCAGGCACAGCCATGTGAAGCAGAGGAACACAAAGGGTTTTGTAAATAAGGAGAAACTGTTTCCACTGGCAGGAGGGTCAGTTACCAGGTGATATAGATTTAAGGTAATTGGCACAACAACGAAAGGTGAGATGAGGAAAATTTTTTTTTTACATTGAGTTGTGATCTGGAATGCACTGGCTAAAAGCAGATTCAATAGTAACTTTCAAAAGGGAATTGGATAAATACTTGAAAAGGAAAAATTTGCAGGTCTATGGGGAAAACGCAGGGGAGTGGGGCTAATTGTTTAGCTCTTTCAAAGAGCTGGCACAGGCATGATGGGCCAAATGGCATTCTTCTGTTCTGTAAGATTCTGTGACCCCTTACTTAAATATATTTTCTCCCTCTCCAACTCTGTTTCTCTTTATGTGTCTCCCAATGGCTCAGGGGGTGGGGGGGTAACTGCACTCACTAGAGAGGCCCAGAGCCTCGGTGACAATGAGTGTTACATGTTAGATAGCCAGGCGGTAAAGTATAGAACTGGGACCTCATCTTTACACATTTGAAAGCTTTTATTTACAGAGACAAGTGTGATCCTCCAAACCCAACAACCACAGCTACAGTCTGCTCCTAGATAAAGGAGCTCAAGTGAATCCCCGGTTAATACCCACTACCTGAATATAGTTTAACACCCAATTACTATACAATTAACACAGAACATACTAACATAAGAACATAAGGAATAGGAACAGGAGTAGGCCATTCGGCCCCTCAAGCCTGCCACGCCATTCAATAAGATCATGGCTGATCGGCCCCAGACCTCAACTCCTCTTTTGTGCCAGCTCCTCATAGCTCTCAACTCCCCAATATTTCAAAAATCTATCTACCTCCTCTTTCAATACTTTCAGTGATCTAGCCTCCACAACTCTTTGGGGTAGAGAATTCCAGACATTCACTACCCTCTGAGAGAAGAAATTCCTTCACATCTCAGTTTTAAATGATTGTCCCCTTATTCTGTAACAATGTCCCCTAGTTCGAGATTCCCCCACTAGTGAAAACATCTTCTCAACATCTACCCTGTCAATCCCCCTCAGAATCTTGTACGTTTCAATAAGATCACCCCTCATTCTTCTAAATTCTAATGAATAAAGGCCTAACCTGTTTAGCTGTTTTTGATAAGTCAACCCCTTCATCCCAGGAATCAGCCTCGTGAATCTCTTTTGAACTGCCTCCAATGCCAGAATATCCTTTCTTAAATTTGGGGACCAAAACTGTACACAGTACTCCAGGTGCAGCCTCACCAGCACCCTGTACAGTTGTAACAAGACTTCCCTATTTTTAAACTCCAACCCTCCAGCAATAAAGGCCAAAACTCCATTTGCCTTCTTAATTACTTGCTGCACCTGCATGCTAACTTTTTGTGTTTCATGCACAAGAACACCCAGATCCCTCTGTGCTGTACTTTTTTGGAGTCTCTCTCCATTTAAATATTAGTCTGCCTTTTGATTCTTCCTACCAAAGTGCATGACCTCACACTTTCCTACATTAAACTCCATCTGCCATGTTTTTGCCCACTCGCTCAACCTATCTATATTCCCTTGCAGATTCCTTATGTCCTCATCACAACATGCCCTTCCACCTATTTTTGTATCATCAACAAATTTGGATATATTACACTCTGCCCCCTCATCCAAGTCATTAATATAGATAGTAAATAATTGAGACCTAGGACAGATCCTTGTAGCACTCCACTAGTTATGTCTTTCCAACCTGAAAAAGATCCATTAATCCCGACTCTCTGTCTTCTGTGAGTTAACCAATCCTCAATCCATGTTAATACATTACCCCCAACACTGTGAACTCCTATCTTGTGCAATAATCTTTTATGTGGCACCTTATCGAATGCCTTCTGGAAATCTAAATACATTACATCTACCGGTTCCCCTTTATCAACTCTGCTTGTTATATCCTCAAAGAACTCCAGCAAATTTGTCAAACATGATTTCCCTTTCACAAAACCATGTTGACTCTGTTAGATTGCGTTAAACTTTTCTAAATGTCCTGCTATTTCTTCCTTAATAATGGACTCTAGCATTTTCCCGACGACCAATGTTAGACTGACTGGCCTATAGTTTCCTGCTTTTTGTCTCCCTCCCTTCTTGAACAGGGGTGTCACATTAGCGCTTTTCCAATCCACTGGGACCCTCCCAGAATCCAGTGAGTTCTGGAATATTTCGACCAATGCCTCCAATATCTCTGCAGCCACTTCCTTTAAAACCCTTGGATGCAGGCCATCAGGTCCTGGCGACTTGTCTGCCTTTAGTCCCATTAGTTTGTCAAGTACTTTGTCCCTCGTGATAGAGACTGTTACAAGATCTTTCCTCCCATTAGCTGCTTGCTTATCTGATATCTGTGGGATGTTTATAGTGTCCTCCACCGTGAAGACCGATGCAAAATATTGGTTTAAATTATCTGTCATTTCCCTGTTCCCCATTATCAATTCTCCAGTCGCATCCTCCAAGGGTCCCATGCTCACTTTAGCTACTCTCTTTTATATACCCGTAGAAGCTCTTGCTGTTTGTTTTTATATTTCTTGCCAATTTACTTTCATAATCAATTTTCTCCCTCTTTATCAGCTTTTTAGTCATCCGCTGCTAGTTCCTAAATTCCCAATCCTCTGGCCTACCATACGAATTAGGAGCAGGAGTAGGCCACTCAGCCTTTCGAGCCTGCTCCGCCATTCAATAATTTCATGGCTGAACTGATTACTCCACATTTCCACCTACCCCCGATAACCTACCACCCCCTTGCTCATCAAGAATCTATCTACCTCTGCCTTAAAAATATTCAAAGACTCTGCTTGCACCGCCTTTGGAGGAAGAGAATTCCAAAGACTCATGACCCTCTGAGAGAAAAGATTTCTGGATAGAATACCTGGTCTGTGCTGAGTTCAGCTGCAACCAGAGGTGGCCTCAGACCCCTGCACAAGGAAGGGGGAAAAGCATTCCCATCCATAATTGTGGTGATGTGCCCCCCCACCCTCCCACATTTCTCCTCCACCCCCACATCTAGATGGGCCTTAATGGCCTTCTATTGTGCTATACGATCCCATGATTGGCAGCTTCCTGCGGCTGGTGGGAGCATTCGTTTATCCCAGAATTTTAAGGCGCTTTATTTTTAACATAATTAGAACTGTCAACTTTGGAACCAAGTGGTTCAGAGCTCCTGTTGCTGTGAATTATTGGTCTGACGGGCTGTAACTGTCAGCGATTATGGGAGGGGAAGCTCCTTTGCCACATTCTACGATTCCCATTTCCTGTTTAGGAGCGAAGGACCTTGGTTGGAATTCACCTGGTATTGCTTAGCCTGATGTAGATACTAAAAGTCTGTTTGCACATATGCCTATGTTTTCACATTTTATAAATGGGTCAATAATACAGAAGTCAATTTTTGTCACAAATGAATGATTCAAAATTCCCTCATTAACTTACAAGCCTTTAAAGATTTTTTCCCCTTACTGTATTGCTTTAAAAAAAATTGCTGAATTAGTTTTCATGTTTACAAAGTCCTACAACCCTTCCAAAATCTCTCTGCTCCTCCAATTCTGTCCATCACAAGTTCATTTGCCCTGCCACTGGTGCCTGTGACTTTAGCCATCCAGGCCCACAGCTCTGGAATTCCCTCCCTAAACCTCTCCGTTTCTCCACTGCTCTCTCTTCCTTGAGGATTCTTCTTAAAACCTACCTCCTTGACTAAGTGTTTGGTTATCTGTCTTACTGTCTGCTTCTGTGGCTCAGTGTCAGACCTTTGTCCAATTATGGTCCTGCGAAGCACCTTGGGGTGTTTTAATACGTTAAAGGTGCTATATAAATGGAAGTTATTGTTATTTATCCAGCAGAGAGATGTCAGTGCTGTGAGCTAGAATGTGCTCCTAGCATTTGTCGCCTAGTGCCAGCATCAGCTGCTCCCTCATCAGATAAAACGTGTGACAAGAGCTCCCTGCACTCTATACCAACAGGCAAAAGAGATTTTCATCCAGTCTTATCTGTCTAGGATTGAAACCCAGGCTCCTGAGCTAAAAGGCCAGTGTTTGACCCATGGTGCAGTGTCATAATGGTTATGCTCTGCTCTTCTCTCCGATGGGATACTGGTTATGTTACTCGACTAGTAACCCAGAGGTTCAGACTAATGATCCAGAGACATCCCCATGGCAGCTGGGGAACTTAGATTCAATTAATTAAATAAATCTGGAATTAAAAGCTAGTATCAGTAAGGCTGAGCATGAAACCACTGGATTGTCATAAAAACCCATCTGGTTCACTAACGTCCTTTAGGGAAGGAAATCTGCCGCCCTTACTCCGTCTGGCCTACATTTATTTTTATTCGTTTGAGGGATGCAAGTGTCGCTGGCCAGGCCAGCATTTTTGCCCATCCCTAATTGCCCTCAAGAAGGTGGTGGTGAGCTGCCTTCTTGAACCGCTGCAGTCCTTGGGTGTAGGTACACCCCTGTTAGGAAGGGAGTTCCAGGATCTTGACCCAGCGACAGTGAAGGAACGGTGATATAGTTCCAAGTCAGGATGGTGTGTGGCTTGGAGGGAACTTGCAGGTGGTGGTGTTCCCATGCATTTGCTGCCCTTGTCCTTCTAGTTGGTAGAGGTCACAGGTTTGGAAGGTGCTGTCGAAGGAGGGGTGATGAGTTGCTGCAGTGCATCTTGTATATGGTACACACTGCTGCCACTGTGCGTCAGTGGTGGTGGGAAGTGAATGTTGAAGGTGGTGGATGGGGTGCCAATCAAGCGGGCTGCTTTGTCCTGGATGGTGTTGAGTTTCTTGAGTGTTGTTGGAGCTGCACCCATCCAGGCAAGTGGAGAGTGTTCCATCACACTCCTGACTTGTACCTTGTAGATGGTGGACAGGAAGTGAGTTACCCACCGCAGAATTCCTAGCTTCTGACCTGCTCTTCTAGCTACAGCATTTAGGGGCTGGTCGCCTTCAGCTTTTGGTCAATGGTAACCCCCAGGATGTTGATTGTGGGGGATTCAGTGATGATAATGCCATTGAACGTCATGGGAGATGGTTAAATGTTCTCTTGTTGGAGATGGTCATTGCCTGGCACTTGTGTGGTGCAAATGTTATTTGCCACTTATCAGCCCAAGTCTGGATGTTCTCCAGGTCTTGCTGCATTTCTACACGGACTGCTTCAGTATCTGAGGAGTCGCAAATGGTGCTGAATATTGAGCAATCATCAGTGAACATCCTCACTTCAGACCGTATGATGGAGGGAAGGTCATTGATGAAGCAGCCGAAGATGGTTGGGCCTAGGACACTACCCTGAGAAACTCCTGTAGTGATGTCCTGCAGCTGAGATGATTGATCTCCAACAACCACAACCATCTTCCTTTGTGCTAGGTATGACTCCAACCAGTGGAAAGTTTTCCGCCTGATTCCCATTGTCTCCAGTTTTGCTAGGGCCCCTTGATGCCATACTCAGTCAAATTATGCCTTGATATCAAGGGTAGTCACTCTCACCTCACCTCTGGAGTTCAACTCTTTTGTCCATGTTTAAACCAAGGCTATAATGAGGTCAGGAGCTGAGCGGCCCTGGTGGAACCCAAACCGAGCATCAGTGAGCAGGTTATTACTGAGCAAGTGCCATTTGATAGCACTTTTGACAACCCCTTCCATCACTTTGCTGATGATCGTGAGTTGACTGTTGGGGCAGTAATTGGCCGGGTTGGACTTGTCCTGCTTTTTCATGTGTACAGGACATACCTGGGCAATTTTCCACATTGCCGGGTAGATGCCAGTGTTGTAGCTGTACTAGAACAGCTTTGCTAGGGGCTTGGCTAGCTCTGGAGCACAAGTCTTCAGTACCATTGCTGGAATGTTGTCAGGGCCCATAGTCTTTGCAGTATCCAGTGCCTTCAGTTATTCTTGATATCACGTGGAGTGAATCCGATTGGCTGAAGTCTGGCATCTGTGACGCTGGGGACCTCAGAAAGAGGCCGAGATGGACCATCTACTCGGCAGTTCTGGCTGAAGATGGATGCAAATGCTTTAGCCTCGTCTTTTGCACTGATGTGCTGGGCTCCCCCATTGTAGAGGATAAGGATGTTTGTGGAGCCTCCTCCTCCTGTCAGTTGTTTAATTGTCCACCACTGTTCACTACTAAACGTGGCAGGACTGCAGAGCTTAGATCATATCCGTTGGTTGTGGGAACGCTTAGCCCTATCGCATGCTGCTTGCGCTGTTTATCATGCATGTAGTCCTGTGTTTTAGCTTTACCAGGTTGACACCTCATTTTTTGGTATGCCTGGTGCTGCCTCTGGCATGCCCTCCTGCACTCTTCATTGAACCAGGGTTGATCCCCGGTTTGTGGTTAATGGTAGAGTGGGGGATATGCCGGGCCATGAGGTTACAGATTGTGGTTGAAGACAATTCTGCTGCTGCTGATGGCCCACAGCGCCTCATGGATGCCCATTTATGCGTTGCTAGATCTGTTCAAAATCTATCCCATTTGGCATGGTGGTAGTGCCAAACAACACGATGGTGGGTACCCTTAGTGTGAAGATGGGACTTCGTCTCCACAAGGACTGTGCGGTGGTCACTCCTTCCAGTACGGTCATGGACAGATGCCTCTTGTTGGTTCTCTCACCACCTGCTGCAGACCTATTCTAGCAGCTATGTGCTTTAGGACTTGGCCAGCCTGGTCAGTAGTGGGGCTACCGAGCCACTCTTGGTGGTGGACATTTAAGTCCCCCAACCAGAGTACATTTTGTTCCCTTGCTACCCTCAGTGCTTCTTCCAATTGGTGTTCAACATGGAGAAGCACTGATTCATCAGTCGAGGGGGGCTGCCATGTGACTCCAGACCCACAGCAATGTGGTTGACTCTTAATTGACCTCTGAAATGGCCCAGCAAGCCACTGTATGCATCTCCGATTGCCTGCCTACAAAGACATATTTCAGTCTGTCGATTGACCTGCTATGGTAGGTTTACTGCTCTAGGTTGCCCCTCGGGTGCGAGCCTCTCAAGAGAGCTGCAGAAAGATTACCGTTTCCGCTCTTCTACTTGGTCCCAAATAGTGGCCAGTAGTTTTGTATTTGCATTTAATGTGGACTGTTCAATTTCCTGTAGCATTGCATGGTGAGCACGCTGTTTTATAACTGGTCTCCACAGTCCTTGCAGCAGCCGCATCTACTCCCAGTAGAGAAAGCTTTTCTCCCTTTCATCCTCCCCAACATTTTTCTCTCTCTCTTTCTCCCCACCCCGACTTCGACACTCATTCTCTGCACTCAACCTCTCCATTTGGGTTTCTGCATCTGATCTTTTTCGTTTCTCCACGCTCCCTGCCGCAGTAGGGTCCTTTTCCAGCACCCCTGCCCCTTCACCAGAATAGGTTTCTCCTCATACAAGGGCAGCAGCTACGTGGGAACACCAACACCACTAAGTCACACAGTATCCCGAGTTGGACATACATCACCATTCTTTCATCGTCGCCTGGTCTAATACCTGGAACACTCTACCCGTGCTTTAATAAATACAGATTGCAGGTGTTCTGTTTAATTATCGGGTTGTGCGCTGATTGTCCAGGTGAAGAATCAGTTGCTTCCTGAGTGTAATTGTGATAGGCTTTTCTACAAATCATGTAGATCACCTAAATCCCACACCAATTACACTAAAATCACAACAGAACTGACTCGGCAATTGCAAACTGAAACAAATTTTAAAAAGCTTAATTTGTCCTTTGCAAACTTGCTAAATTGTAACTTAGCAATATTTTTGGGGTGCAGTGTATGGGGGGGGGGGGCTGCAATGTTGGGGGAGTACGGTGGCAGGGCAGCGTAGTGTCGGAGGAATGCTGTGTCAGTGGGGTTCAGTGCCGGAGGGTGGGGCGTCAGTGGGTGTAGTGTCTGCGCACTGTCAGTCTTTGCAGTGTTGGAGTGTGTAGTGTAAGCGGGTGTAGTGTCTGTCCATTGTCGTTCTGTGCAATGTCAGTGCGAATAATTAAATCAGCCCCACAGGATACTCTTCTTAATAATGGAACAAACAGGAATTGCCAACATGTACAATAAAAAGTAGTGTTGATATTTGCGAGATGTGAACAGCCCGTCTGTGCATTGCTCTGACTGCCATGAGGAGGCAGGAAGCAGAGCTGGGGATTATTAAGATTGGAATGAATGATTAAAAAAAGAGTGAGACTGGTCATTAAGTCATTCAAACATATGGAACAGTGCTTTCACTTCCTGGTAAGGTAAATTGTATTAATTCAAGTTATATTTTTAAACCTGGCCTGTGAGATCTGATAGGTTGGACAGAAATTTAATCTACTTGCTTTTAATTGAGTTAAAATAAAAATCCAGGTTTCATCTCCTGAAACCTTTATCCAATTCCACGCATTGGCTGAAATAAAGGATGTGATACATTTTCTGTTAAGGAGAGAATTAAAATAACAATTAAGTAGCTTTAAGGTAGAAGAAGTAAACTAATTTTGGCAGGCAGGAGTGGGACTGATTGGATTGCTTTTTCAAAGAGCTGGGACAGGCACAATGAGCCAAATGGACTCCTTCCACACTGTATGATTCTATTTTATTCTAATTTTAAAGGAGAGCCTATTGTCCATACACTCACGTTCACAATTTGCAGGGGGCTGGATGAATCAATGTTTAAAAAAAACTTTGCTTTCATCCCAGGGCCAACAGGTCAACTCCAGGCTGTATTAATACCGCGGAGGGCATTTCTCCTCTGTATTTCTACAGCCATACAAAGCTCTGGTTAGAACATAGTTGGAGCATTGTGTATAGTTGTGGGCACCGCACCTTAGCAAGAATGTACTGGCCTTTGAAGGAGTGCAGCACAGATTCACCAAAATGTTACCTGGGCTCCAAGGCTTAGATTTTGAGGCGAAATTGCGAAAATTAGGCTTGTAGAATGTTAAAGGATGATTACATAGTAGTTTTGAGGATTTTGAAAGAAACTGATTGGGTAGATATAAATAAACTTTTTTTCTTCTGTTGAGGGAGTCTGTGACAAAGGGACATAATCTTAAAATTAGGTCCTGGTCATTCAGGAGAGAACTTAGGAAACACATCTTCACACAAAGGTTGGTAGAGTGTGGAACTCTCCCACAAAAAAGCAGTAGATGCTAGCCCAATTAATAATTTTAAATCTGAGAGCAGTAGGTTTTTGCTTGACAAAGGTAGAAAAGGATAGTTGGGGGAGGGGGTGGGGTATGTATCGTGGAGATGGAGTTCAGGTGTCGATCAACCATGATCTCATTGAACATCTGAAGGGACTGAATAGCCTCCTTTTGTTACTGTATTTCTGTTTTGTCTCTGAAGACTGTTCAGGTTCCTGAACAAAATGGGTTTAGATGCCAAAGCCCAAGTCGGGGAGGGGGTCGGTCTGCGTCACTGATGAACAGTCTCGTTAGGGAAGGTCACAGGAGTGGCTGGAGTGGAGAATGGAGAAGTTCTCACTGGTCCGGTGAGGAATGCTCATCTGAGATCAGCGGCGATGATTCAGGGGAGGGTTTGCTGGGGTAAAGGGAGCTTTACTGAGCAACAGAATTATGTATTACATTCTTTCTCAATGCAAGTATGCTATACAAGATGGAAAGGGGAAATTTGGAATGAAGGGAGTAAGAGGGTTGTGCTGAAGCTGACCCGTGAGTGCTCAGTGCCAGCGTTGGGTACAGTTAAAGAAAGAATAAAGGAATGAACTTGCATCTATACAATGCCTTTCATGACCTCAGGATGTCCCAAAGTGCTTTACAGCCAATGAACCTTTTGAGAGGTAGTCACTTTTGAAATGTAGGGAGAAGCATCAATGTGTGCACAGCAAGAGCCCACAAACAGCAATGGGATGAATAACCACCTTATCTGTTTTAGGTGTTGGTTGAGGAATAATTATTAGCTGGGACACCAGACAGTTCTTCCCTGCTTTTCTTTGAACTGTGCCATTTTAAGCATACCTGAGAGGGCAAATGGGCTCTTGGTTTAGCCAAGAAAGGCGGTACCTCCAACAGTGCAGCTCTGTCTCAGCACTGCACTGGAGTGTTAGCCTAGTGCTCAAGACTCTGGAGCAGGACTTGAACCCACCACTTTCTGACTCGAGGGCAGGAGTGCTACCCACTGAGCCTTCTATACTCTTCCCCAGTACCTTGGTGATGACAGCAAATCAATTTTGACAATTGTCCCTCCTCTCCTTTAGGTAGAGAGGCCTTTGCTTTAAAATTCTACCAAATTAGATTCCGTAAAACTTTTAGGAATCTGCAAAGCAAGAGTCGCCGCAGTGAGTTAGGCAGCAGGTTTCTGTCCAATCTCGTCTACTCCCTCAGTGTGTCCAGCAGAGCACCTCCATGATACTTCAGCAACTGAAGTCCAGACCCCTCATCTCATCTCCAGCTGCATATGTTCATCACAACACAGAGAGAAATGAGCAATGCTTCCTGGTTTTGAAAGAAATATCAGTAATTTCCCCATCGTAACATCCAACAGGCTCTCAAATGTCTAAGGTGTTTGTCTCTATTACTCCATCATTAGTCTGATTTAAACCTTTGTATGAACAAAGGAGATGAACTGAAAACAGCATGAGGTGGTTGTGACATGAAAAAACCACCATTGTATCTCACCTCATCAATAACTCAACTTAAGGAACCCAGCTTGGGCTATTTTCATCTCGTTCCAGTCTGGTTGCAAACTCATCCTACTTTATTGTATCAGGAATTGGAACATAGGAACAGGACAAGGTCTATCAGCTCCATGAGCCTGTTCCGCATTTAATAGATCATGGCTGCTCTGTATCTTAACTGCATCCACTTGCCTTGGTTCCATTCTCTTTTCAAATGCATAACTGAGTCTGCATTCACCATATAGGGTGGCAGTGGTTCCAAAACTGGGGTTGCGGACCCCGGGCATCCATAGAGACTTTCCAGGGATCTGTGAAATTATGTATAAAGTGCTTACGGAACACTTAAGAACAAGATTAGATTAGAGATACAGCACTGAAACAGGCCCTTCGGCCCACCGAGTCTGTGCCGACCATCAACCACCCATCTATACTAATCCTACACTAATCCCATATTCCTACCAAACATCCCCATCTGTCCCTATATTTCCCTACCACCTACCTATACTAGTGACAATTTATAACGGCCAATTTACCTACCAACCTGCAAGTCTTTTGGCTTGTGGGAGGAAACCGGAGCACCCGGAGAAAACCCACGCAGACACAGGGAGAACTTGCAAACTCCACACAGGCAGTACCCAGAATCGAACCCGGGTCCCTGGAGCTGTGAGGCTGCAGTGCTAACCACTGCGCCACTGTGCCGCCCTAGAGTAGGCCATTCAGCCCCTCGAGCCTGTTTTGCCATTCAGTCGGATCAAGGCTAAACTGAAAAAGCAGCACCTGACAGGGTTGGTCTGCGGTGTGAAATCCTGGGGGATAATTGTCAAGTTGGATCGCTGGCCTGTATGGACTTAACTGCTGTGAACCTGGCTGACACCAGGAGGCATTCCAGTTAGTCTCTGCATCCTGGGTCAGAAAGGGAAAAGAACAGCCAGGGCTCCCACTGCTGCCTAGTGGAAAGACAACTGGATGCTTTGAGATGCGAAGGGCCATTGTACTCAAGTCAACCTTTGCAGCATTTGAGATCAAATGAGGAGCTTGCATTGGTTTGGGATGTGAGGGAGGTGTGGGGTAGGCAGGGAGGTGATGGTGCCACATCAAGGGACGGAAGCTGAACACTGTCTGCTCCTTCTGTCTTGCAAGCAGCAGCCACTCGAGGAGAGGTTAGTCCTCCAATCACTGGGAAGGTCAAGGCCGCAGAAAGCCATGTGAAAAGTACCCTCTACTACCCCCCCCCCCCCCCCCCACTCCCACCACCATAATAGCAAGTCTACACAATTCCTCCGGTCGCTGTTTAAATATTTTTGTGAAGGTTTTCCCTCTTGGACGTGTTTAGCTGAATTATAAGAACAGAAAGTGTTTTTACTGTGCTGGAAGTAACTGAATAGATAAGGACAAATATATTCCAACTGCTGCAACAGCCAGTTGCAACTCTGTAACCAAATCATTAGTCCAGTGAAAGAATTTTTCCCCAAAATGCATCCTACACTCACCTGACCACCCATCATCCCAAAACACATTAGTAAAATTACAAGTCACTTACCTGCACTAACCTCAGATTATATGGAACATTCCCCGTCAATACATCATTGTAACGCGGATCGCACAAGTTACCCTGCTGTTGTCCCTGCTGCAGTTAGTTCCAAGATGATTTCTTAGCCTCCAGCCGGTATTATCACCCCTGGGGTCACGTCGCGTTAGTCCTTCATGATCTGCGTCCCGTTAGTTGCCAGAGGGTGTGTGCGGTGCACACGAAATTTGCTTCTTGCGTGGCCAAAAACAAAATGCAGCACTAAAAGCCACTCTTAAATGGCGTCTCGTGTGCCAGATATTTGCTGCTGTCAGTTTAAATGAAATTTCAATGGTGTTTGAATGGCTTGTTTTTATATTTATTTCAGATGAGCAGAGATTTTGTGCTGTATTCTGCAATCCCCTGTTTGGCATTTGTCACAAACTATTGAACTCGTCTAAAATTAGATACATTTGTTTTTGTTTCTATGCAAGATTTCGGTGGGGACCAGCTCTTGTCACAGCACTGTGCAGTGATAAACCATCTGTTGGCGGTTCCTCTCTTCCCTTGAGTCTCCGCATCTCCTGCCCATCCTACCATAGTGGACATAGGTTGCATTAATAACTCTGAGTTCGAGACTTTATCTTTCAAACATCGTTAATCTCTGACTCACTGTGTTACCTCAGTTAAAACATTCCATCATCAAACATAGGCAAACAGAAGGTAGTCACCCAGCTTGATCTTCATCACTGCGGAGGGAATGGTTTTTAAGTCTGCTGCATTTGAACTGATGCAAAATTTCTAAAGAATTGCACCACTTGAAGTAGGACAGAATCACAAGCCCAAGCTTCACCAGTTTTACATGGCTGGCTTCTTGTAAGACTTTGGTTGGAGGAAGAGTTGGGGAAGGGTCCAAGTCCCTAATAACACCATGAGGAAAGATTCTGCATTCATTCGTGCCTTGTTTATCTCTAGACTTGACAATTGCAATGCACTCCTTGCTGCCTCCCACATTCTACTCTCTGTCAACTCGAGGTCATCCAAAACTCTATTTCCTGTGTACTAACTTACATGAAGTCCCATTCACGCATCACCCCTGTGCTCACTGAGCTACAGTGGCTCCCGATTAAGCAATGCCTTGATTTCAAAATTCTCATCCTTATTTTCGAATCCCTCCATCACCTCACCACTCCCTACCTCTATAACCTCCTACCCCTAGAACTAGGAGACACTGTTTAAAAATAAGGGGTCGCCCATTTAAGGCAGAGATGAGAATTTTTTTCTCTGAGAGTTGAGAGTCTTTGGAATTCTCTTCCTCAAAAGGCGGTGGAAGCAGAGTCTTTGAATATTTTTAAGGCTGAGGTAGATAGATTCTTGATAAGCAAGGAGGTGAAAGGTTATTGGGGGTTGGTGGAAATGTGGAGTAATCAGTTCAGCCATGAATGGCGGAGCAGGCTCGAAGGACTGAGTGGCCTACTCTTGCTCCTAATTCACATGCTCGTATGTATGTTCATACAGCCCCTGGATATCTGCGCTTCTCCAACTCTGGCCTCTTGTGCATCCCCAATTTTAATCACCCCACCATTGGTGGCTGTGCCTTCAACTGCCTAGGTCCTAAACTCTGAAATTCCCACCCGAAATCTCTCTGTATCTCTACATCTGTCTTCTCCTTAAAGACGTTCCTTAAAACCTACCTCTTTGATCAAGCTGTTGTCACCTGCCTAATATCTCTTTATGTGGTTTGATGTCAAATCTTGTTTGATAAACGCTCCTGTGAAGTGCCTTTTTGATGTTTTATTACGTTAAAGGCGCTACGTAAATGCAAATTGTTGTGTTAACTGACCTCAGGTGGGTGTGCCAGCAGTCGGATATCCGTGCTACTGGGCTAGGGAGGTAAAGAATCAATGCTATCCAGTGATACCCAGATCTCAAAGGAGAGTTGCTCAAAAGTGAATGAGTCTGCTGATGTTAATGGAAGACATGATTGGGTTCATGTTAGATGCCTTCACACATGAGGAATGGCTCCTTGGATCTGGTGCTTGGAGGCTGTGGGCCTTTCGGAAAGGAGAGGATAATAAAGAATAAAACTGGAAAAAAAATGTCCTGAGGGGGCTCGTGGAACCAGGAGGACAGGATCCTGACTGAAAGAAGCCCTTGTACTGTGGCCCTGGGAGAACAGAACCCAAGAACTGACCTATCTCACAGGTTGGGTTGTTAGCCTACAGAATAGACTGTCACCTTCCACAGTGATTGTAGACTCAATGAAGCATTTTTGGAAAATGGAATCAGGAGTGGGGGATTGGGGAGCAGGTGGTGGGTGGAATTAAAATGCAGATCAGTGATGATCTAATTAAATGGCAGAACAGGTCAAGAGACTGAATGGCCTATTCGTAATCCTGTGTTCCTATTTCTGACTCAACAAAGTAGAGGGGAATGAGTTTGGAGCTGAACTGGAAGGAGATGAAAATAGCTTAAGTTGAGTTACTGATGAGGTGAGATATGATGATGGCCTTTTCATGTCTCAACCACCTCACATTGTTTTCAATTCATCCCCTTCTCTGTTCATACGAAGTCTTAAAACAGACTAATGGTCGGGTAATGGGGGTGAACACCTTAGACATTCAAGAGCCTGTTGGATGCTGTATTGGGGAAACCAAGGATTTTCCTTCAAGACAAAAGCAAAATACTATGGATGCTGGAATTCTGAAGAACAAAAAATGCCAGAAGTGCTCAGTAGGTCAGGCATCATCTCTGGCAAGAGAAGCAGAGTTAATGTTTCAGGTTGATGATCTTTCATCAGAGCTGGAAAAAGTTAGAGATATAACTGGTTTTAAGCAAGTACAGAGGCAGTGAAAGGGCGGGGTGGGGAGAACAAAATGGAAGGTCTGTAATGGGGTTGAAGGCAGAAGAGATTAAATAAGAAAAGGAATAATGGGGCAAGGCAAATGGAGATGGTAATGGGGCAAACAAAGAAACATAAGATTGGCCTAGAGGAGATGTACATGGGAATTTATTCTTTAAGGACAGAAGAGCCAAGAAGGGTTGAGTGGCCTTGCTTATCTCTGTCTGTCTTGTGCTGAATGTATAGAGCTGGAGATGAGATGGGAGATGTCCTCAAGTGGACATTACAGGTCAGGAGTGAATTGACTGCCAGTGTTTGAAGTTCTCCATTATTCAACAAGCCTTATAGAGCTTCTGTGGGATGAACTGGATTGAAGTTGCCCGAAGTAATTTCACTCAACATCCCATGGACAGTTTAGTCCACTGGACAACCATTTGAACAGAATCATTGCCCAGTTGCCAAAAAAAGGGTCAGTGTGGTCTCCAAACTAAAGACAATGCAGAGCCCAGTGAGTTCCTCTGAGGCTGGGTGTGATTATTATATCTAGCATAGGCCAAAATAATCAAGTACTCTGCAGGACCCAATGGTTCCTGTGCTTTGGCTAAGGAGAGAATTATTTGGAAAACAGCAGGCCGGAGATGATTAATGTGAGGATGGATGAATATTGAGGAAACAGGGAGCATTCATGTAGTATATTGTAATGGCGGAGCAGAAAAATGACGACAAGATGGGATTGACTTTTTTTACATTGCATTTAAAAATTGAGGGTTTGAAGGACATTATGACATGCTTTTGGAATTCCCAAAGTTGATTTTGAGGAAGTTTGGGATGATTTGAAAGATTGCTTCATGTGGGCACACATTGTGTTCAGGTACAACTCAGTGAAGTCAGCACTGAAGATATATTTTGGGACAATGGGGGAATTCAACCCGAACAGAGTGGACTAGTACAATTATGAACGAAGGTTACACATTTGGCTGAAAGCTAATAAAATAAGAGATGAGGATGAAGTAAATGTTTTCCTCTCCTTGATGGGGCCTGGTGCTTTTGAGATGGTGTCCAATGACTGTTGCCTGCAAACCCCAGTACTATCAACTATTCTGAAATTAATGAGATTCTGGACCCATTTCCAGTCAAAGTGCTATGCCTGTGGGAAAATTGGTCATATCTGTATGGCATGCAGGAATTGAGGAAACAGTAAAGCTCCAGGTCACAGCAATGTATCAGGTCAAGGTAGACTGAAAGAGAACTCAGCAGTTTGGAAGTCCTTGAATGCACACATAGAGTCATAGAGTTTTACAGCACAGTAACAGGACCTTCAGCCCAACGAGTCTATGCCGACCATCAAGCACCTGTCCTAACTAATCCCATTTCCCCACACTTGGCCCATAGCCTTGTATGTTATGGCATTTCAAGTGCTCATCTAAGTATTTCTTGAATGTCATAAGTGTTCCTGCCTCTACCACTCCTTCAGGCAGCGTGTTCCAGATTCCAACCACCCTCTGGGTGAAAAAAATCGTCCTCAACTCCCCTCTAAACCTCCTGCCCCTTACCTTAAACCTATGCCCCCTAGTTATTGACCTCTCCGCTAAGGGAAAAAGTTTCTTCTTATCTGTCCTATCAATGCTCCTCATAATTTTGTACACCTCAATCAGGTCCCCCCTCAGCCTTCTCCGCTCCAAGGAAAACAACCCCAGTCTATCTAGTCGGTCTTCATAACTGAAATGCTCCAGCCCAGGCAACATCCTGGTGAATCTCCTCTGCACCCTCTCCAGTGTAATCACATCATGATAGATATGGAAACAGAAGTTGGCATTACCGAGCAGGAAGATCAAGAGTTGTACTCAGTCAGAGAGCACGCAAAACAGCACATGGAAGATGAGAGCAAAAGGGCTTAAAATATAATTCCAATGCCCAAATTAAAAATGACTTTCATCTTTGAGACAGCTGCAGCAGTTTCTGATATCTCTGAAGGATAATACAAGAAGTCCCTAAGTCACATTCCCTTCTGCAAAACTGGTATGAAACTGACTAGTTATTCAAATAACAGCATTCCAGTGTTACGTGGTTTATGTTAGAGGGGAATACGGTGATGCCTCCCCTTTCTTACCATTGGCAGTAGTAGTAGGAGGTAACAAAGTCTCCTTGATGAGAAGGAATTAGCTTAAGAAAATACAGTTAAACTGGGTTATTTACAGTAGGGATCAGTAAGAGTGCTTCTGATATTGAAGAAGTGCTAAGAGAGCACAAAGTGGTCTTTGAGCAAGGAAGACCAAACGCTCCAACCAAGGTTCCTTTCCTTCCATGGTCAAACACGTGAAAGCCATGAGAATGAGTACATGTCGATTTCTTTGAAGTGGAAGGGAAAGAGTATTTTGTTTTGTTTGATAGCTATAGCAAGTGGTAAAATGTTGAGTCTATGCCCAATACCACAAGTGCCAAAACTATTTAGGTTTTGAGAAGTTGTTTTGCAATTTATGGGTTGCCAGAGTTGTTGGTGTCAGTTAATGGTCCACAAGTTTACATCAGAAGAGTTTGAAATATTTCTGAGTAAGCATGGAGTCAAACACATTCAAATACCTCAGTATCAACCAGCATTGAATGGTGCTGCAGAAAGAAATGTACAAATTGTGAGGTATTTGCTAGTTGACAAGCTGGGCAGTAATTTCCATGTTTCACTTTGGCACAGGCTAGACAACTTTCTGTTTTCTTACAGAATAACCCCACAGTCTGCAATAGGTTGCTCACATTTGAGTTATTGTTTAAACACACTCCTAGGAAAACGGTCGCATACCCCAGAACCTTCTGTATGGTGAGGTAGCCGGGGCCAGATGACCAATGGGGCGCCCAAAGCTCTGCTTCAAGGCTGCTTGCAAGCATGACTTGAAGGCCCTAAATGTCAACTATCACACCTGGGAGTCACTATCTGGTGAAAGAGGGAATTGGCGACACATCCTGTGGACTGGTGTTCACTACCACGATGACCAGTTGCTACAGCAGCTTGGCAACAGGCGCCAGTGTCAAAAACAGCAACTCAGAGTCACTTGGCAGCTTCATGTGCGACACTTGTGGCAGAGCCTGCCTCTCAAGGATTGGCCTTCACAGCCATCAGCAAAGGTGCACCAAGAGAAGACGCCCCATCGAAATGGATTGTTTTCTGCATGTCCATCATCTTTCATAGATGGAAGGATGCTGAAAGAAGTACAAAGAAACTGAAAGTTTGCCAGTATCTCAGAATCCACTGGTGGAGCAAAATGAGTCAAGGTCTTTGATGAAGACGAATCAACCAATTTCACACTTCCAACTTGTTGGTAGTCAGAGCCAAAGTTCAGGGTTGACACAGTCTGAGATGTTGAGAGAACAGAGTCAAACTAATGGAAATGGAAGAAAATACCCAGACAGAAAGAGCAAGAGTCAGCTAGGTTAGTTGAAAGTATGTAGGAAGAAAGATAAACTAAGTTTTTCTTTTCATTATTTCTTGTCAAATGATATTTTTGTTGAAAACATGCTGGTGTTAAGGAAAGACAATTTTTTTTTTACATCTAAATTACTCTGAAAATACTGGTCATATATGTTTTGGTTGTGATTACACTAACAACCGGCATGCAACCCAATCTGTTAAGCTTCAGGTATTACTGTATTCTGGGAAATTATGTACATGTATCATTTTACAATTTAATGTATAATTTTTTTTAAAGTGTGGAGGGAGTGTAGTATATTATAATAGCTGAGCATTTTGTTACACTGCCCTCTCTGCTGCCCTCTCTGTTAGGGAGGTGTAAATAAAGTTAGTTCAATAATGGCTGCTTGCTGTGAGAGCACGTTAAGTCTACTCCATGCAATACACAACAGTTCATATAGAGTTTTCCCTCAGGAGATGCAGTGGCTGGAGTCAGTGAAAGGATGATGATGCTTGATTGGATGACTGGACTTGAGGGGCCAAAATAGCTTCATTTTGTTCCAACTACTTCCACTTGGTCGGATTATTCCCTGTGCAAGGATGTACTAACATACAACAACTTGAATTTAATAGTGCCTTTACTGTAGCAAAATGTCCCAAAGTGCTTGACAGGAGCGTTTTCAAACAAAATATGCTAGCGAGCCACATGGAGATATTAGGGCAGATGGCCAAAAACTTGGCCCATAAGCTCAGTTTTAAGGAGCGTTTTAAAGGAGGAGAGCAAGGTAAAGAGGTTTAGGGAGGGAATCCCAGAGCCTAGGGCCCAGGAAGCTGAAGGCACGCCCACCAACGGTGTAAAAAATCAGGTACATGCCCGAGGCCGAAATTAGAGGAGCTCGCAGAACTCTGAGGGTTGTACGGCTGTAGGTGGTATCAGAGGCAGGGAAGGGTGCGTCCGTACAGGGATTTGAAACCAAGGCTGAGAATTTTAAAATCCGAGTGTTGCGGGTCAGCTAGACTAGATATCTGCCCTGAGAGAATCCCAGAGCTGCAATTGAACAAACAGGATTTATTACATGAGCAACCTTAAGGGAAAGGGTGTCTGAGATTTAGTTTCTCCATTATTAAGGCAGCAATAAAAAGTGATTCTGTCATAGTTCACAGTAAAGGGACTGCTTTACGCAGTTTCTGTGGGAAGGGTTAGTGTAAATCATTGGTATGGCTCCCTCCTGGGGATGTGTGGCTTCACTTCTCTTGCTGATCGATGCATCTGGAGACTGGAAAAAGTACTTGTCCCCTACAGGCACCTATACCATGGTTTATACAGGCTGATCATTTTCATATTTCTCATTACCTCATGGATGTTCCTAATAGGCTTTGTTTGTTTGTTCCCCGTATCACTTCCCTATTTTCCCTTTCATCTCTCTCCCACTCGTTATTTTTTTTTCTCCATGTATTCACCTTCTCCTGTGAAATGATCCCTAAACATATCCTGAGAATCTTGGCTGGAGTAGTGTGTGCAGAATGCCAGATTGGGCAGATTTCCCTTCGAGGATAGTGTGGAGCCTGTACTCTAAACACTGATCTCACTGTGCTACAAAGATTGACGGCTCTCAATGGAGGGAGTTGCTAAGATGAACTTTCCAAAGAGGGTGCAGAAAAGATTTACGAGAACGGTTCCAGGGATGAGGAACCTCAGTTACATGGATAGATTGGAGATTCTGGGGCTTTTCTGCTTAGAGAAGAGAAGGTTTGAGAAGATAAAGGTGTTCAAAATCATCATCTGGACAGAGCAGATAGGGAGGAACTGTTCCTATTGGCAGAAGGATCGAGAACCAGAGGACGCCGATTTAAGCTGATTGGCAAAAGATGCAAAGGTGACATGAGGAAAAACTTTCTTTAGGCAGCGAGTGGTTAGGATCTGGAATGCACTGCCTGAGAGTGTGTGGTGGAGGCTGATTCAATCGTGGCTTTCAAAAGGGAATTGTACAATTATCTGAAGAGAAAAGTTTTCAGGGGTACAGGGAAAAGATGTGGGAGTGGGACTAGCTGAGTTGTTCTTGCAGAGAGCTAGTACAGATTCGATGGGCCAAATGGCCATTCTTTGATTCTCTCTCCAAACAATAACTTGCATTAATGCATTAGTGAGAGGCCCAGATGTCGCATCTTTCCTGTAAGGAAGTGGCTGGACATTGTTCAGCATCTCCCAAGGGCTCAGATCAGGACCTCATCAGGTAGTGAATTGTGGGCGAGACCCAGGATCCTGGGCCGTACTCCAATTCTTTTCCTACAAATTAAAAATCTTGATGTACATGCACTTCCTTTCTGCCATTTGACTTAGTGTTGCCATGGTTTTGTTGCAATTTTTTGTCACACCATTTCCTGTGTGCACATTAATAATAGTAAACAACAACTTGCATTTATATAGAACCTTTAAGTCGAGACACATCCATTTGAAATTCACAGGAGCGATTATCAAACCCAGTCTGACCCAACGCCCACTTTCCAGCAGTCAGCAGTGGGGACAATGTTCCCTCTAATATTTTTCATTGTGCGTGGTCTGTTTATTGCACTGCACGGTGCCTTTAAGATTGAGCACGGTCGCGGTTGCGCACATGTTAAATGAAACATGACTTGTGCACGGCCTGGTCATTTCACTGCGCGTTACGTTGCTGATTGCTCCGTGGCTGCAAGGAAAGATTAGTGATGACCTGTCCCCAACCTAACTCCCTAATTCCTGCTTTGATTGAGGTCATGGCTAAGTTAGCACGGATTAGAGATCGAATACAGAGCCATCTCTGGTGCCTCTATTCCTAACGCTTGCTGTAGAATGCAGCACTATGCCAAAGCATACAGAATTAGTTATCCTCTTGTTATCTGCAGACGTTGGTGTATAACTTGCATCAGATGTGTTATGGATTGGTTTGAACAAAGTGCCTGTGGGATGGCATTAACCTGTGATTGCAATAGATCGGAGCCTCGGTATTCTGTCTCTATCCAGTCTCTTTCTCACTTATTGTTTTTATGGGGAAGTTTTTTTTATGATTGATGAATGTAATATATTTCATGGCATTCCTCATCTCCTTTAACCCACCATCTGCAAGTGGGTGGGGTAGCAAGGGATGGGTCATTAATGATGGGCCAGAAATCCACCTTATGGATTATAAGGGATACAGGAGGGATGCCAGAAAACAGGTGTGGCTGTATTTGTTAATAAGAACTTAACAGTTCTAGAAAGAAGTGCTTTCAGTACACAATTTGGATTTATATGGGTTCAAGTGGATCAAGCACCTGGTCCCCAAAGTTGATCATTGGCCATTAAACATTCACTCCCTCCAACCCCGGCAGCAGTGTATGCCATCTACAAGATGCACTGCAGCAACGCACCAAGGCCACTCCAGCAGCACCTTCCAAACCGCAACCTAGAAGGACAAGAGCAGCAGACACATGGGAACATCACCACCTGCAAGTTCCCCTCCAAGCCGCACACCATCCTGACTTGGAACTGTATCGCCGTTCCTTCACTGTCACTGGGTCAAAATCTGGAACTCCCTTCCTAACAGCACTGTGGGTACCTACCCCACATGGACTGCAGCGGTTCAAGAAGGCAGTTCACCACCACCGCCTTCTCCAGGGCAATTAGGGACGGGCAATAAATGCTGTCCTAGCCAGCGATGCCCACATCCCATGAATGACCAAATTAAAAAATTTGGGAAAAATCCTCAAGGTCAAAGGATAATGAGCTGCTCTGGGCACAAGCTGCAAAGATATAGAGTCAGAGAATGAAACAGCATAGAAGGAGGCCATTCAGCCCATTGTGCCTGTGCTGGTTCTTTGAAAGATCTATCTGAATTAGTTAATGTCTGTCAGTAACGGGCTGAGAACATGGTTGATGCATTGGCTGATGTGCATCATAACCACTGCAATCTCCAGAACTTCCAGCAGTTTCAATCAGCTGCTTGCCCCTACTTAAAGTACAGTTCAGTTAGTGATGTGATTCTGGATGTAACTGCTAACAGTTAGGAGAGACTGTTGCCAAGTTAGATGTCTTTTAATGTAAAGACAGCAAATTGTGTTAACACCAATATGGCCACCGTAAGCAGTGGGACTGAATTAAATGTAGAGAGAAGTTTCATTTATAAACTGCCTTACCCATCCTCAGGATGTTTCAAAATTCTTCACGGTCAATTAATTACTTTTGAACTGCAGTCTTTGTTTCTAGGTAATAATCACCTGGCGTGCCAACCCCCCAAAGAGACGCCATGTCCTTTATCCCCCTCGAAGATGATAGTCGTTAGTTGGTTATTAAATAACTGACAAACGCTCGGGGGCGAAATAGATTGAGGCCTGGGAAGCTCACCTTTTTGTTTATTCGTTCACAGGATGTGGGTGTCACTGGAAAGTTCAGCATTTGTTGCCCATCCCTAATTGCCCTTGAGAAGGTGGTGGTGAGCCACCTTCTTAAAACGCTGTATTCCATTTGGCGTAGGTACACCCTCACTGCTGTTAGAGAGGGAGTTCCAGGATTCTGACCCAGTGACAGTGAAGGAACGGTGATATAGTTCCAAGTCAGGATGGTGTGTGACTTGGAGGGGAACTTGCAGGTGGTGGTGTTCCCACCTGCTCTGCATTGCTCAGGAAAAGGTAAGTGGTTACACACTCTTAGTGGTAAAAACGCACGTGCACGCACCCACATACCCAGTGAAATAAGTGCAGTTCATAGAGGTTAAATGGTTTAATAAAATGTAAGTGCAGTAGCATCATGAGCGTAAGTTCACTTCTGATTTCAGTGCTGTTCAGAGAGCTTCCCAGCAATCTCATTGTCCTCGTGACAAAGAGTTCCAACATTTTTCACATAAATATTACTTGAAATGTTTTGGGATTTATGGGAGCCAGTTCGATAACTCCCTCCCTTACAGCCACAATCACTCAGTTTGTTGCAGGCTGTGAGGAAATGCAAGGCTTGCTCTATTCCCAGTTGCATTTCATTAACTGAGCTGTTACTACCTGGTTGGGGGTGGGGGGGGAGTTGGAGGTTGGTAGGAGGGCCTAATGAGCAGCTTCGAATTTGCACGCATTACTCTTTAATGAGGTCGCATTAGCATTGAGGTTGCACATCTACACAGAGGCAGATGCACAGACCCAGATAGCTGGACGGAGCAGCAAATGAACACAGATGGTTGAGTGTTTCTCCTGTGATCCACGGCACTTTGATCTAGCTGCTAGTGTTTGGTGAACTTGTGACCCGTGGTGATGCGCAGAGAGCAATAAAAATCAGCCTTAAATAATTGAAGAAACGTACAATCGTCAGATGAACGCTGCAGCTAAGAGATTCCAGACTGCCGCAGACTGCTCCAGAGATGGCTGCATGATATTAGCTGTAGAAACAAGTGAAATCCCATCTTCAATTCCCCAATCAAGCCAAGGTTTGCTATAGAGCAATCCCTACTGGAAAGTGCATCTATTCATAGATTATGCAACTAGCAACGATTGGGCTCTGACATCCCTCCTCCTCCCTCCCTTCGCCACATTACTTGTATAGCCTGAAACAATTGGGTGAAGTACAGTTGGTGCCAGTGAAATTGGTTTTGCAGCAAGTGTTAGTCACTTCAGAGGAGGAGACGAAAGTTGGCAAGAATCTTACAGCATTCGGCCCACAATGAGACTGCAGTTATACTGCTCCTCTTGTATTAGTATCGATACCGAGTTATGATCAACGTGCCCCAAAATCTACATATCCAAGGACTTGGGGATGAAGAATTTATTCTATATGAGTTAAAGTTAGGAGTATCTAGCATGTAGAGGCCGCACCAACATGGGATGGACAACAAATGCTGGCCTTGCCAGTGATATTTACATCCCATAGTTGCTCTTCCCCCAAACCCTGATCTTTTTTTATTCTTTCATGGGATGTGGATATCACTGGCAAGGCCAGCATTTTTTGCCCATCCCTAATTGTCCTAGAGAAGGTGGTGGTGAGCTACCTTCTTGAACCGCTGCAGTCCATGTGGGGTAGATACACCCACAGTGCTGTTAGGAAGGGTGTTCCAGGATTTTGACCCAGCATCAGTGAAGGGACGGCGATATAGTTCTGAGTCAGGATGGTGTGTGATTTGGTGGGGAACTTGCAGGTGATGGTGTTCCCATGCATCTGCTTTCCTTCTAGGGGTTAGAGGTCGTGGGTTTGGGAGGTGCTATCAAAGGAGCCTTGGTTCATTGCTGCAGTGCATCTTGTAGATGGTACACACTGCTGCCGCTGTGTGTCAGTGGTGGAGGGCATGAATGTTTGTGGATGGGGTGCCAATCAAGTGGGCTGCTTTGTCCTGGATGGTGTCAAGCTTCTTGAGTGTTGTTGGAGCTGCACCCATCCAGGCAAGTGGAGAGTATTCCATCACACTCCTTACTTGTGCCTTGTGGATGGTGGACAGGCTTTGGGGAGTCAGGAGGTGAGTTACTAGGATTCCTATACTCTGACTGCTCTTGTAACCACAGTATTTATAAGGCTACTCCAGTTTCTGGTCAATGGTAACCCCCTGGATGTTGTTAGTGGGGGATTCAGTGATCGTAGTGCCATTGAATATCAAGGGGAGATGGTTAGATTCTCTCTTTATTTATTTAGCGATACAGCACTGAAACAGACCCACCGAGTCTGTGCCGACCAACAACCACCCATTTATACTAATCCTACATTAACCCCATATTCCCTACCACATCCCCACCATTCTCCTACCACCTACCTATACTAGGGGCAATTTATAATGGACAATTTACCTATCAACCTGCAAGTCTGTGGCTGTGGGAGGAAACCAGAGCACCCGGAGGAAACCCACACAGTCGCGGGGGAACTTGCAAACTGCGCACAGGCAGTACCCAGAACTGAACCCGGGTCGCTGGAGCTGTGAGGCTGCGGTGCTAGCCACTGTGCCGCCCTCTCGTTTGAGATAGTCATTGCCTGGCACTTGTGTGGCATGATTGTTACTTGCCACTTATCAGCTCAAGGCTGGATATTGTCCAGGTCTTGCTGCATTTCTACACGGACTGCTTCAGTATCTGAGGAGTCGCAAATGGTGCTGAACATTGTGCAATCTTCAGCGAACTTGTGCCTTGTAGATGGTAGACAGGCTTTGCAAGTCAGGTGGTGAGTTACCCGCCTCAGAATTCCCAGTCTCTGACCTCTTTTCCACAGGAAGGTCAGCGGATATGAAAGGATAATTTGGTGGGTTTGGGTGGATCAGGTCTTACTGTCAATCATGTATAGGAAAGTATACACCAGGATGGAGACCAGGGTGGCCCATCTGGGTGGCCTTAAAGTTTGAAACACTTTCATGCCTCTCAGAGGCTTTTTTTGCCCAAGTAACTTTCCTTTCGAATTTGTCAAAACCCTCCTCCACAGGCAGTCTGTTTAGTATTTTCACTGTCCCCTGTATAAAGACATTCTGTTCACCTATTCTGTACCGAGCCTCAGTTCCTTGTGCAGTTTGTGATTTAAGGTCAAGCGTCTTACCAGGGTTCAATTCATCTATTTCTTGAAAAAAAATGCCATTTGTCTGGCCTTTTACAGACTATCTATCTCAGCAAGAAAGACCAGCGTATCACCTATTTTGCATCCGTGCCATCATTCTTACACACTGGTACAGCAGGAGGTTTCAACCTTTTTATAATCCATCAATACTATTATCACATGTGGAGACTCTCGCTACCCCCCACCGATCTCCTCCCCAGCCCCCTCCAACCCAGCAGAATAACAGCAACTTAGATTTCTATAGTGCCTTTAATGTAATAAAATATCCCAATTTGTGTCACAGGAGCATTATAAAGCAAAATTTGACACAACCACCTACGGCAATATTAGGGCACTTGGTCAAAGAGGTAGGTTTTAAAGAGTGGCTTAAAGGAGGAAAGAGAGGTAGAGAGTAAGGGAGGTTTAGGGAGGGAATTCCAGAGCTTGGGGCCTAGGCAGCTGGTGACTTAGCGGCTATTGGTGGCGCTATTAAAATCGGGGATGGTCGAGTGCAGATAACTAGGAGGATTGTGGGGCTGACGAGATTACAGGGATAGGGAAGGGTTGAGGCCATGGAGGGATTTGAAAACAAGGATGCGAATTTTAAAATCAAGGCTTTGCTCAACTGGGAGCCAATGTAGGTCAGCGAGCACAGGGGTGATGAGTGCACGGGAATTGGTGCGAGGAAGAACACATTAGACTTTTGCTTCAGGTGGGATTTGCTGTGTAGAAAGGGCTGTGTTTTTTCTTTTAGAATCCTTCTTAATAGATAAGTGGAGGAACTGGTTCAAAATGAGCAGTTCTGGGTCCTGAGCCACGTATTCAATAATCTGGACAAGAAGCATGAAGGTGGCAAGAGTGTTTTTGGAGGCTTTGTGGGAGCAGAGCGATTCAGGACATTTTCATTCACTTCTCGTAATTCACAAGTGAGTTTGGGCCATTAAGAACATTGTTGGTTTGATTGCCTCTGATGTCTTGTGAACTGTATGCCGTTTTCAGACAAAGTGGAATATCCAATTTAGATGAGACTTTCAGTGGCTAATGGTTTCTGATGGCAGGTATTAAACTGTAATGCCTTTCTTCCGATCACTTGTTTTATTTCATTTTAAGTGGGCGCGTGACCCTAATGTACAGTCTCGTGGGGCCCACCTATAGAGCAGCTCTGAGTGACCTTGTGTGTGTTGCCAAATGACAACCCCTAGTTCTCACCACTCACAGTTACAAACCACTGCGTTGGTCAATAACACATTAATTCATATCTACAGCAAGAAATAGCAATGTTGTTCGAGTGCAATAAATCTCCGAGCCACCAGCAACACCGATAAAACAAATTACATATTGAATATTTTATAATATGATCCAATTTAGATGAGAGTATTGTATTTTACTGGAGCATAAAAGGCAACAAAAAGGCTCCTAAGGAGAGTGGGGGATGGAAATATGGCACATGACAGCACTCCCAACTGTTTCATTTTTTTTTAACCCCTCTTATGTTCTGCTTGCATCGAGCACCGTTGTGGAACAATGATTTGAAGGCTCGTAGTCCTGACACCTATGCTGGCTGCTGCAATTTTATCCTGAGCCAGGGGGATAGTCTAAATGTTCCAGATACTCGATGAGTAACATTTGACGGAAAAATAATCTGTTGTAAGATTAACCCCAGGCTTCTCATTCGGGCTCCGTGTCATTTAATCATCTTTCTTTTTCCTTCCCCCTTTATCTCTCTCGTTCATTTTTCCCAGTTTTTTGTTAAGATGTCAACCGTGGATAACAATCTTGGCCCTTGAGTCAGAAGGTTGTGGGGTCAAGTCCCACTCCTTGAGCACGCGATCCAGGCTGACATTCCTGGTGCCACTATGAGGAAGTGCTGCACAGTTCTTTCAGATGGGAAGTTAAACCGAGACTTTTTTTTTTATTCGTTCATGAGATATGGGTGTTACTGGCTAGGACAGCATTTATTGCCCATCCCTAATTGCCCTTGAGAAGGTGGTGGTGAGCTGTCTTCTTGAACCACTGCAGTCCATGTGGGGTATGTACACCAACAGTGCTGTTAGGAAGGGAGTTCCAGGATTTTGACCCAGCGACAGTGAAGGAACGACAATATAGTTCCAAGTCAGGATGGTGTGTGACTTGGAGGGGAACTTGCAGGTGGTGGTGTTCCCATGCATCTGCTGTCCTTGTCCTTCTAGGTGTTAGAGGTCGTGGGTTTGGAAGGTGCTGTCGAAGGAGTCTGGATGCGTTGCTGCAGTGCATCTTGTAGATGGTACACACTGCTGCCACTGTGCATCGGTGGTGGAGGGAGTGAATGTTGGTGGATGGGGTGCCAATCAATGGGCTGCCTTGTTCTGGATGGTGTCGAGATAGTTGAGTGTTGACTGCGTCTACTCCTTCAAGTTGGACGTAAAATATCCCATGGCACTATTTTGAAGAAAAGCAGGTGAGTTCTCCCTGGTGTCCTGTCCAATATTTACCCCTCAACCAACATCACTGAGACAGATTATCTGGTCAGTTGGCTGCCATGTTTCCTACATCACTGCAGTGATTACACTTGAAAAAGTTGATTGGCTGTAAAGCACTTTGCGACATCATGAGGTTGTGAAGGGCGCTACATAAATGCAAGTCTTATTTTCTTTTCCTTTTCGATCATTCAGTGTGATTGCCTGCTTGAAAAGGTGGAGTGAGCTGGCCCAATCTGGTCTGCAGTGGCTCACCAAGAGCAGGATGTAGCATCTGACCTTTAGCTTCACCAGCCCACCATGTGTTTTTTTTCTCCCTTACATTTGTCACGCACCGCACCTTCTTTCCCTGGCCCTCCGACGAAAGGGCTCCTCACCTCCCCCATTCTTTCAAACCATCTGGAAGGGTGGACCGTAGGCTTGGCATTACCCTGCTGATTGTCGATGGACCTCATCATCATCTTTTCAGTCTTCAAAACCTTTCCCCAAAAGCCTTTCTCCGTCACTGAATGTTCTCAGATGGTGCACACCCCTCCCCATCAGTGACTTGCATCGTAGCGAAGTTCAGCCAGGAGCCATGGAAGGAATCACAAGTGGCAATCCAGGAATCTGCAAGGAGCGTCTTGGCTTTCCAGTAAATCTTGTGCTAATACCGTCGGAAGGTTTAGTAATTGGTTGCTGTGGAACGTTTTCACACAGAGCTCGGCAGTCAGCATTTATAGTGTGTCGGTGTCATTGTAATAATAATGGCCTCCAATAATAATATGAAGTATAATTACCTCATGTAGCATCTGTTAAAGTGCAAAGCTTGCCATCAACATGCTGTGTAGGAAGTCATAGAGACCTCCTTGTGCTTTTTTGTTGGTTTATTTCCCCCCCTCTTTTGTCTGACCAGCATTGTCTTTAGCTTTTGAGTGCTAATGAGATCATTGTGGTGGAAAGTGGCTGGGAGGAGTTCCTCGTTCAGTCGGTGCAAGGGATTGAGCTACTGTGAACTGATCTGAAATTACACGACTGCTGAGAAAATGGCCAAATCTGCTGACATTAATTCCGTTTCCTTGGGTTTAGAACTCTCCCATTCACTGACAATCTCATATTAGCTGGATTCAACCTGGCTCTGCACTTAAAAACCTACGACACTGTTCATAGGAATTCACCCAACATCCAGGTCACCATTCTTTCCTCAGCTAACAAATTAGTAATCTGGCCATTCATCTAGCTGCACTTTGTGGGATCTTGCTGTGTGCATAATGGCTGCCATGTGCGCTTACATACCAATCACTGCACTTCAAAATAATTCATTGATTGTGAAGCACCTTGAGATTTTTTTTCTGATTATATAATAAGGCACCATGGAAATTCAGCAACATGTTGCATTTATTTAGTGCCTTTTAATGTCCCAAGGTGCTTCACAGGAGCAGCACCAGACAAGAATTGACGTCGTGCCAAAGAAGGAGACATTAGGACAGGTGGTCAAAAACTCGATCAAAGAGGTAGATTTTGAGGAGAGAAAGGCAGAGCAGTTTGGGGAGGGAATCCCAGAGCTTAGAGCCTAGACAGCTGAAGGTACAGCTACCCATGCTGGGTTAAAGGAAGTGGGGAAATGAACAAGAGGTCCGAGTTGGAGAAACACAGAGTTCTTGGAGGCTTGTAGGGCTGGTGGACGTTGCAGAGTAGGGAGGGGCGAAGCCAGGGAGGGAATTGAATGCAGGAATGAGAGCAACATTGGGGTATGAACCCCAACTCACCATCGCAGGTTCTTTTGTCCACTGTGTTCTGATTGGACTTTGTTGCAAATGGGACGCTGTGAAAGTCCAGATGTGCCCAACTTTCCAGAAAAAACAAAGTACATGCAACTCAACGAAAAGTTCATGGGTCACCTTGCAGCCTGATGTGATACTGAGCCTTACAGACCAGGAAGGTTCCCAGAGCTACCTAATTGAGCTGGAGCAGCAATTGGTGTGCTGCAATTGCCCTCAACCACTCCTGGACTAGGGAGTGGGGTGGTGGGGGTGAGGGAGCGGCATGGAGGGGGGGAAAATCAGTAACCTCCTGCTGACTATCCAGCCATTCTTTCATGGGAAGAGCACACATTCAGATGCCGATGGGGACAGAATCAGAATTGTGTTGTGATGCCACTCACAGTTGACTAGGCTGCCAGCACCCATTGTCTGGGCTCGGATATGATGAATTGGGCGAGACGCCTACAGGCTGCCGGTGGAACCGAACCGCAGCAGGAATTGGCACCTTCCGGGAAAACATATTCCAACTGAAAATGAGTATTTTCAGGATGTAAGACGAGGAGGCCTCTTCGCATTCGCTCCCCAGTAAGTCACTGAACCTGGACCCTTAGGAACACAGGATTGTAAGAGTGGTAGAGTTATTGTGGTTTCCTGTGCAGTTTCACAGTGGAGGTCTCTTGAAAATGAAGAGTTCAAAGTTTGATTGAGTAATGGGCATTCAGGATCATAAAACATTACAGCACAGGAACGAACAACCATTCAGCCCATCGAGGGTCTGTCTCCACATGACCCACCTACTCTAATTCCATGTTCATGCTTAATGCTCCTTCTAATTTTTCTTTTGTTGTGCACAGCTTGTTTATTGCACCGTGTGGTAGCTTCCAGATTGTTGTGCCGTCACGCAACCGCACAGCTTAGAGGGAACGTTGCTCTGGCTCGCTTGTAGTGTTCCTCTTTATTCAAGCAACTAGCTTAATTTCCATGCAAAAAGAATTGTTGGAGTATCTGCTTCACTAATGGTTGATAGTTGCTGTGTTCTAACCCCCTCAGCCCTCTACGTCAAGACATTTTTTTTGCCTCCTCTTTAATCCTGTAACTCTGTGTGATTGGGGCATAATAACTGTTACATGGTCACTGAGTAAGGTCACAATTCAAACGGAGAATGGGCCATTAACAGCTAATAAAGGGGAAAGCTACCCATTGTGTATGTCTAAATATGAAGGGAGCTTTTAGCAAAGTGTCTGACTCTGCCAAGGCTTTTAATTGGAGGTCAGTCATCATTGGACGAGCATTGCATCACCATCTTCACATCTCATCAGTTGAGATTTATTTTTTAATTATTCATCTAAAGCACACTCTGGTTGCCTTTATTCGGAGAGGCCTGGTGGGACTCTGTGTCCATGTGCTGCCCCTCACACCATCTGTAGTTCTTCAGGTGTTGCTGTGCCAGTTTCAGGAAAGTTTACAGAGAATTACTTAGAATGTACAGCACAGAAACAGGCCATTCGGCCCAATTGGTCTCTGCTAGTCTTCATACACCACACAAGCCTCTAACAACTTGCATTTATACAGCGCCTTTAACGTAGTAAAACTTCCAAAGGTGCTTCACAGGAGTGTGTTCAGGCAGATTTTGACTCCGAGCTGCACAGTGAGATATTAGGACAGGTGGCCAAAAGCTTGGTCAAAGACGTAGGTTTTAAAGAGCATCTTAAAGGAGGAGAAAGAGGTAGAAATTTCAATAGAGATTGAAATCGGCAGGTCTCTGAGGAGGTAAACTGCATGGAATGAATGGAGGTTTCTTGCTCCAACCTTGTCTTCCTACAAAGGGAATCACTCGTTCCCACCTGGGTGAATGATCACTGTGTGACGCTGGGAAGAGGTGACCACTCCTCTTGGCTGAAGGGTTTGGGGGTGGGGGGGCAACAGAGGAAGAGTCTTAAAATAAGGCACAACGTGAAGGTCAGTAAAACTGAAAGCTATGTGCATGGTGATCACTGGATTTCACCAGCTCTTTCAGTTTGCATGTGCTGCTTTTGAAAGCCGTGTCAGGACTGCAGTGATGTTTTCCTGTTTTCTTGCTAAACTCAAAGAACAAAGAACAGTAAATGGAAAGGTCCTGGGGAAAATTGATGTACAGAGAGATTTGGGTGTTCAGGTCCATTGTTCCCTGAAGGTGGCAACGCAGGTCAATAGAGTGGTCAAGAAGGCATACGGCATGCTTTCCTTCATCGGACGGGGTATTTAGTACAAGAGTTGGCAGGTCATGTTACAGTTGTATAAGACTTTGGTTCGGCCACATTTGGAATACTGCGTGCAGTTCTGGTTGCCACATTACCAAAAGGATGTAGATGCTTTGGAGAGGGTGCAGAGGAGGTTCACCAGGATGTTGCCTGGTATGGAGGGCGCTAGCTATGAAGAGTGGTTGAGTAGAATAGGATTATTTTCATTAGAAAGACAGAGGTTGAGGGGGGACCTGATTGAGGTGTACAAAATCATGAGAGGTATAGACAGGGTGGATCGCAAGAAGCTTTTTCCCAGAGTGGGGGATTCAATTACTAGGGGTCACGAGTTCAAAGTGAGAGGGGAAAAGTTTAGAGGGGATATGCGTGGAAAGTTCTTTACACAGAGGGTGGTGGGTGCCTGGAACGCGTTGCCAGCGGAGGTGGTAGACGCGGACACGATAGCGTCTTTTAAGATGTATCTAGACAGATACATGAATGGGCAGGAAGCAAAGAGATACAGACCCTTAGAAAATAGGCGACATGTTTAGATAGAGGATCTGGATCGGCGCAGGCTTGGAGGGCCGGAGGGCCTGTTCCTGTGCTGTAATTTTCTTTGTTCTTTTGTTCTTTGTACTTTTTAAGCCTAGTCCCTATTGTAATGTAGAAAACACAGCAGCCAATTTGCACACATCAAAGTCCCACAAACAGCAATGTGATAATGACCAGGCTATATGTTTTTTTCAGTTATGTTGGTTGAGGACTAATTATTGGCCTGGGGAGAACCTATCTGCTCTTCAAAATGATGCCATGAGATCTGTTACGTCATCCTGAGAGAGGAAGCAGGGGCCTTGGTTTAACGTCTCATCCGAAAATTGCCACCTCCAACAGTGCAGCACTCCCTCAGTACTGCACTGGAGTGTCAGCCTAGATTTCTGCGCTCAAGTCCTGGAGTGGGGCTCAAGCCCACAACCTTCGGACACAGAGGTGGGAGAGCTACCCACTGAGCCATGGCTGACAGCGTTCTTGGGGATGCCACTTAGAGGCTGGTGCAAGAGTATCACCAGCAGTTGCCAGGGAGCAGATAATTGCTGGGCCTCAATGGGCAGGGAATGTTGCGTTCCCTAAAAGGTTGGGAATGTAAAGAGGAAGAATAAATATGAGATAACCAGGAAAAAATAATCTGGCATCTTTAATGCAAACACATCTCCCATTTATTTGCAATGCAGATGAGTGGATTTGACATGTTTATAAAGTGTTCTGATGTTGTACTTGCTACTGATACAGAGCAGAATTCCTCCAGGCACTGAGTCGGGATGTGACAAAACTGCACAAGTCATTTCCCAGTGATTTACTCGTGAGTTTCAGGTCAGTTTCGCAAATTCAGAATCAGTCATCTCTATACTGTGGCTGATTTGGGAGAGAAATGCTAAATTGATTGCAGCAATGCAAACGGGAACAAACCACTTTTTTTTCCTTTCTCCTTCTGCCAGTTTTCTCCCCCCTCCCCCTCTCCCCTTCCCCCACCTCTTTTCATTGCGTCCCTCCCACTCTCATCCTTCCCTTTTCTCTCATTCACCTACTTCACCTCTCCTGCTTTTTATAGCATTGACTGGGGCAAGTTTCCCAGCCATCCTCTCCCTACGCTCATCGAACATACGAATTAGGAGAAGAAGTAGGCCATTCGGCCCCTCAAGCCTGATGGCTGATCTGTTGGTGTTTCGAATTCCATACTCCTATCTACCCCCAATAATCTTTGATTCCATTGCCTAACAAGGATCTATTGACCTCCGCCTTAAAAATATTTAATGACCCCACCTCCACCACCTTCTGAGACAGAGTTCCAAAGCCACACAACCCTCTGAGAGAAACAAATTCTCCTCATCTCTGTCCTAAAAGGGCGATCCTTAATTTTAAAACAGTGCCTCCTAGTTCTAGACTCACCCAGAAGAGGAAACATCCTTTCCACATCCACCTTGTCAAGACCGTTCAGGATCTTATATACTTCAATTAAGTCTCCCCTCACTCTTCTAAACTCCAGTGAAAATAAACCCAGTCTGTCCAACCTTTCCTCATTAGAGAACCCGTTCATTCCAGGTATCAATCCAGTAAATCTCCTCTGAACCGCCTCCAATGCAAACAGTCCTTCGTTGTGCTTGAGCCTAAACAGTGGGCTTATTCTCTCCATGAGTGGGGGAGGGGCATTACAGGTGAGCCTGATCCTGCCTATGTACTCAACCTACAGCAGGGATCCCTATAGATTAATGCTTTCTGTCACTGTAGAGTTTCTACTGCTGCCCCGCCCAAGATTACATAGAATATACGGCACAGAAACAGGCCATTCGGCCCAACTACTCTGTGCTAGTAGTTATACTCCACACGAGTCTCCTCCCATTCCATCTCCCTTATCACAGCCTTTCAGCATATCTTTCTATCCCCTTTTCTCACAAGTACACATCTAGCTCCCTTTTGAAAGTATCTAAGCTATTTGCCTCACCCACTCCCTGTGGTACTGAGTTCCACATTCTAACCACTCTCTGAGAAAATAAATTCCTCCTTATTTCCCGATTGGATTTATCAGTAACTATCTTGTTTTTATGACCCTAGTTTTGGATTCTCCCACAAGTGGAAACAATTTCTCCACATCTACCCAGTCCAACCCATTCATAATTTTAAAAACCTCTATCAGATCTCCTCGAAACCTTCTCTCTTATAAAGAAAGAAGCCCCAGCCTGTTCAGTCTTTCCCAATAGCTGTAAGCCGTCAGTTCTGGTACCATCTTTGTAAATCTTTTTTTGCAATTTTTCCAGTTCCTCTATGTCCTTTTGATAGTACGGAGACCAGAACTGTTTGGCCTGACCAACATCCTATGCAAGTTTAACGTAACATCACTACTTTTGAATTCTGTACCCCTAGAAAGAAATCCCAGTGCTTTGTTAGATTTTAAAATTGCTTCACTAAACTGCAGTGATGGTTTTGTAGGCAAACAGGACATCCGTTCTACATCGACAAGGTGCTGTGGCAGTAATGAACTGGATGACTGGTTAATTTGGACTGTCATTGCTTGAGGAAGGATTGTTGGGCAAAAACTCCCCGTTCTTGAAAAGTATCACAAGAATGAATGTCTGAGAGACCAGGCAGAGCTTCAGTTTACAAAACCAAAATACTGCAGATGCTGGAAATACTCAACAGGTCAGGCAGCATCTGTAGAGAGAGAAACAGAGTTAACATTTCAGGTCAATGGCCGTTCATCAAAACTGGGAAAAGTCAGAGATAATAACAGGTTTTAAGCAAGTACAGAGGCAGGGGAAGGGAGGAACGAACATACGAATTAGGAGCAGAAGTGGGCCACTCGGCCCCTCGAGCCTGCTCCGCCATTCAATAAGATCATGGCTGATCTAATTGTGACCTCGACTCCACATTCCCGCCCACCCCAGATAACCTTTCACCCCCTTGCTCATCAAGAATCTATCTACCTTTGTTTTAAAAATATTCAAAGACACTGCTTCCACCGCCTTTTGACGAAGAGAGTTCCAAAGATGCACGACCCTCTGTGAGAAAAAAATTTCTTGTCATCTCTGTCTTAAATGGGCGATCCTTTAATTTTAAACAGTGACCCCTAGTTCTAGATTTGCAATAACCTTTGATGTGGCACCTTATCAAATGCCTTCTGCAAATCTAAGTACAATACATCCACCAGTTCTCCTTCATCCACAGCACATGTTACTTCCTCAAAGAACTCCAATAAATTGGTTAAACATGATTTCCCTTTCACAAAACCATGTTGACTCTGCCTGATAACCTTGAATTTTTCTAAGTGCCCTGCTACAATGTCTTTAATAATAGCTTTTAACATTTTCCCTATGACAGATGTTAAGCTAACTGACCTGTAGTTTCCTCCTTTCTGTCTCCCTCCCTTTATGAATAAAGGAGTTACATTTGCTGTTTTCCAATCTAATGGAATCTTCCCCAAATCTAGAGAATTTTGGAAAATTAAAAACAACGCATTAACTATCTCACTAGCCATTTCCTTTAAGACCCTAGGATGAAATCCATCAGGACCAGGGGCTTGTCAGCCCCCAGCTCCAACCATTTGCTCAGGACCACTTCCCTGGTTCCTCCCTCGCTTCCATTTCATGACTTACAACAAATTCTGGGATGTTATGTGTATCCTCTATAGTAAAGACCGATGCAAAATACCTGTTCAATTCATCTGCCATCTCCTTATCATCCATTATTAATTCCCCAGACTCACTTTTTATAGGACCAACACTCACTTTGTTAACTCTTTACTTTATAAAATATCTTTAGAAACTCTTACAGCCTGTCTTTATATTTCTAGCTAGCTTTCGCCCATACTCTAATTTTTCCCTCCTTATCAATCTTGTTGTCATTTTTTGCTGTTTTTTATATTCTGTCCAATCTTCTGACTTGCCACCCATCTTTGTGTAATTACTTGCTTTTTCTTTAAGTTTGATACAACTTTTAACTTTTTAAATTAACCATGGATGGTGAGTCCTCCCCTTGGAATTTTCCTTTCTCGATGGCATGTATCTGTTCTGTGCATTCTGAAATATCCCCTTAAATGTCTGCCACTGCATCTCTATTGACCTATCTCTTATTGGGTTGGGGGTTGTGTATCGCGATGGATAGAAAATAGGTTGGCAGACAGGAAACAAAGAATCGGGATAAATGGCAGGCAGTGACTATTGGCGTACCGCAAGGATCGGTGCTAGGACCCCAGCTATTCACAATATACATTAATGATTTAGATGTGGGAGCTAAATGTAATATCTCCAAATTTGCAGATGAGACAAAATTGGGTGGGAGGATGAGTTGTGAGGAGGATGCAGAGAGGATTCAGGGTGATTTGGACATGTTGAGTGAGTGGGCTAATGCATGGCAGATGCAGTATAATGTGAACAAATGTGAGGTTATCTACTTTGGTAGCAAAAACAGGAAGGCAGATTATTATCTGAACGGCTATAAACTGAGAGAGGGGAATATGCAATGAGACCTGGGTGTTCTCGTACACCAGTCGCTGAAGGTAAGCATGCAGGTCCAACAGGTAGTAAAAAAGGCAAATGGTATGTTGGCCTTCATAGCGAGAGGATTCGAATACAGGAGCAGGGATGTCTTGCAATTATACAGGGCCTTGGTGAGGCCACACCTGGAATATTTTGTGCAGTTTTGGTCTCCTTATCTGAGGAAGGATGTTCTTGCTATAGAGGGAGTACAGCAAAGTTTTACCAGACCGATTCCTGGGATGGCGGGACTGACGTGTGAGGAGAGATTGAGTCGGTTAGGATTATATTCGCTGGAGTTCAGAAGAGTGAGGGGGGATCTCATAGAGACCTATAAAATTCTTACAGGACTTGACAGGGTAGATGCAGGAAGGATGTTCCCGATGGTGGGGGAGTCCAGAACCAGGGGTCATAATCTAAGGATACGGGGTAAACCATTCAGGACTGAGATGAGGAGAAATTTCTTCACCCAGAGAGTGGTGAACTTGTGGAATTCACTACCACAGAAAGCAGTTGAGGCCAAAACATTCTATGTTTTCAAGAAGAAGTTAGATATAGCTCTTGGGTTTAAAGGGATCAAAGGATATGGGGCGAAAGCGGGAACAGGTTACTGAGTTGGATGATCAGCCATGATCATAATGAACGGCGGAGCAAGCTCGAAGGGCCGAATGGCCTACTCCTGCTCCTATTTTCTATGTTTCTACGTTAACCTAATTTGCAGGTTCACTTTAGCTAGCTCTGCTTTCATGCCCTCATAATTGCCCTTATTTAAGTTTAAAATACTAGTCTTGGACCCACTCTTCTCTCCCTCAAAATGAATGTAAAATTCAATCCTATCATATGGTCGCTGCTACCTAGGGGCGCCTTAACTATGAGGTCATTAATTAATCCTATCCTGTTGCACAATACCAGGTCTAGTTTAGCCTGCTCTCTGGTTGGCTCCAGAACGTGCTGTTCTAAGAAACCACACCAAAACCGTTCTGTGAACTCCTCATCTAGGCTACCTTTGCTCATCTGATTTTTCCAGTCTATATGTAGATTAAAATCCCCCATGAACGGAAGGAAAAGTCGGTGATTAGGTGTAAGGCAGGAGTGATTAAATGACAAAAGGGATGATGGTGCAAGGCAAAAGGCAACAGGTAAAGAAACAAAAGATGTGTCTAGAGGAGCTGAAAATGACAAAAGCAGAATCATTGCCAGCAACTACTGTCTGAAATATGTGAGCAGTGGTTACGGTCGGAATTTGTTGAACTCAAGTGTTGACTCTGGAAGGCTGGAAAGTGCCTAATTAGTCTAGCTCTCATCTGAAAGATGGTACTGGTACTGATGTGACATTCTAGATTGTTATTGTAGATTATGCCCTCTAGTGTGGGGCTCGAACCTACTACCTTCTGAGCCAGGGTTTAGGGCGTGAGCAACTGAACAGACCTGACATGATAAAGCTGCATGTTGCTTGCGTGTTGGATGGTGGAGTGTGGAGCCCGGCTGCAGCACACCAGCTTTCACACTGACCTGGTGAAGTGTGTGTCACATCAGTCACTATCTGAGCAAGAATTAAAAGGATGGGAGGGAAAGATAAAACTCATCAAACTAAGAGCCAGTGGGACACAGTCTGAAAATAAATATATGATAATTATAAATAAATGTATGATAATATATGATAAATATGCAATAATTAAAACGATAAACCAGAACTAATCTGCCTGCTTCAACATCCTTTTACTTCTAAGTCGAGTGAATTAGTTGTGCTGCTTATTCCCATGGGCAGTATATTCTTTAATGCAGCACCATTCCATCTCCCACTGCACCAACATCTGATTTATTTTTACTTCATTCTCGGGATGAGAGTGTCATTGGCAAGGCTGGCATTTATTGCCTATTCCTTGTTTCGATACAACTTGAGTGGCTTGTTACGCCACTTCAGAGGGCAATTAAGAGTCAGCCACGCTGTCGTGGGTCTGGAGCCACATATAGGACTAGACCGTGTAAGGATGGCAGGTTTCCTTCCCTGAAGAATATTTTTAAAAAACAGTTGGGTTTTTATGGCGATCCAACAGTTTCGTGGTCACTTTTACTGCTGCTGGTTTTTTATTTCCAGATTTTTAAAACTGAATTCAAAGCCTCAAACTCCCGTGGTGGGATTTGAACTCATATTCCCTGGATTGTTAGTCCAGGCCTCTGGATTACTAGTCCAGTAACATAACCACTACATTTTATAGGCTGCTTTGTCTCTTTATGTCAGCTTCCCCTCCGTGATCCGTCCCTAACCAAGTAAGGTGAAAATCCCATCCTGCTCCCATACATTGTCACTGTCCACCAGGGAGCATGTACTCTCTGGGAATGATGCCAATTTAGATTTACCTCTGAGGAGCTAGCTCGGTTTGTGACAGCAATCACACTTCTGAGTCAGAAGGTTGTAGTTTGAAGCTGACTGCAGCTTGAGTGCACAATCTGGGCTGATGCTCCACTGCGGTACTGAGGACGCACTGCTTCCCCGTGTTGTCATCCTTTGGATGTATATGTTGCCAACTCTGGACATATTCCTGGAGATCTCATCACATGACTTCCTGCCTCCAGCCTCTGCGCCTGCCATTGGTCAGCCAACATGCCAATCCTCGTGTTGCCCCGCCTTCCCACACCCTTTTGGAAAACGGACATTGCATTACAACAGTGATGACACTTCAGAGGTACTTTATTAGCTGTGAAATGCTTTGGAGCATCTCAAGATTGTGAATGGGGGCGTGGTATCATAGTGGTGATGTTACTGGATGAGCAATCCAGAGACCCAGGCTAAAGCTCCCGGAACATGGGTTCGAATCCCACCACGGCAGATGGTGAAATTTGAATTCAGTTTATAAAAATCTGGATTTAAAAGCTAGTCTAATGCTGACTGTGTGACTAATGGTGTCGATTGTTGTGAAAACCCATCTGGTTCACTAATGTGAAGGAAATCTGCCATCCTTACCTGGTCTGGCCTACATGTGACTCCAGACCCACAGCAATGTGGTTGACTCTTCAGTACTCTCTGAAATGGCCTAGCAAGCCACTCAGTTCAAGGGCAATTAGGGATGGGCAATAAATGCTGGCCTAGCCAGTGATGCCCACATCCCACAAACGAATTTAAAAGAAAGGAATGTGCTATATAAAGCAAGTCTTTCTTTCTTTTACATGGTTGTTGACCTCAGCTCCACTTCACAGATGCAATTTCTGGCACGGTGATTTTTCATTTTTGATTGGAGGGCAACAAGTGTTTCACCCTCGAACACTGTTTCCCTCTAGCCCTTGTTTCTCAATTATAGGTCTTTCACCCTCAACTCATCGAGTGTGACCAGCACCATTTAATTATACAGATAACCACACTTAGTCAGTCTCCAGTCACTTTGCCCTATCTACAACCCAATCTCTCATAATTTTGTGTGACTGCACAAAACTAACAAATGAGTTCCCCATTTGAAAGAAAGAAAGACTTGCATTTACACAGCGCCTTTCATGACCACCGGCTGTCTCAAAGCTTTACAACCAATGAAGTAGTCACTGTTGTAATGCGGGAAACGTGGCAGCAATGTGATAATGACAGAATAATGTGTTAGTGATGTTGATTGAGGGATAAGTATTGTTCAGGACACTATGGAGAACGCCCCTGTTCTTCTTTTGAGATAGTGCTGTAGGATCTTTTACATCCACCTGACAGGGCTTCGGTTTAATGTCTTATCTGAAAGCCAGCACCTCTGACAGTGCACTCCCTCAGTTCTGCACTGGAGCATATGCTTGGATTTTGTACTCAAATCCCTGTTGAGAGGCATGTTTGCAGAGTCAGCACACAGATTCGGGGAGGGGGTGAGGGCAGTGTCAGTGACAGACTGGGATAGGGGTGTGGAGCAGCCTTCATATCTTTACTTGACCTTGTCCTGCCTTGTTAGGGATCCTGACCATCACCTGTGTCCACACGCATCTCCCATCCTGCTACCTCACCTCATTGCCTGCTCCCTGCTCATTCTGCGTGATTAGCCATTTTTTCCCTTCCCTTCTGAAACCATTCTGCCCGGCCTCTTACCTTCCTGATTTCCAAAATGTTCCTCAAACAAATCTTTCTGACCGCCCTTCACTCCCCTCCCCTAAAGTCCATATTCTCTTTCCACCTTTGGGTTGTCGACTCTCTTCCTCCACCCTGCAATGTCATCAGGGATGCTGTAAGTTTTGGTCTGCACTCACCCAGTTACCCCCCCTCGCCCTCCCTCCCCCGCCACCACCCAAAATCCCCTGGGTGGATTCTCCCATTTCTTCTCCTTGTTTTCCAGGCTAATTGTGGAAGCGAATTGTCGGAATGTTTCACTAAACCTTAGCGATCTATGATCGCCACATGTGGTGGAGAGTGTATCAGTGCATCGTGTTAACCTATAAATCCCACTTCCGTAGTGTGTTAGTGTGATGCCTGCTTACTGCTCAGATATTCTGCCTGTCCTGTTTGACAACCTCTTTGTGGGGCAGACTTCCAGCCATGGCTCACTGGGCAGGACTGTCGCCTCTGAGCTTGTAGGTTGTGGGTTCAACTCCCCACCACAGGGCCTTGAGCAAAGGTTCAGGGCTGACACCCCCAGTGCAGTACTGAGAAAGTGCTGCATTGTCAGAGGCATTGACCTTTGGATGGCTTTTCAGGTGGATGTAAACCTTCTGACTTAGAGGCAAGAGTTCTACCAACTGAGCCATGACTAACACTGTATTTCAGGGGAAGCTAGATAAGCACATGAGGGAGAAAGGAATAGCTGATAGGGTGAGAGTGGAAACAGAAAATAAAGTGGGTGGAGGCTCATGTTGTGCATAAACCCGGGCATAGACCAGTTGGGGCTAAATAGCTTGTTTCTGTACTGTTTAATTCTATGTCAGTTTAGCAACGAAAGGCAGTGAAATATTTAGAATGGAGAGGAGATTCGAGCGTTTTAAAAAGAGAGATTTGCATTTATGTGGCACCTTTCAAGGTGTTACAAAGTGCTTTTGAAGTGTAGTCACTGCTGTAATGTAAGAATCGCTGCAGCCAATCTGTGCACAGCAAGCTCCCACAAACAGCCGTGAGATAACGATCAGATAATCTGTTTGTGATATTGATTGAGGAATGAATATTGGTCAGGATACCAGGGATAACTCCCCTGGCTCCTCTTCAAAATGGGATCTTTTACATCCACCTGAGAGGACAGATGGGGCCTCACTTTAACATCTCATCCGAAAGATGGCACCTCTGACAGTGAAGCACTCCCTCACTACTGGACTGAAATGTCAGCCTTGTTTTTTTGTGCTCAAGTCCATAACCTACTGACTTCGAAGTAAAAGTGCTACCCACAGAGCCACAGTGGACACACTTTGGGAAGGAATTCAACAGGCATTTGCTGAAAGATCAATTGAAGGATATAGGAAGTGAGCTGTAGATTTAGGTAGTGAGCAGCGGAGATAACAAAGTCAAACATAGCAAATGGAAAATACCACAAATACGTGTGAAGAAGTCTGTAATGGATTAATTAATGTCAGTAAGACTGGCTTGTGATTTATTTCAAGTCTCTGTAAATTTGCAGTAAACTGGCAAAATCCTTAACACTGGTTTTGAATTCCATGGGTCTCTGCTGCAGTTGGAAGTTGCCAGTCTGTTCACATATTTCCTTTGGGGAAGAAAGCCTTTTTTTTCCCCCAAAAAACTTTATTCATTAAACATTTTCTGGTGCATACAGCCCAAGGGGTTTTACAGTTTCCAGCCCCTCGGTTCACACCTGCTTGACAAAGGCACATTCCAGAAGGAGGTGGGCAACAAACTCTGGACGGCCTTGTGTAAACCTAAGTATTTTTTCCCCCAAAATATACTTTATTCATAAAAATCTGCAAAAGAAAAAAATGCATTACAACACAGTTCAAAACAGCACTAAGTTGACATTCCAGAAAGTACAAAGGAAATCTGTTTTCTTCAATACAGGAGTGAGTTGCCTCACAACCCTTCCATTTCATTTTACATGCCACGCACATTTTACAGCAAACAATATTTTGTAGCTGCAGTTTGAGGGGTTGTCCATATATCCAGCCCCTCAGTTCACCTTGGTAGGGGGACCTTACACAGTGGCCTTTCCCCATTGGGCCTTTGCGGTGGCTGCCCCAAGCTTTAGTGCGTCCCTCAGCACATAATCCTGGACCTTGGAATGTGCCAGTCTGCAATACTCGGTCATGGACAACTCTTTGTGCTGGAAGACCAGCAAGTTTCAGGCAGACCAAAGAGCATCTTTCACCAAATTGATGGTCCTCCAGCAGCAGTTGATGTTTATCTCGGTGTGCGTCCCTGGGAACAGCCCGTAGAGCACAGACTCCTGTGTTACAGAGCTGCTTGTGATGAACCTCGACAAAAACCACTGCATCTCTTTCCACACCTGCTTTGCAAAGACACATTCCAGAAGGAGGTGGATGACGGTCTCTCCCCCACCACAGCCACCTCGAGGGCAGTGTGGGAAAGTGGTGAGACTCCGGGCGTGCAGGAAGGATCAGACAGGGAGGGCCCTTCTCACCACCAGCCAAGTTACGTCTTGGTGCTTGTTTGAAAGTTCTGGTGATGAGGCATTCCGCCAAATGACTTTGGCAGTCTGCTCAGGGAACCATTCAACAGGATCCACCATTTCCTTTTCCCGTAGGGCCTTGAAGAAATTATGCGCAGATCACCGCCTGATGGATTGGTGGTCAAAGGTGTTTTTCTGCACAGACTTTTCCATGAAGGATGGAACAGAGCGTTCCACAGCGATGTGACCAGACCCATCCTTCACAACACTGGGACAGATAGAAACTCAGCATGTAGTGACACTTGGTGTTTGCATACTGAGGTTCTACACACAGCTGGCTGCAGCCGCACACAAAGGTGGCCATCAGGATGAGGGCGACGTTGGGTACGTTTTCCCTCCCTTCATTTAGAGGTTTGATTATTGTTTCCCTGCGGACACTGTCCATTTTCGATCTCCAGATAAAGTGGAAAATGGCCTGGGTGACCGCCACGGTACAGGAGTGGGGTATGGGCCAGACCTGCGCCACGTACAGTAACAACGTGAGCGCCTTGCACCTGATGACCAGGTTCTTACCCACAATGGAGAGAGATCGCTGCCCCCACATGCCCAATTTCTGTTTTACCATGGCTATACGCTCCTTCCAGTTTTTGGCGCACACCCCGGCCCCTCTGAATCAGTTTGATCTGAAGGAGGCAAAGGATCTGTCGGCCCAATTCCCAAAGAACATGGCCTCGCTCTTGCTGTGATTTATTTTGGCTCCCGAGGCCAGTTTGAACTATTGAAGGAAGTGTGACATCCTATTGAGCCTGGCCTCTGTGATGCCTGCCTGTACCTCACACCAGCTGGTCTGATTGTCTCTTATACCTTACCCGAAATCTGTCAATTAGTGAATTGGTTTCCTCTACGATTTCCTGTTGCACGACTCTTTAAGCATTGGACAGTCCATTTTATAGTTGCAATGAATGGAACACAAACTCCAGTCAGTCCTGTCACCACATTGTATTCCGTTGTCGCTTCCATATCTTCGAACCAGTAACGCAGGTCGAGGCATATCGTCGCTTGGCACTGTATTTGAAAAATAACGTTCCCCTTCGTCAATAATGTAAGCTGGGGCAAGATTTTTATAAAGTGGCTCAAAGTCCTTTATTTTGGTGCCAATAAATCAGATTGGGTTTGGAGTCTTTCTCCTCCTCTCTCCAAAGCAGTGCCAGCATCCATAACTGTAGCTCAATGGGTGGCACTCTTGCCTATGAGCCAGAAGTCTGCGAATTCCAGTCCCATTCCAGAGACTTGAGCCCATAATGCAGGTTGACATTCGCAGTGCAATACTGAGGGAGTGCTGCACTGTCGGAGGTGCTGTCTTTAGGATGAGAAGTTAAACCCAGGCCCTGTCTGCCCTCCCAGATGGATGTAAAAGATTCCTGGGCCGCTATTTCAAAGAAGAGAAGGGACGTTCTCCCCAGTGACCTGGCTCATATTTATCCCTCAACCAGCATCACTAAAAAAAACAGCCACTATCTCATTGCTTTTTGTGGGAGCTTGCTGTGTGCAAATTAGCTGCCACTTTTCCTACATTGCTACACTTCACAAAAAAAAAATACTTAATTGGCTGTAAAGTGTTTTGAGACCCCCTGAGTTCACAGAGGATGATATATGAATGAAACTCTTAGTCCCCTCCCTTCCCTTCATTCTGTGTAGCTCAGCAAAAACGTGGATTGCCAGCAGGTTTCAGAGGCAATCTGGCGACAGCCAGCACTTTGGTAGCTGTAACTTTCAGTTCAATCCCCAGTCAGCTTGTGAAGGTTATAATATTACCAGAACCTTTCCAGCTGCAGCTTCTCTTGTTTGTCATCCATCACATTAATGGCTTTATGTTTCTAAGTGGCTTTAGTGTCACATTAAAATTCCTGAAGGTGCTGATTTGGGACCAGCCCAGTGTTGCTGGAACAAATAATTGCCACATATATCAGGGAGGTTTACACGGAGCTGGAAGGAGGCAGGCTAATTGGTTGTCGGAACATAGGGGACTACATCTCCAGAAGCATTTGTTTTTGATAAAAAGGCTTTCAGAATTAACAGAAAACTTTCTTTGTGGCTAATTGTAAGTGGGAAAGTTTAATACGGGAGTGATTCCTGGGGGGAAAAGGATTTCTTAAAAAGCCCAGTAGTTCCTAGACTTGTGTGGAAAGGGAACAGTGTTTTAATTTGCATCTCATTAACCCAAGCTGGCCACAAAAATAGAATGGGAGTAGAGGTTACCAAGTGCTCCATTGAAAATATCTGTTTGTCTGTTTGAGCATTAATTGAAAATCGCATTCAGATCTCCTTTCTGATTGAGTTTTTTTTTATTTATTCTTGGGAAATGCTTGGGAATCCTATCCCTAATTGCCCTCGAGAAGGTGATGGTGATTCCCAGTGACAATGAAGGAACGGTGATATATATCCAAGTCAGGGTGGTGTGTTACCTGGAAATAATGGTGTCCCAGGCAACTGCTACCCATGCTCTTGTAGCTGGTGGAGGTCACAGGCTTGGGAGCTGCTATCAAAGAAGCTGGGGGTTCTCTTGAAAAAAGACTGAGGGCTGACCTGATAGAGGCCTTCAAGATGATGAAAGGGTTTGATTGGTAAATGTAGAGATGATGTTTGCATTTGCACGGTGACCAGAACTAGGGGCCATAAATATAAGACAGTCGCTAATTAAATCCAATAGGGAATTCAGGAAAAACCTCTTTACCCAGAGAGTGGTGAGAATGTGGAACTCGCTACCACAGGGAGTGGTTGAGGGGAATAACATAGATGCATTTAAAGGGAAGCTGAATAAACACATGAAGGAGAAAGGAACAGAGGACATGTTGATGGGTTTGGATGAAGAGTGGTGGGAGAAGGCATGTTGTTGGTTGCATAAACACCAGAATGTATCTGTTGAGCCACATAGCCATGCTCCTATGCCGTAGATACTTTGTAATATCTGGAAAGCCTTGGCAGGTTGCTGCAGTGGATAGTAAACACTGTAGTCACAGAGTGCCGGTGGTGAAGGAAGTGAATGTTTATGGTGACGGACATGCTGCCGATCAAGCTGACTGCTTTGTCCTGGATGGTGGTGATTTTCTTGAGTTTTGTTGCCACTGTAGTCACCCTGACAAGTGGAGAGCATTCCATTACATTTCTGCCTTATAGATGGTGGAAAGGGGAGTCACTAGATAAGCCACTTAATGCTGAATACCCAGCTTATGGCCTGCTCTACTAGCCACGGCAGTTACGGAGAATAGTTGGATTTCTGCCGGGTTCTATCAGTCTCACTTGTGTCGCACAATCAGGCGCTGACAGGAACACAAAATTTCACTTCAATTAGAGGGAGCCCATGGTGTTAGGTAAGCCCTGCAGCAGATTGCACCTCCTGGCTCTCCTAGACTTCCATGCGCACTTTTCATTGGGACTCGTTTACTTTCCCACCCTCCTCCACCCCCACGGCTTTCTAAAAGTTTTATTTTATTGTGTAGCTCACTGCTCTCTGACTCAGAAGAAAAGAACCTGCGAGAAAGAGAGAACTCGGATTTTATAAAACTCCTTTCGTGACCTTGGGACATGCCAAAGTGTTTCATGGCCAGATAATTCCTTTGCAAAGTATATTCACTGTTGGTGGCAAATGCAATAGCAATGAAATTACCATGTGGAGACAGGTCTTTACCCTCGACACGACCAAACTGTTTAATCACGTTTACTCACCCCGCTCCCATCTCCTTTCATCCCCTTCTCCTTTGTCCATCTATCCAATCTAACTTAAACATTGACATTGTTTCCGCAACTCTGAATTTCTGAGTTTACAATGAGTAGCATCCTCATCTCTGAGTCAGAAGGTTGTGGGGTCAAGCCCCAATCCAGAGACTTGAGCCCACAATCCAGGCTGACACTCCCAGTGCAGTACCAAGGGAATGCTGCACTGTCAGAGGTGGTGTCTTTCGGATGTGAGTTAAACTGACGCCCCCATCTGTTCTCTCAGATAGATGTAAAAGCTCCTGAAGAAGAACCAGGAAGTTATCCCCGATGACCTGGCCAACTTTCATCCCTCAATTAATATCACGATAGCGTTTCACTTTAGTTATTTATCTCATCGGCATTTGTGGGATCTTGCAACGTGCAAACTATCTGCTGGGTTTCCCTATGTTATGATGGTAACTGTGTTACATTGGGACATCCTGAAGTTGTGAAAGACACACAGCTACAAGTTTTTCTTTCTTTTATTTCTTGTACGCACACTGTGTGTAACAACACCGTAAACCGATTCATCAGGAACTTGGTTACGATATATTTGCACCTAGCTTGAATCTTTCCCCTAGTTTTCACTCGGCTAGCTAATGATACCTAAAGGCCAAACCTTTCTGCCTGTTATAATTATTTTTTTTCTCAAATATACTTTATTCATTAAAAACTGTAAAAAAAAATTACGGAACAGTTCAAAACAGCACTAAGTTGACATTCCAAAATGTACGAAGGAAATCAGTTTTCTTCAATACAGGACTGAGTTGCCTCACAACCCTTCCATTACATTTTACATGCCATGTACATTTTACAGCAAACCCAAATTTGGTGTATACAGCCCGAGGGGTTTTCCATGGGTCCATCCCCTCAGTTCACCTTGGTGGGAGGACCTTATAATAGGCCTCTTATAATTACACTAACGCTGTGTGAGGCTTAGACCCTTCCTTTTGTGGCTAACTGGACAGTTGGTGAAGCCTAACACTTCTCACAGGCACTTTGTACCCACAGTGACCTGAAAGAGTGGTTGACTGTTACATCCACAGCAATCCAGTGAAGAGAAAACTTGCATTTCTATAGCGCCTTTCAGGATGTCAGGACGTTCCAGAGTGCTTTACAACCAATAAATTCCTTTTGAAGTGTAGTTGCTGTTGCAATGAAGGGAACACGGCAGCTAATCTGCACACAGCAAGATCCCACAAACAGCATTGCAATCATACCTGGATGTCTGTTTTAGTGATGTTGGTTTGAGGGATAAATATTAGCCAGGACAACAGTGATAACTCCCCTGCTCCTCTTCAGATGGTGCTATGGAATCTTTTACGTCCACCTGAGAGAGCAGATGAAACCTTAGTTTAACATCTTATCCTCTAAAACTCCCTCAGTGCTGCATTGGATGTCAGCCTAGACTTTGTGCTCAAGTTCTCTGGAGTGGGGCATGACCCATCCTTCACCATAATTGGCACAAAATAATTGAAAGCCAAATAAAACCTTTGCTCCACACATATTGTGCTGGAAACTAGAAACAATATGAAGCACTGGCCATTGGAGAAGTTAGGAGAGCTGGGAAAGAAACAAATGGAAATGAAACAGTCGACACAAGAAATAAATACTAAAATGTAGAAATCTGTTGCCTTTTCAGTCATGGTCAGGGATTCCAATTGTGCCTTAACAATCTGAGGCCATCTGAATTCAACTCCCGGTGGACTGGAGCCTTCAGCACAATTGCTCTGAAAGTGTCAATTGGCTCTGAGCCAACAAAGTGAGGAATTGAAATATTATCGTGCTGGAGCAGGAGTGATGAGTGACTGGTCCCAGGGAATTGTACCAGCAGCATAGAGGTTATCCTTCCAGTAATACCGAACCTGAGGGAGCGCCTTGCCGTCTGTAATGGGAAAATTCAGTCCCGAGCACTGCGTTTATCTCTTGTGACTGGCTTTAATCTCAATGCATTTCTTTTGTCACTTTTCCTGCCTTGTTGCCTTTTCTGTGAGGGATGGTAGTAGAGGTCGAATTTGAGGTCTCCGTTTGCTTTTCGACCCTGTGGATGAGGAGAACCATGTGATCTGTCCAGACTGACCCGATAGCCCAAACCCACCCCAACACACCCCCATCACAGCATCCAACTATTCCTTAAATGATTCCAGGTTCCTTGCCTCCATTATGAAAGACGTTTATTTTTTTATCGTTCTTGAGGTGTGAGCATTGCTGGCAAGGCCAGCACTTATTGCCCATCCCTGATTGCCCTTGAGAAGGTGGTGGTGAGCTGCCTTCTTGAACCACTCCAGTCCATGTAGGGTAGGTACACCCACAGTGCTGTTAGGAAGGGAGTTCCAGGATGTTGACCCAGCGACAGTGAAGGAACGGCGATATAGTTCCAAGTCAGGATGGTGTGTGGCTTGGAGGGGAACTTGCAGGTGGTGGTGTTCCCATACACCTGCTGCCCTTGTCCTTCTAGGTGGTAAAAGTTGTGGGTTTGGAAGGCGCTGTCGAAGGAGCCTTGGTACGTTGCTGCAGTGCATCTTGTCAATGATACACACTGCTGCCACTGTGCGCTGGTGGTGGACGGAGTGAATGTTTAAGTTGGTGGTTGAGGTGCCGATCAAACGGGCTGCCTTGTCCTGGATGGTGTTGAGTGTTGTTGGAACTGCACTCATCCAGGGCAAGTAGACAGTATTCCATTATACTCATGACTTGTGCCTTATAGATGGTGGACAGGCTTTGGGGTCTCAGGAGTTATGTTACTCGCTGCAGAATTCCCACCTCTGACCTGCTCTCGTAGCCATAGTATTTATATGGCTGGTCCAGTTAAGTTTCTGGTCAATAGTAACCCCCAGCATATTGATGGTGGGGGATTCAGTGATTGGAGTGCAATTGAATGTCAAGGGGAGATGGTTAGATTCTCTCTTATTGGAGATGGTCATTACATGGCACTTGTTTGTCATGAATGATTCTTGCCACTTATCAGCCCAGGACTGAATGTTGTCCAGGTCTTGCTGCATGCGGGCATGGACTGCTTCAGTATCTGAAGAGTTGCGAATGGTGCTGAACATTGTACATTCATCAGCGAACATCCCCACTTCTGACCTTATGATGGAGGGAAGATCATTGATGAAGCTGCTGAAGATGGTTGGGCCTAGGACACTACCCTGAGGAACTCCTGCAGCAATCCTGGGGCTGAGATGATTGGCCTCCAACAACCATCACCATCTTCCTTTGTGCTAGGTATGACTCCAACCAGTGGAGAGTTTTCCCCCCGATTCCCATTCACTTCAATTTTGCTAGGGCTCATGGATGCCGCACTCGGTCAACTGCTGCCTTAATGTCAAGGACAGTTACTCTCACCTCACCTCTGGAATTCAGCTCATTTGTCCATGTTTGGACTAAGGCTGTAATGAGGTCTGGAGCTGAGTGGCCCTGGTGGAACCCAAACTGAGCATTGACAAGCAGGTTATTGCTGTGTAAGTGCTGCTTGATAGCACTGTCGATGACACCTTCCATCACTTTGCTGATTGAGAGAAGTCTGATGTGGTGGTAATTGGTCGGATTGGCTTTGTCCTGCTTTTTGTGGACAGGATGTACCTGGGCAATTTTCCACATTGCCTGGTAGATGCCAGTGTTGTAGCTGTACTGGAACAGCTTGGCTAGGGGAACGGCTAGTTCTGGAGCATAGGTTGTCAGTACTATAGCCAGGAAATTGTCAGGACCCATCGGATTGGCTGAAGACGGGCATCTGTGATGCTGGGGACCTCCAGAGGAGGCCGAGGTGGATAAGCCACTCGGTACTTCTGGCTGAAGATGGCTGCAAATGCTTCAGCCTTGTCTTTTGCACTTACGTGCTAGGCTCCCCCATCATTGAGGATGGGGATGCTTTTGCAGCCTCTTCCTCCAGTTAGTTGTTTAATTGTCGTCCACCATTCATGACTGGATGTGGAAGGACTGCAGAGCTTTGATCTGATCCATTGGTTGTGGGATCGCTTAGTTCTGTCTATCACATGCTGCTTACCCTGTTTAGCACGCATGTAATCCTGTGTCGTAGCTTCACCAGGTTGGCAGCTCATTTTTCAATATGCCTGGTGCTGCTCCTGGTATGCCCTCCTGCACTCTTCATTGAACAAGGATTGATCCAATGCCTTAATGGTAATGGTAGAGTGGGGTATATGCCAAATCATGAGGTTATAGATTGTGGCTAAATACAATTCTGCTGCTGCTGATGGTCCACAGTGCCTCATGGCACCTAGTTTTGAGCTGCTATATCTGTTCTGAATCTATCCCATTTACTACAGTGGTAGTGCCACACGACACGATTGAGGGTGTCAAGACGGGACTTCATCTCCACAAAGATGGTGCAATGGTCACTCCTACCAATACTGTCATGGACAGATGCATCTGCAACAAGTAGATTTGTGAGAACGAAGTCAAGTAGGATTTTCCTCTTGTTGGTTCCCTCACCACCTGCCACAGACCCAGTCCAGCAGCTGTGTCTTTTAGGACTCGGCCAGCTCAGTCAGTAGTGGTGCTACGGAGCCACTCTTGGTGATGGACATTGAAGTCCCCACTCAGAGTACATTCTGTGCCCTTGCCACCCTCAATGCTTCTTCCAGTTGGTGTTCAACATGGAGGAGCACTGATTCATCAGCGGAGGGAGGATGGTAGGTGGTAATCAGCAGGAGGTTTCCTTGCCCATGTTTGACCTGATGCCATGAGGCTTCATGAGGTCTGGAGTCAATGTTAAGAATTCCCAGGGCCACTCTCTCCCGACTGTGTACCTCTGTGCCGCCACCTCCGGTGGGACAGGACATCCCCAGGCATGGTGATGGAGGAGTCTGGGATATTGGCTGTAAGGTATGATTCGGTGAGTATGACTGTGTCAAGCTGTTGCTTGACCAGTCTGTGGGCCAGCTCTCCCAATTCTTGCCCCAGATGTTAGTGAGGAGGACTTTGCAGGGTCGACTGGGCAGGATGTGCCTTTGTCGTTTCCAGTGCCTAGGTCGATGCCTGGTTCGATTTTACCCTTAAATTTTCTGTAGCAGTTTAATACAACTGAGTGGCTTGCTAGGCCATTTCAGAAGGCAGTTAAGAGTCAGCCACAGTGCTGTGGGTCTGGAGACACATGTAGGAGGCACAGTGGCGCTGTGGTTAGCACCGCAGCCTCACAGCTCCAGCGACCCGGGTTCAATTCCGGGTACTGCCTGTGTGGAGTTTGCAAGTTCTCCCTGTGTCTGCGTGGGTTTCCTCCGGGTGCTCCGGTTTCCTCCCACATGCCAAAAGACTTGCAGGTTGATAGGTAAATTGGCCATTAGCAATTGCCCCTAGTATAGGTAGGTGGTAGGGAAATATATAGGGATAGGTGGGGATGTGATAGGAATATGGAATTAGTGTAGGATTAGTATAAATGGGTGGTTGATGGTCGGCACAGACTCGGTGGGCCGAAGGGCCTGTTTCAGTGCTGTATCTCTAAACTAAAAACATAAGGACTGCAGATTTCCTCCACTGAAGGATATTAGCGAATCAGATGGATTTTTATGACCATCCGGTAGTTTTGTGATCATTATTAATGAACATTTTAATTCCAGGTTAATTCATTGAAATAAATTCCCCCAGCTGCCGTGGTGGGATTTGAACTCACGTCTCCAGAGCATTAGTCCAGGGCCTCTGGGTTATTAGTTCCGGTAACATTACCATTCTGCTACCATACCTTTCACGACCTCATCATGTCCCAAAGCACTTTACAGCCAATTGAGCACATTTTGAAGTGTGATCGCTGTTGTAATGAGGCAAACACAGGAGCCAATTTGCACACAGCAAGCTCCCACAAACAACAGTATGATAGATGGCCAGCTAATCTGTTTTAGGTGTCATTGACAGTAGTAATTTCTGGCTTACATGTCACTTATCATCCTGACTTGGAAATATAGCAGCTGTTCCTTCATCGTTGCTGGGTCAAAATCCTGAAACTCCCTACCTTAAGCGCACTATCGGACTACCTTCACCATGTGGACCGCAATGGTTGAAGGGGAAAGCTCACCACCTTCTCAAGGGCAATGAGGGATGGGTAATAAATGCCAGCTTTGTTTGTGAGGCCCACACCCTGAGAATGATTTTTTTTTAAGGTTTGTGATGGTAATGTCCATCCTTTCCTCCTCCAATACATGGCCTACTACAGCCTTACTGGTGGCCCTCACACCACTGAATCAGAATATTGTAAGATGGGCTATGTCCTCCTAGTCCCCTCAATGCTGCTGATGTCCTGTGCTATGGGCCCTCATCGCAACCTCAGTTTGCAAGAGGGGTAAAAAACAGCTTATTCTTTTCATTGCTGCTACCGTTTAAGTTGATAACATTCCATCAATGCGTCAGACGATGAGTTAATCGGATGATTGAGGTTTAGAAATAGCTCAACTTGGTGATGAAGAGAACGCCAACTCAGGCTACCAACTCTGGTTGAATGTATTCCTAGAGGTTTCATCACATGACCTCCAGTTGCCCCTCCCCCACTCTCCCGCCATTGGTCGCCCCACACATCTATCTTTACTGGCTACCATCTTCCCACGGCAATTGGAAAGTGAGCACACTTTATTCTGGATTGGATCATTCTTGACCTTTTCCTTTCACCCGTCCCCAATACTTTTTATAACTTTTTAAATCATTTTTTAAATAGAAATGCTCAAAGAAAAAACGCACCTTTATTTTTTTAACACCCCATTTTTTTTCTCCCGGGTGTTGTTTGCAGGGCGGCACAGTGGGCGCAGTGGTTAGCACCGCAGCCTCACAGCTCCAGCGACCCGGGTTCAATTCTGGGTGCTGCCTGTGTGGAGTTTGCAAGTTCTCCCTGTGTCTGCGTGGGTTTCCTCCGGGTGCTCCGGTTTCCTCCCACATGCCAAAGACTTGCAGGTTGATAGGTAAATTGGCCATTATAAATTGTCCCTAGTATAGGTAGATGGTAGGGAAATATAGGGACAGGATAGGATTAGTATAAATGGGTGGTTGTTGGTCGACACAGACTCGGTGGGCCGAAGGGCCTGTTTCTCTAAACTAAACTAAACAAAACAGTGTCCTGGAGATTAATCTTCAATTCCTAGAGACTCCAGGGCAATCCTGGAAGGTTGGCAACTCTAACTTCCACAGGACTTAAAATTGATCAGGAAGCAGGTGTTGGATAGGCTGTCCCTATTAAAGTGGATAAGGCACCAGGACTGGATGAGATGCATCCAAAGATACTGAGGGAAGTGAGAGTGGAAATTGCGCGGAGGCACTGGCCATAATTTTCCAGTCTTATAGGAACATAGGAAGATAGGAACAGGAGTAGGCCATTCAGCCCCTTGAGCCTGTCCCACCATTCAATGAGATCATGGCTGATCTGCAGCCTAACTCCATATACCTGCCTTTGGCCCATCTCCCTTAATATCTTTGCTTAACAAAAATCTATCTATCTCAGATTTAAAATTAACAACTGTTCTAGCTTCAACTGCTGTTTGTGGGAGAGAGTTCCAAACCACCCTTTGCGTGAAGAAGTGCTTCCTAACATCTCCTGAACGGTCTGGTCCTAATTTTTAGAATATGCCCCCTAATTTTAGAATTTCCAAACAGTGGAAATAGTTTATCTTTATCTAGCCTGTCTTTTCCTGTTAATATCTTGAAGACTTCAATCAGATCACCCCTTAACCTTCTAAATTCTAGCAAAAACAGGCCTAATTTGTGGGAGGAAACCGAAGCACCCGGCAAAAACCCACGCGGTCACAGGGAGAACTTGCAAACTCCGCACAGGCAGTACCCAGAATTGAACCAGGGTTGTTGGAGCTGTGAGGCTGCGGTGCTAACCACTGCGCTGCCCAAATTTTGTCAAGCATGACCTTCCCGTCATGAATCCATGCTGGCTGTCCCTGATTAACTGAAATTTTTCTAGGTGTTCAGTCACCTTATCCTTGATTATAGACTCCAACAACTTGCCCACCACATACGTCAGGCTAACTGGTCTGTAATTTCCTTGGTTCCCCCTTTCACCCTTCTTAAAAAGTGGAATGACATGTGCAACTTTCCAATCCAGAGGGACCACTCCTGAATCTAGGGAACTCTGAAAGACTATAGTTAGGGCGTCTACAATGTGCTCCCCTACTTCCTTTTAACACCCTCGGATGGAAACCGTCAGGTCCTGGGAATTTCTCACTCTTTAGTTCCATTAATTTCCTTGTTACTGATGTTTTACTTACGTTAATTGTATTAAGTCACTGTCCCCTATCGGCTATTAATTTTTTCGGGACATCCGGCAAATTATCCTCCTTTTCAACTGTAAATACTGAGGCAAAGTAATTGTTCAACATCTCTGCCATTTCCCCATTATCAATGACAATATCTCCATTTTCAGCTTTTAGTGGGCCTACATTGCTCTTGACCACCTGCTTTCCCTTTATGTAACTGTAAAATTTCTTCTTACTGATTTTGATGTCCCTTGCAAGTTTCTTTTCATAATCTCTTTTAGTAGCTCTTATAAACTGCTTTGTGACCCTTTTCTGGTCTTCGTATCAAACCCATTCGGCCGGATCTGTGCTGCGTTTTGCATTTTTGTAAGCCCTTTTTGTTTTCTGCTATCTCTAATCTCTTTAGTTGTCTATGGCTGTTTTTTTCTGTGAAGTGGAGCTTTTTCCTCTCGGGTATATACTTGCTCTGTATTTTGTTAAATGTTTCTTTAAATATTCTCCACTGTTTTTCAGTCGTTTGACTCATTAACAGATCTACCCAGTTTACTGTGGACAGTCTCTGTCTCATCCCGGTAAAGTCAGCCTTACCCAAGTCTAAAATTCTAGTAGCTGATTCGTGCTTTTCACTTACAAACGCTACCTTGAATTAGATCATGTTATGATCACTATTTGATAAATATTCACGCACAGTTAGGCTACTAATTAAATTTGTGCATTTATACAATCTAACACCTCAGAACTGCTCTCAGGGGGTCTATACACACCTATTACAGTTTTAGATCCTTTTCTGTTCCTCAATTCCACCCATAAGGTCTCCACTGGATGCTTTCCCCTCATTATATCCTCCCTCACCAATGAGGTGATATTATTTCTAATCAGTAAGGCTGCTCCACCCCCTCTGCCATTTTCCCTGTCCCTCCTGTAAACTTTATAACCAGGTTTATTTAGTTCCCAGTCCCGACCATCCTGCAGCCACGTCTCCGCAATGGCCACCACATCATAATCTTCCATTTGTATTTGCACCTGCAGCTCCTCTAGTTTATTCCTTACACTCCGTGCATTTGTATATAGAACTCTTATTTGGGCTATACCCCTTAATCTGTCCCTTTATTCGCCTGTTTACTATTTCTCACTTCTGGTTTAAACAGTTTGGTAACAATCAGCCTCACCACTAACCTGCACTCCTACCTTCTCCTTTAACTTCCTGTTTTTGCATGCAACAGAACCCCCCGCCCCCCCCCCCCCAACTATTTAGTTTAAAGCCCTATCTACAGCCCTAGTTATGCAATTCGCCAGGACTCTGGTCCCAGCTTGATTCAGGTGGAGCCCGTCCCATCGGAACAGCTCCCTCCTTCCCCAGTACTAGTGCCAATGTCCAATGAATTCGAACCCATTTCTCCCACACCAATCTTTGAGCCACACTTTTACCTCTTTAATCTTATTGACCCTTTGCCAATTTGCTCATGGCTCAGGTAGTAATCCGGAGATTGTTACCTTTTTTGTTCTGCTTTTTAATTTAGCCCCTAACTGCACATATTCCCTCAGCAGAACCTCTAACCTCATTCTACCTATATCGTTGGTACCTACGTGCACCACGACAGCTGGATCTCTCCCCTCCCACTCCAAGTTCCTCTGCAGCCCAGATGAGATATCCCGAACCCTGGCACCAGGTGGGCAACAGAGCCTTTGGGACTCTCAATCCTGGCCACAGAGAACAGTGTCTATGCCCCTAACTATACTATTCCCAATTACAACTACATTTCTCTTTTCTCCCCCCACTTGAATGGCTCCCTGCACCACTGTGCTGTGGTCAGTTTTCTCATCCATCAGTCCTTGCTCTTGTCCACACAGGGAGCAAGAATCTCGAGCCTGTTGGACAAGGACAATGGCTGAGGCTCCTGCAGCACTACCTCCTGGATCCCTCTACCTGCCTCACTCAAAGTCACACCCTCCTGTCCCTGACCACTGGCCAAATTCAAGGTAATTAATCTAAGGGGTGTGACTGCCTCCTGAAACACAGCGTCCAGGTAACTGTCCCCCTCCCTGATGTGTCACAGTGTCCGAAGCTCAGACTCCATCTCATCAACTCTGAGCCGGAGTTCCTCGAGCAGCCAACACTTGCTGCAGATGTGGTCACCAGGAACCACAATGGGGTCCACCAGCTCCCACATCATGCAGGTACAGCACATCATCTGGTCCTGCATCTCTACTTTATATAATTAGATTTTAATTTGTTATTTAAATTTCCGACTGGTCTTTAGTTTTTTTTTTAAACCGCTTTAGTCTTTAGTTTATATACTTATAAATCAATCAAGTCTTACTCTATGCTGATTCAATTAAATTAAATTAAAAACTTACCTGAATACTGACCCCAGCTGCTCTGTTTCCCTGCTCTCACTGTTCAATGTGACGTCACTCTGATGTCACTTTTCGATTTTTTTGTTTTCCCCTCTCCTCGGGCGCCGCTCGTCTCCGTCTCTCTCCCACACAAACCTCCGGTCCTGCTGCTCCTCGGGCTCCGCTCCTCTCCGCCTCTCTCCCACACAAACCTCCGGTCCTGCTGCTCCTCGGGCTCCGCTCCTCTCCGCCTCTCTCCCACACAAACCTCCAGTCCTGCTGCTCCTCGGGCTCCGCTCCTCTTTGCCTCTCTTCCTTAGACTCGGGGGTGGTGCCAGAGGACTGGAGAATTGCAAATGTTACACCCTTGTTCAAAAAAGGATGTAAAGATAAGCCCAAAACTACAGGCCAGTCAGTTTAACGTCTGTGGTGGGGAAACTTCTAGAAATAATAATTCGGGATCAAATTAATAGTTACATAGACAAATGCGGGTTAATTAAGGAAAGCCAACATGGATTTGTTAAGGGAAAATCATGTTTAACTAACTTGCTGGAGTTTTTTGAAGGGGTAACAGAGAGGGTTGATGAGGACAATGCACTTGATGTGGTGTATATGGACTTTCAAAAGGCATTTGATACAGTGCCACACAACAGACCTGTGACCAAAGTTATAGATCATGGAATAAAAGAGACAGTAGCAACATGGATACGAATTGGCTGAGTGACAGGAAACTAAGAGTAGTGGTTAATTGATGTATTTCGGGGTGGAGGAAGGTTTGTAATGGAGTTCCCCGGGGCGGGGGGGGGTCAGTGTCGGGACCCTTGCTCATCCTGATATATTTTAATGACTTAGACCTTGGTGTAGAAGGCACAATTTCAAAATTTGCGGATGAAAGAAAACTTGGAAGCATTGTGAACTGTGAGGAGGATAGAATAGAACTAGACAAGTTGGTGGAATGGGCAGACAAGTGGCAGATGAAGTTCAATGCGGAGAAATGTGAAGTGATTCATTTTGGTATGAAGAACATGTAGAGACAATATAGAATAAAGGGTACAATTCTAAAGGGGGTGCAGGAACAGAGGGACCTGGGTGTGTATGTGCTTTAGTCATTGACGGTGGCAGGACAGGTTTAGAGATTGGTCAATAAAGTATAAAGTATCCTATGCTTTATTAATAGGGGCATAGAGTACAAGAGCAAGGAAGTCATGTTGAACTTGTATCAGACACTTGTTCAGCCTCAGCTGGAGTACTGCGGCCAATTCTGGGTGCCACATTTAAGGAAAGATGTGAAGGTATTAGACAGAATACAGAAAAGATTCATGAGAATGGTTCCAGGGAAGGGGAACTTCAGGTATGAAGAAATATTGGACTGCTTGGAGAAGAGAAGGCTGAGAGGTGATTTGTTAGAGGTATTCAAAATCACGAGGGATCTAGATAGAGTAGATAGAGAGAAATTGTTTCCACTCTTGAAAGGATCAAGAACGAGAGGACACAGATTTAAGGTAGTTGGCAAAAGAAGCAACGGCGACATGAGGAGACACTTTTTCACGCAGCGAGCGGTTAGATAGTGAATAGATAGGTGCTTGATGGCTGGCACGGACACGATGGGCTGAAGGGCCTGTTTCTGTGCTGTATAACTCTATGGTTAAGATCTGGAATGCACTGCCAGAGAGTGCAGTGGAGGCAGGTTCAATCGAGGCATTCGAAAGGGAATTAGATAGTTACCTGAAAAGGAAGAATGTGCAGCTTACGGGGAGAAGGCGGGGGAATGGCACTAAGTGAATTGCTCACTCAGAGAGCCGGTGCAGACATGATGGGCCGAATGGCCGCCTTCTGTACTGTAACAATTCTGTGATTCTGTGAGGACTTTGGCCTCTGCAGCAAGCTGGGTCATTTGACTGTTCGTGACAGAAGAGCTGAGAGGCCCCTATGAGATTCAACAATTAGAAAGGAATCTAATTAAGCAGAAGATTCTAGAACCCAGCGTGGATGCTGAAGATTATCTTCGAAAGGTTGCATGGGTCAAAAACCTTGTACCATTGATGAAATGCTGTGACCTTGCCTATTTTGAACGTACAATTATTTAAATCACTCTCCTCCCATCACATAGCTTCTCATAAGACTTTGTGTAGTTTGGAAAAGCTGTGAAGATAAATCCTGAATTATGGTGGATGGACTGTTCCCTCCAGATAAGTACAATAAAACTATAACATCTGCGCCTGTGTTTAGGATGACGGCCTCTTCCTTTCGTCATTTGTCCCCCTGCAGGTTCTCCACAGCATTTGCAAATGAAAAGCCATAAAATTTTAATGGAAGCTGCAACTTGTAAATAAAGAACAGCCTGTAATCTTTATGGTCAAGAGCCCTCATCCTTGTTTTTGATTCCTCCAGGCCTGCAGTAAATCTCACAACAGGCCGAGCAGGCTGCAGAGCTGAGAGAGGCCTGTGCAAGGCCTGGACAGAACACAGTGCCAATCGCGGAGAATGAATAAGCAAGAGGCAAGTTAGGGTGCCACCCCTCCAGGAATGGATGATTAATCTCCAGGACATTCCTGAGAGCAATCCTAGAGAAAAATCATGAGGGAGCATTAAATAAAGTTTTATTTTTCATTAAACACTTTAATTTACTAGTTACAAAGATATCGTAGATGGCAGGGGGTAGAGGGCGCAAGAAAGGCTGTTCTATTGATGGTTGAGAATCATCCAATCAGGTAATGAAGAGTCTTCATTTTCCAATTGGCGAGAGGCACCACGAGGATGGATATGCCAGATGACCAATGGCAGGAGCCTGGAGGCAGGGTGTCTAGATGTGGGAAGTCATGTGATAAATTTTCCAGAAATATGTCCATTCAGAGTTGGCAACCCTACGGGTAGGCCCAAATTATCTGTATCCTTAAAGGGGTGAACAATGTGGGCCTTTACCGACTTCAGTCACCCTTCCCCTGCTGTTATATCAACAAAGATGTAATAACAAAACATAAAATGTCATTGAAATTTCAGCCTTTTGGAGTCTGGCCATTTTGCCTGAGTTTATGGCTACTGTTGTTCCTCAAGGGTCAGCTACCAGATCCAATCCCCAGTGAAATGATTGGAGCTTCCCTACTCACAAAGCTTCTGCCCGTAATTCCCAACACCAGAGGAGGAAAGAATTGTAGGACCAGGAGGAGGCCATTCAGCCCCTCAAGCTGTTCCACCATTCAGTTAGATCATGGCTGAACTGTACCTTAACTCTATTTACCTCCCTTGGTTCCATCACCCTTAATGCCCTTGCCTAACAAAAATCTAGCAAGGAGCTCTGAAATGACAGGTCTCTTTGCAGTAGCAAATTTAACAAGATTTTATGAGAGTTGACATATTTCTTACAGTCTACATCTGTCTGACATCTACATACATTTCCTGTTTGCTCTGTCTGACTTCTTGTTGTTACGCTTTTTTAAAGTCAGCGCTTTCCCATTATACATTCTTTTCTCCACACCTGTAGAATCACAGAATAGTACAGCACAGAAGGAGGCCATTCGGCCCGTTGAGTCTGTGCCAGCTTTTCTGAAGAGCAATCCATTTAGTCCCACTGCCCGCTCTTTCCCCCATGTCCCTTCAGCTTTTTTCCTCCTTCAAGTATTTATCCAATTCCCTCTTGAAGGCCACTATTGAGCCTGTTTCCACCACCCTATCAGGCAGCGCATTCCAAATTCTAACCACTGTTACATTTAAAAAAAAGTTTTTCCTGGTGTTACCTCTGGTTCTTTTGCCAATCACTTTAAATCTGGCCCTTTGGTCATTGAGCCTTCAACCACTGGAAACAATATTGTAATGGATGTTACGTGTGTAAACCTGTCACTGTGATTCTGCACTGAATGCTCACAAGCTGCTCAAAGTATTCACGGGTATTTGATATTTCAGAAGGATAAGAAGAAAGGAAAAGGAGGTCGGATAGCTCTGTTAATAAAGGATGAAATCAGTACAGAAATGAGAAATGATCTTGGCTCGGAAGATCAAGATGTAGAACCATTTTGGGTGGAGATAAGAAATAGCAAAGGAAATAAGTCACTGGTGGGAGTAGTTTATAGACCCCCTAACAGTAACTACACAGTAGGACAGAACAAAAGAAATAGGAGCAGGAGTAGACCGTATGGCCCATCGAGCCTGCTCCGCCATTCAAAACGATCATGGCTGATCTTGAGATTCAACTCCACTTTCCTGCCAGCTCGCCTAATGGGATCAAATTGAAAGAAAAGGAATACAGTGTTATAAAGGTTAGTGGTATGCCTGAAGATTGGGAAAATTTTAGAAACCGGCAGAGGATGACTTAAAAAAAAAGGGAGAAATTAGAGTATGAGAGTTAACTAGCAAGAAATATAAAAAACAAACAGTAAAATCTTCAACAAATGTATAAAAAGGAAGAGAGCAGCTAAAGTAAACATTGGTCCCTTAGAGAATGAGACTGGGGAATTCATAATGGGAAACAAGGAAATGGTAGAGGTTTTGAACAAGTGTTTTGTATCTGTCTTCACAGTAGAAGACACAAAAAGCATCCCAAGAATAGCAAAAAATCAAGAGACAATTAGGAGGGAGGAACTTAAAACAATCACTATCACTAGAGAAAATGTACTAGTAAAACTAGTGTGACTAAAGGCTGACAAGTCCCCTGGACCTGATGGCCTGCATCCTCAGGTCTTAAAAGAAGTGGCTGCAGAGATAGTGGATGCATTGGTTGTAATCTTCCAAAATTCCCTAGATTCTGGAAAGGTCCCAGCAAATGGGAAAACCGCAAATGTAACACCTCTAATCACGAAAGTGGGGGGAGGGTGACAGAATGCAGGAAACTTTAGGCCAGTTAGCCGAACACCTGTCATTTGGAAAATGCTAGAATCATCATTAAGGAAGTAGTAGCAGGACATTTGGAAAATCATAATGCAATCAGACAGAGTCAGCATGGTTTTAAGAAAGGGAAATCATATTTGACAAATTTATTAAAGCTCTTTGAGGATGTGTCAAGCAGGGTGGATAAAGGGGAACCAGGAAATGAAGTGTATTTGGATTTCTAAAAGGCATTTGATAAGGTGCCACATAAAAGGTTATTACATAAGATAAGAGCTCATGGTATTGGGGGGTGATATTTTAGCATAGATAGAGGATTGGCTCACTTAGAGGAAACAGAGAGTCGGAATAAATGGGGCATTTTCAGGTTGGTAAACTGTTGGTAATTAGTGGAGTGCCACAGGGATCAGTGCTGGGGCCTCAACTATTTATGATCTATATCCATGACTTGGATGAAGAGACCGAGTGTATTGTAGCCAAATGTGCGGAGATATAAAGATAGGTAGGAAAGCAAGTTGAGAGGAGGGCACAAAATAAGTGTCTGCAAAGGGATATAGATAGGTTAAGTGAGTGGGGAAAAATTGGGCAAATGGAGGATAATGTGGGAAAATGTGAGGTTGATCACATTGGCAGGAAGAATAGAAAAGTAGAATAGTATTTACATGGAGAGAGACTGCAGAATGTTACAGTACAGAGGGATCTGGGTGTCCTCGTACATGAATCACAAAAAGTTAGCATGCAGGTACAGCAAGTAATTAGGAAAGCAAATGGAATGTTGGCCTTTTTTACAAGGGGGATGGAGTATAAAAGTAGGGAGTCTTGCTACAACTGCACAGGGCATTGGTGAGAACACACCGAGAGTACTGCATAGAGTTTTGGTCTCTTTACTTACAGAGGGGTATACTTGCATTTGAAACAGTTGAGAGAAGGTTCACTAAGCTGATTCCTGGGATGAAGGGTTTGTCTTATGAGGAAAGATCGAGCAGGTTAGGCCTATACTCATTGGAGTTTAGAAGAGTGAGAAGTGATCTTAAAACATAGAAAATTCTGAGGGGGCTTGACAGGGTAGATGCTGAGAGAATGTTTCCCCCTGTGGGAGAATCTTGAATTGGGGGCACAGTTTCAGAATACGGAGTCTCATTTAAGACAGAGATGAGGAGAAATTTCTTCTTTCAAAGGGTCATTGGAATCTTTGGAATTTTCTTCCCCAGAGAGCAGTGGAGGCTCAGGATCGTTGAATATATTCAAGGCTGAGTTAGGTAGATTTTAGATCTACAAGGGAGTCGAAGGTTATGGGGGGCAGGCAGGAAAGTGGAATTAAGGCTATAATCAGATCAGCCATGATCTTATTGAATGGTGGAGCAGGCTCGAGGGGTTGAATGGCCTACTCCTCCTATTTTTATGTTCTTATATTCTTATACTTCTTGAATTTTTTGTTTCATTTTTTTTCAGTAACTGAAATTTCAAACATCCAAAATAAAGGCTTAAAAAAAGTAAAAACTTTTCCAAAAATGTTACCTATTTTGCAATGACAAGCCATGTTATGGTAAATGAATCCTCTCAGGCTTCCAAAAATATCTCTTTTAAAATCTGTTTTTGAGGGTTTAATTCAATGGTGAGCTTTAATGCTTCATACATTACCTACAATTACTTTGTGTGTGACTGCAACACCATTGTTTACCAGACAAGCAGAATAAAACTATTCCTTGCTGTTTTGATGCTGTTATTAACCCATTGGGTTAGCCATTGGGACAGAGTAGAGCAGAAAGGGAACAGTGTCATAGGATCTTTTTGCACGCACCTGAGAAGGCAGACGGGGCCTCGGTTTAATAGCACTTCTGAAAGGTGGCACGTATGACCGTGCAGCACCCCCTCAGTACAGGACTGAAGTGTCAGCCTAGAGTTTGTGCTCAAGTCCCCAGAATGGGGTTGGAACCCACAACCTTCTGACTCAGATGTAAGACCATGCTACCAACCGAGCCAAGGAATGACATTCTAATGAAACAGCACAGGAAAGATCAAAGGTGTGCAGATTAGACAGCCTGTCAATAGAATAATAAAAAAAAGAAAGGTTAGCATGGTATCGATCGACTGATATTGATCACGCGATGTCACTGGTGTATTTAACAAATTGATCACTAGCAGCAAGTAGCACACTTAATAAATATTATAATCATATACATCACCATTACAAACGGAGAAGTCCAGAGCACCACATCATTACTGCACCAGCTTTTCCTATAGTTTGACTGAGTCTGTGCTCCAGACACTGAGTGATAACTAACTGCCTGTATTGAGCCTTTCCTGCATTAATTGATAATTAGTGAACAATGAGGACTACTCCAAATTGTAAAGTCCCGGCCATCCTTCCGGGGTGGCCTGAAGCAAAGTTTTTGCTGGAATTTGCCCATTTGGAGATGATGGTTCTGCTTAGCAGGCTAATTGTTCTTTGCCTCCCTCCTGAAGACTCCTTGCTGGGGTATCAATACCACAGGCATCCGATGGCCCTCCAGTAACTCACCCTAAGGCCTATTCCTCATGAGTGTCAGCAAGTGAGTGACTGTGGATGGTGTGGGGTAGGGGATGGGGAACGTCAGGACCGAGTCCAGTCCAATCCTGTCCGTCCCCCCAATGTCCATGTGCACTCACTTTCCAGCAGTGGTCATTGGGTCAGTTTATTACTATCCCATCGAACTGATATCACTCTCCCTTTAACGTGGTTTCCATCCCATCTACAGCACCGAAACCCCCTAGGTGAGTTTGCTAACAGCAACCTTTGTGATTGTAACCGTGATGCATTCTTCCACTTCTGTGCAACCTTTAACACAATTAGCTAGTCTGTCTTCACCCATAGTCTCATTACCAGGTATTATACTCTCATGGCTCCACTCTCTCCTGTCCCAAAGTAACCAGCACATCTCTTTTTTTTGTTTAAATTTGTGGGATCAGGCATTGCTGTCAAGGTCAGCATTTATTGCCCATCCTTAATTGGTTCCGAGAAGGTGGCGTAGGTATACCCACAGTGCTGTTAGGGAGGGAGTTCTAGGATTTTGACTCAGCGACAGTGAAGGAACGGCAATATAGTTCCAAGTCAGGATGGTGTGTGGCTTGGAGGGGAACTTGCAAGTGGTGGTGTTCCCATGTACCTGCTACCCTTCTTCTAGATGGTAGAAGTATGGGTCTGGGTTTGCAGTGGGTTCCACCATGCACACACGGCACCTCCAGCACGTACCAACATTCCATCCTTGGCGCCTTCGATATCCTGCTGTACGTGATGCATCTCAGTGACTGACGACGGCCAGCTTTACCTCTCCACTTGTCAGCCTTTCCACACTGTGACTGCTATTGTGCTTGTCTGACATCAAGTCACTGATTATTCTAAAGCTTCTCCAGCTATTGTTAATGAGACCAAAATAACCTGCTTGGCTCCCACCAGAAAGCACGCATCTTTGCTGCTGATTCCAACCCAGCGAAGTGTGAGGTGATGCATTTGAGGAGGTCAAACAAGGCAAAGTAATACATGATTAATAGGAGAATACTGAGAAGTGTAGAAGAAGTGAGGGACCTTAGAGTGAATGTCCACAGATCCCTGAAGGTAGTAGGACAGGTCAATAAGGTGATTAAGAAGGCATATGGAATCCTTTCCTTTATTAGCCAAGGTATGGAACATAAGAGCAGGGAGGTTATGCTGGAACTGTATAAATCGTTGGTCAGGCCACAACTTGAGTACTGTGTGCAGTTCTGGTCACCTCATTACAGAAAGGATGTAATTGCACTAGAGAGGGTACAGAGGAGATTTACAAGGGTGTTGCCAGGACTGGAAAAATGCAGCAATGAGGAAAGATTGGATAGACTGGGATTGTTCTCCTTGGAACAGAGAAGGCTGAGGGGAGATCTGATTGAAATGTACAAAATTTTGAGGGGCCTGGATAGAGTGGAGGTGAAGGGTCTATTCACCTTAACAGAGAGGTCAGTGACGAGGGGGCATTGATTTAAAGAGATTGGTAAAAAGATTCGAGGAGAGATGAGGAAAAGTTTTTTCACCCAGAGGGTGGTGGGGGTCTGGAACTCACTGCCTGTAAGAGTAGTTGAGGCAGAGACCCTCAACTCATTTAAAAGGAGTCTGGATATGCATCTCAGAGCCATAACCTGCAGGCTACGGACCAAATGCTGGAAGGTGGGATTAGGCTGGGTAGCTCATTTCTTGGCAGGCGCAGACACGATGGGCCAAGTGGCCTCTTTCTGTGCCGTAAACTTTCTATGGTTGTAAGACCATCTATTTTGCACTGTGTAGCAGCGCCCACCTGCATCCCAACCTTTCCACCAAGGAAGGAATATAAATGGAAATAGGAGTAATTTGTGTTCTTGGAGGAAGACCAACACCACGACCACTTAACCTGTAAAATGACTCCTGCATTCCCCTAGCACCTGGAGCTGCTGAGTGCATTGCTTCTGGCCAGTTCTCGATACAGGAAGAAACTCTTGCTGTCCTTCACCTGCTTGATAGAGGGATGTCTCCTTGTACCTGTGACATTTCTGCACTGACAACACAACTTGTATTTATATATAACCCCTTTAAGATAGTGACTTTACTGTGGTGAAATGTCCCAAGGTGCTTCACAGGAGCGATTATCAGACAAAATTTGACACCGAGCCACATAAGGGGTATTAAGGCAGGTGGCAAAAGCTTGGACAAAGATGTCTGGAGAGAGTACTGCAGAGGTGGAGAGGTTTCGAGAGTGAATTACATTGGACAATCACGCTGATCTGTCACCTGAATCCTGAAAACCAAGCTAGTTCTTGTTGCGGCAGCAGTAAATTCAGCATTTTCTGCAGACCCTTGCAGTCCGACAGAGCTGATTGAAGAAGCTGGAAAATCCACCAGCGGTTTTCTGCTCTGCGGGCATGAAACTGAGACTATGGTCTGCTCGCTTTCAATATCTTAGGTGCAGCAGTTTGCTTGGAGAAATGAGTGGATCTCTTTTAACTTGCAATCCATGCTGCGTATCATTGCTGTTCCTTCCGGTACCTACCTTTGAGACATGTTGCTGTGTCAGCATGCGCTTCACTCAGCTCCCTGGCCATTTACTTCAAAGCTCCCGTGTTAAGCAGCACTCGTGACCTGAATGGAGCAGTATTGGATGGAAGAGCAACTGGTGCAGTAACTAGCCGGTGTTGTATTCAGCACGTGTTTTGCTTACAAGCACTGGCCTGTATTTAAACAAGGAGCTTCTTGTTGCATTGGAAGTCTCTGTAAAGTCATGATTCTGCTTAGGGTCCTTTAATTGTACAAAGCATGAAGTTACACTGGAGGCTTTGTAATTATGCAAAGCATGAGGCTACAGTAAGATATGGTAACCTAGTGGTTATGTTACTGGACTAGTAATCCAGAAGTAAAAACAGAAAATGCTGGAAATACTCAGCAGGTCTGGCAGCATCTGTGGAGAGAGAAACAGAGTTAACATTTCAGGTCTGTGCCACTCGGGGAGTGGTGCAATGGTTAGCACCGCAGCCTCACAGCTCCAGCAACCTGGGTTCGATTCTGGGTACTGCCTGTGCGGATTATGCAAGTTCTCCCTGTGCTCCGGTTTCCTCCCACAGCCAAAGACTTTCAGGTTGATAGGTAAATTGGCCATTGTAAATTGTCCCTAGTGTAGGTAGGTGGTAGGGGAATTGAGGGGATGTGGTAGGAATATGGGATTAATGTAGGATTAGCATAAATGGGTGGTTGTTGGTCAGCACAGACTCAGTTGGCCGAAGGGCCTGTTTCAGTGCTGTATCTCTAAAACTTTTCATCAGAACTCAACTTTATTTTACTAATCCAGATGCCGGGGCTAATGATCCAGAGCCATGAGTTGGGGAAATTTAAATTCAATGTAATAAATCTGAATGAAGAAGCTAGTCTCAGTAATTAAACTACTGGATTGTCATAACAACCCATCTGGCTCACTGATGTCGTTTAGGAGAGGTAATCTGCCATCCTTTCCTGGTGTCACGCTTACAAGAAGTGCGACGATGAAAAGTTACAGACTAAAACTGAAGAGTTATAAAAATTGACCTGGCCTTTTCAAGAAAATGGACAATGCTGCAAAAGATGGCCGCATGTGTATTCAAATATTGCCACGCTGTCTGTTTAGAACAAAAAAAAAAAATACCTTCAAAGCTAAGAGGTGTCAATTGCACCCATCCTGAAACTTTCCTGAATTGAATGGGTTCCACTGAAACAAAGAAGGTATAAAGTGAAAACGTCATAACCAGATTATTCTCAATGTGGGCCATTCTGTGATCACCATGAGAGACCAGAGCATCTCCTACCCGAAGATGATGTGACAAACCTTTTACCTTAAAAAGGCAGCCCTTGAAGAGAGAGAGACACCCAGAAAGAAACATCACTAAACTGCTTGTCCAGCTCGGTGGGAGATAATCCAGCAAGCCCTAAAGGAGGCACCCTGCTGTAAAATTCTATATTTTTAACTTATGCAGCAGTGAAACTGGAAGTGATCCTCTGTCTTCGAACAGAACTTTCAATAAAGAGATAAATCTGAAAACACCTCAGGCCCCCTTTGACTTTTGTGAGAATTCAACAGGTTTACCATGAACCCCAAAACCCTACCTCACCTGAAAAGTGCTTACCCCTTTTCCTCTCTATCTGTCTCTTCTTGTGTTTGTGTGTGTGCGACTGAATACGTGAGTGGGTGCAGTTGCAACAATTTCGGGATAAGGCATATCGCTCAATAAATAATTGATTTTCTGTTTTAAACCTACAAGAAAACTTGTCGCTGTGTTTTATTTGTCAAATAAACAGACCAAGGGGTTAAACCCTAAGAACAAAAAAACACTTGCTGCAGTCAGGTGGGAGTTGAACAGTGGGAATCACCCATACCCCTCACCACTTGGTCGTAACACTGGTCTGGCCTATATGTGACTCCTCGGACCCACAGCAATGTAGTTGACTCTTAACTTCCCTGGCCTAGCAAGCCATTCATTGAAGATGGCTCACCACTACCTTCTCGAGGACAATTAGGAATGGGCAATAAAGGCTTGTCTTGCCAGCGACACTCACATCCCATGAATGGATTTTTAAAAAATGCCTGCGTAATGATACAAGGAATAGGGCTGTTCTGTAATTACTTTAAAATAAAGAGCTGCCAACCTCCGAGAATAGATTGAAGAGTTGCTTACAACGGATGATAGACCATGCAGAAAGCTGTCAGCTGTAAACGGCTGACATGGTGGTGATTTGCAGAGTGGCCACTCGAGCTCCTGGAGTGTTTCTGTATTATATTGGCCTGATATCAAGCAGAGCCCTGGTCCAAACACACTGAATTGTGCTCATCAACTGCAGGATCATCATTCCAGCTCAAAGGAAACTCTTTAACTGTTCTGTTGAACTGTCAAAACAGAACTGATAAAGTGCACGATCCTGACATCTAGAAGATATAATTCTCCAGCTTTGCAATATCATTTGGAATCTTTAATTGTACAGTAGGTTTAAAATGTGATATTTAAATTCCCAAAATTACATGTATATCACACAGATAGTGAACAGCTTACAAGGGTCTTATTGGAAATGTAATAAAGTGTGGAGCAGCAATTGTCTGTGATTGACTGAGGGTGAAATAAAATGCGTGCCTGTCTATCTCTCTCCCCCCTCCTCATCCCTGTATATGTTTTCCTACAAACCATGTTATTGTCAGAAGTGAATGAGTGACTGGACTGAGTGAGGGGCCCATCTTAGCTCGAACTCTATGCCCAGCCTGAACCCCAAAGCCAGCCCCAGCGAGGTCAGGCCTCATATTGTAAGTTTTCAGGGGCTGTGCATCACTGGAACTCCCACTGGCCTGACTGGTTTGACATGCTTGCCCTAAAGGGAGTGCCACAAAGGCTCACTAGACTGGTTCCTGGAATGATAGGATTGTCCTATGAGGAGAGATTAAGGAGACTAGGCCTATATTCCCTGGAGTTTAGAAGAATGAGACGTGATTCCAATTGAATCATGTAAAATTCTGAAGGGGTGTGGCGCGGGAGATGCTGAGAAATTATTTCCCCCGTTTGGGGAATCTAGAACACGGAGTCAAAGTCTCAGAATAAGGGTTGGCCATTCAGGACTGAGATGAAGAGAAAGTTCTTCACTCAGCGGATGGTGAATCTTTGGAATTCTCTACCCTAAGAGCTATGGATGCTCAGTCATTGAGTATATTCAAGGCTGAGATTGATAGATTTTTGGGGTACTAAGGGAATGAAAGTTTATGGAGATGGTGCAGGAAGATGGAGTTGAGGTAGAAGATCAGCCATGATCTTATTGAATGGTGGAACAGGCTCGAAGGGCCGAATGGCCTCCTGCAGCTCCTATTTCTGATGTTATTATGTTTTTGGTGAATTTTCTTTCCGGGGGTCTCTGTAATGGGCAGGTTGAGAAGGCATACAGGATCCTGAGTTTTATAAATCGAGGCATAGAGTACAAAAGCAGGGACGTTATGATGAACCTTTATAAAACCCTGGTTTGACCTCAACTGGAGTATTGTGTCCAATTCTGGGCACCGCACTTTAAGAAGGATGTGAAGGCCTTAGAGAGGGTGTAGAAAAGATTTACGAGAATGGCTCCAAGGGTGAGGGACTTCAGTTATGAGGATAAATTGGAGAAACTGGGACTGTTCCCCTTAGAGAAGAGAAAGTTGAGAGGAGATTTGATAGAGGTGTTCAAAATCATGAGGGAGTCTAGTCAGAGTAGGTAGAGAGAACCTGTTCCTAATTGGCGGAAGAGTCAAGAACCCAGAGACCAAGAAATTAAGGTGAATGGGAAAAGAACTAAAGGCGATACGAGGAAAACTTTTTTTAGGTAGTGATTGGTTAGGATGTAGAATGTGCCGCCTGAGTGTGTGATGAAGACAGAGTTAATTGTGGCTTTCAAAAGGGAATTGGATAATTTGCTGAAGAGAAAAAACTTGAGGGTTACAGGGAAAGGCGGGGGAGTGGGACTATCTGAGAAACTCTTTCAGAGAGCTGGCATGCACTCGTTGGCCTGCTTTTGTGTGATAAGCATTCAGTGATTTTCTGATTCTGTGGTCAAGGAGTGGAGAATTTCACCTGCCAGGTAGATGAGAGGTCAGGTTTAAACAAATGCATCAGGTTGCAGTTCATTTTTGTTTTTGTTGCCCCAATTTCAGTCCTCTTCATTTTTGTCCCTCTCTAGTTTGTGGGTGTCAACATAGCCTGTCAACACTCACTGGGGTCACTTGTAAAAACAAATGGCTGCTTGTTGGGGGTAACGGTGGTTCCTGAAGGCTTACACCCTCGTGAGTTACCACCTCCACATGTCAGCCCACTCTCGCTTTACAAACATAGATAAATGACAGGCAGTCACCGAGACTGACCCACACTCATGATGACTTGAAGTCCATGTCATCTCCTGAGAGCGGCGCAGTGGTTAGCGGCGCAGTGGTTAGCACCGCAGCCTCACAGCTCCAGGGACCCGGGTTCGATTCTGGGTACTGCCTGTGCAGAGTTTGCAAGTTCTCCCTGTGATCGTGTGGGTTTCCGCCGGGTGCTCCGGTTTCCTCCCATAGCCAAAGACTTGCAGGTTGATAGGTAAATTGGCCATTGTAAATTGCCCCCAGTGTAGGTAGGTGGTAGGAGAATGGTGGGGATGTGGTAGAGAATATGGGATTAGTATAAATGGGTGATTGTTGGTCGGCACAGACTCGGGTTAAAGGGCCTGTTTCAGTGCTGTATCAATAAATAGAATAAATAAATAGAAAAATCCAAGGGCCAATACAGGGGGAAAATGTACTCTGGAATTTTCCTCTCCGTCTCCTCTGGAGATCACATAGAGTCATTACAGCACAAAAGGAGGTCAATCAGCCCATCAAGTCCATGGGAGAAAGTAATATCGGGAGTGGGATTCGAACCCAGGCCTCCAGAGGAGATTGTGACCTGAAAGCACCAGCTTAGACCACTCAACTAGGCTGATATGGACTGAGTGTTCTCTGTTAATCCGCTTGCCTTCTGTATGATGTGATCAGTGCTTCAATTAGGAATGAACTGGTCCAGCTCCCCCTTGAAGAGAGTCAGCACCCAGCACACCAGCGGGCAATGTGTCCCAGAGTCTCACCATGCTCTGGGCAAAGGAGCCCAACATCCAGTCTATTCCAACTTTAGTGTAGTTTACACACGTCGCCTGGTCCTCCCCCGTTTGTTTTTTGGCAGCGGTCACTGCATAGCGATCAGAAGCAGAAACTCTGACTGATTCTCCCCACTCCCCACCCACTTCCAAGGACACAGAATTCTTCTATCGCTCCAATCAACTGACTCAGCACAGGCCACAGATGGCGTCTGGGACTAGTCTGTCCTGTGTGGTTCAACACCACACCGCACCACAGGGGGCTCTTTCCCACTCGGAAAAATAGGGGAGCAACCGAATTATAACCCATTTTAAATGTCCGGAAGGGGAAGAAAAAGAGGTGGGACATTAATCTGTGGGGGTGTGAAGATTTCCCCGCACTCTCTCCTCCTGCCTGCTGGCCTCACAGTGAGGTGTCTGTGGTTTGGTGCCTGTGGAGCTGTTTGTGAGGCTGACCTGCTTTTCTCGACATACTTTACCCTGCAGCAGTAACAGTGATTAATGTGCATGCCTGTGCAGCAGATCGGAGGCACGCTCCAGCACTAATTCAGCATGTGTGCCTTCTCTTCTTCCAGTTACCTTGGTGACGGTCGCTTCCACCTGGAATCCATCATGATAGCGAACCCTGGCGTCCAGGCGTACAGGTGAGTGAGAGCACACCTGCATTAAAGGGTTACTGGTGTTTGTGGGGAAGGGAATACAGATGTGTCATGAAATATGCCTTTTCAGAAGCAACTCATTAACTCAGCCTGGTGTTGCTGTTAACCCTTTCAAGTCTGGATACAACATTTGAACTCTCCTGGTTGTCAGGCTGCTTCTGAAGGTTATATTTCTCTGCTTCATGGTAGTTTGCTAAAAGTCCTGTCATATTGGGTGTGTGGGTTTGTGCCTTTGACATATACCGAAATGGAAAGGCCGGTATTTCACAGCACCTTACTGCAACCTCTCAAAAAAATAATAATCATGCACTTTGTGGACAATGGATAGCTTTGACAACTGTGGTTATGGCAGGAGAATGTGATAGCCATTTTTGCGCGTGGATCCCAGAAACAGCAGCAACATGAAAGCAGAGTTCATTTTTTTTTGGATGATGTTTGTTGAAGGAGGGATGTTGGCCAGAACCACCACCACAACACCACCACAATGGGTTAACTGGCCGCCTGTCTCAGCGCTGTGGGCAGGCCCTTGCTGGGCCGGCTGCCTTGCTTCTTTCAGTAGAAGTCGCTGCTGTTCAGAAATAATTAACTCCCTGTTCGGTGTCAACCTGGCCTGATGCCCGGCACAGAGATTGTGAGAGCGCATGAGCCTGTTCTTTTAAAGCCAGCTGTCGGGAGCAGCTAAAGGATTGCCAAGGCCCCGTTTGCCCTCTGGCCTTGACCTGAGGTAAAGCAGAACTTGGCCTCAGCGCCTCCCTACTTACTCAGCTTGCAAAGGGAGTGGCCTAGGACTGAAGCCTGCATCTGTGGCTGCCCTGAGAGAGTCAAAACGAGCATTTTGCTGCATGCACTTTGGTGTGAATCAGTTCGGATTCCCAGCCCAATGGCTTTGGGCAGGAGTCTCCTGACCGTTGCCATTGGCAACTTCAGAGAAACGGTCCTTGTATGCACAGTTTGCACGCACAGTACCCTGGCTATCATGACTTGCAACCAAACTGCGTTGTCTGGGTGCTGCTCATTATTCGGAAACACACCACTTGCTGACATTTGTGAGGGTGATGTGATCAGGGCCATTGGAACACACCTGATGAGTCCTGAGGGAGACAGAGAGAGAGTAAGACCAATTGAGGAAGGACTGATTCCTGGAGGATGAAGGGGTTGTCTTATGACGAAAGGTTGAATCGGTTGGGTCTATACTCCCTGGAATTTAGAAGAAAGAGAAATGATCTTATTGAAACATATAAGGTTCTGAGGGGACTTTGACAGGGTAGATGCTGAGAGGATGTTTCCACTGGTGGGAAAGACTAGAACTAGGGGACACAGTTTAAAAATTAGGGGTCTCCCATTTAAGACAGAGATGAGAAGTTTTTTCTCTCAGAGGGTTGTTAGTCTGTGGAATTCACTTCCTCGGGGAGCAGTAGAGACTGGGTCGTGAATATGTTGAAGGCTGAGTTACACAGATTCTTGATAGACAAGGGAGTTAAGGGTTATGGGGGGGCAGACAGGAGAGTGAAGTTGAGGCTACATTCGGATCAGCCTTGGTTTTATCAAATGGCGGAGCCAGCACAAGGGGCTGAATGGCCTACTCCTCCTAATTAGTATGTATGTTTGAAACACAAAACTAGGGGAGGGAGAGCAACACAAGCTGGTGAGGGAGGGAGGGAGAAAGAGAAACACATTAGTGAAGGGAGAAACACAAACTAGAAGGAGAACGAGTTCCTATTGGCCTGTGTTGTGTGCTTTTATATGTGTTCTGTTACATTCTGTTGTATTAGTGATGTGGGATCTTTTTTATCCTGAGAGGGCAGACAGCGCCTCATTTTTTTTAATGACACATCCAAAAAAAAGTACCTCCGACAGTGCAGCAGTCCCTCAGTACTGCGCTGGGAGTGTCAGCTTGGCCTTTGTGGAGCAGGGGCTTGAATTCTGGTTCAGAGACAAGAGTGCTGCCCACTGAGCCACGGCTGACCCTAAAGCCAGCAAGAGATGGTTAGCTTTCTTTCTCTTTTTGTACTTTATACAAACATAAAAATGTGCATGTGTGACAGTATCATGGCTGAAGTGTAATGGGCACACACTAGATGTAAATTGTTAAAAAAAAAAATAATTTTTTGTGCTTTCATGTGATGTGAGTGTCACTGGCAAGGCCAGCATTTATTGCCCAACCCTCTGGTAGATGTGAGTCAGTATCAACATTGCAACAGGGGCCATGAAAGGCACTATATAAATGCAGTTCATTCTATCTCTGTGTAAGAAATCTATGGATAGCTAACTCAGAAACCATCCAGTCTGCAGAGCGGGAATCCCACCAACTGATTGGTTGTTCACCTGAGCTCCTGTGACCTGTTTTTGCCATCATTGTAGCCTCTTGCTTGACGGCAAAGGTTAACATTTCAGGCTCCGGGCACATCAGCTTCCTAAACTGCTAATCTAATAAAGATGCTCCCTTTTTACCAGACTAATGATGGCTGTATAGGTTATCAGCCTGCTGTTAAACGAACAAAGCCAACAATAGCATCAAGCTTTGTGTATGAACAGACAGGCAACGCCTGCAGTGAGTAGTTGGATTTCCAATAGAACTAAATGATATTTCCAGTTTTAATCCAGCTGTTTCCACAGTTAGAATCCTCAGAAACCCCTGCTTCAATCATTATCTTTTCCTCAGTCGGGGAATGTCGCTCATGAAGATGCAGTGCTGTGACTGTTACAACCCACTCACTGTAGAGACCTCAATAAAGAGGATGCACTTTTTTCAGCTCACTTTATACTTTATCCTGTTACATACATTTTATTTTTACATTTGCCGTGAGGTAGCCTTAATTTTGTTCTCTTGTAAACCAGACATACACCAACTGCAGCTAAGACGGATAAAAAGAACAGCGGTTACATTCACGTGGCGCCTTATCAGGACTGAAAAATGGCTCAAAATACTGCGTGTGCTATAACTCAAGTCTAGTCATTGTTATTGCATCAGCAATTGTGGCACAGAGCAAGATCCCATAATCTGCACCTGAGATGGATGACCGGCTAATCTGTTTTTGGTGATGGTGATTGAGGGAGGCACAACGAAACTTCCCTGTTCTTCCTGTAGAGGTTTTTTTAACATTCCCCTGAATCACCAGTACAGGCAGAGAGGACCTCCAACAATGTAGCACTCCCCCAGTACTCTATGAATCTAAATGAGGGCTAACCCATTGTTAGTCTTCATGGGGACGTATCCTAGACCTCAGGAAGGTGGGGGGGGGGGGCACAAATAAACTTCAAATTCGCATTTTATTAATTTGCTTGGATTTCAAGTTGCCAATACTAACAGATCCTGGTGTTGTGATTTAGGATTTATGTGTCAGTGAGGCAACAGTGCATCTGGCAGCTCTGTCCAAAACTTCAAGCCCTCAAAATTCAAAGAGGACAAGTCAGCAAGTAAGAACTATAAGTCCAGTGACCACCCCCCTCCCCCCCCCCCCCCACCCCCGGGTGCATGTCGAAGAGATCAGGATCAGGCTCAGTCACTGTGTGAATTGTTAATCTAGGTGAGCATGTAACTTCCAACTTGGTGAGACCCCACCTGGAGTATTGTGTAGTTTTGGTCTCCTTACCTAAGGCCTTGCCATAGAGGGAGTGCTACGAAGGTTCACCCACACTGATCCCTGGGATTGTCCTATGAGGAGAGATTGAGGAGACTGGGCCTATATGCTCTAGAGTTTAGAAGAATGAGAGGTGATCTCATTGAGGCATACAAAATTATTACAGGGCTCGACAGGGTAGATGCAGGAAGGATGTTTCCCCTGGCTGGGGGTCTAGAACCAGGGGACACAATCTCAGAATAAGAGGTAGGCCATTTAGGACTGAGATGAGGAGGAATTTCTTCACTCAGAGTGTGGTGAATCTGTGGAATTCTCTACCCCTGAGGGCTGTAGAGGCTCAGTCATTGAGTATATTCAAGACAGAGAGCGATAGATCTCTAGATATTAAAGATATCAAGGGATATAGGGATAGTGCGGGAAGACGGCATTGAAGTAGAAGATCAGCCATGATCAAGTTGAATGGAGGAGCAGGCTCGAGGGGCCGAATGGCCTACTCCCGCTCCTGTGCTCCTAACTTTGTGCCATAGTGGGTTGAAATGACAGGGTATGGAACTATCAATCATAGCACGATTTAACCTCAAACAATTAATCACTTCGCAGAAAGATGATATGAATTGTTAGAAAGATTGATCAATGGTTAAAATGCTTTTTGTTTTGTGCTTAAATGAGTTAAGAATTTCCAAGGGACCAATGTAAAATCTTGCATGGTGCAATCTATTTGGAGACGGCACAAGTCATGGTCACCATGGTGGTCTCTGCTTTGATGCTTTTTACACCACGAGGAGACTCTCCATTATTCAGGGAGGCTAATAGTTCCCGCTGTGGTGATTAAATCCCCAGCAAAATTCAAAGGAGCAGCAGAGCAGCACTGCCTGCCGTCCCTCTCATTATTTAGGGAACAAACTCTGTTCCCCTCTGCAGTTCATAGCTGGCTGTGCAACGGGGCTACTTCTGAATATTAAAGTATTCGGAAGTGAACCAATAAAGACACGCGCCCCCGCCAACCCCCCACCACCTTGGGAAAAATTACCCTAAACAAAACAGGCAGAAGGAGCCTTGGCTCAACGGCTCCTCTGTCTTTCAGATGCGATGTTAAACTGAGGCCTCGCCAGCCGATCAGGTGAACCAAAAGGTCTCATGACAATACTAGAGAAAGAGCAGAGTGTCCTCACCAATGCTTCTCCCTCAACCAGCAACACAGTAGGTGATTACCTAACCACTCACTTCATTTGCTATTTGTGGAAACTAGCTTTGCACAGATTGGCTGCAAAGCATGAATGGCTACACGTCCGAAGTAAATGATTGGCTGTCCATTTGGGACGTTATTAGGATGTGAAAGGCAGTGTATTCATACACGTCCTTTCTTTCTAAAGGTCTCCATGCGTGAGACTCCACTCTAAAACTGTAAGAGGGCATTGAAGATTTATTTCCTCTTCTCAATTGAAAACCTGTTGATTCTTTTAATTAGGGATCATGTTATGAATTCTCGAGTTAAATGTGGTCATTCACTCACTTAACCTGTTAGATTTTGCGATAAATCACACATCCCTATATCTCCCTCTATGTCAGTGTAACATGGAGATATAATACTTGCATCCTCTCATGATCTGGACCAACTTTCATACAGTCACCACTTCAGTCTCTTCGAAGGTAGATCAAGTTAACGTGAGGAGTTGAAGTTTGGTTTCACTGATAATATTGTGTTGGAAAACCCTTCTGATCCCTTGTCGGTTTGTGAGATGGCAGTCTTTAAGTTTTATGTAACAGGCTGTAAGCTGCAGGGCCATGCAGAAACCCAAAAGACCCAGCATAATTACCACAAGTGTGCGGCTGCTCAAAAATATTTTAACGAAATGACCCGCACACTAGAAAAAAAATTAGAGGGATTGTTCCAGTAAGGTGAAATATATAGAGCAATAGGTATGACCAGAGTTGCTTAGTTGAATCAGTCCAACATATTCACATAAAAGTACAAAATAAAGAAGATGAGTCATCTGTTTAAGTTTAAAAAAAACTCCCCTACAGCCCAGGGCACAAGCAGTTTCCCTGTAAGTCCCCGTCTCTTGCTGCCTGTTTGTGCAGCATGCTGTTTCTAAAAGCCCATCTCCCCTTTCTTCATGTTTGTGTTCTGTTCTTAAAAACATCTTACCACGTACCTTAAAGCCTGCCATCTCACAAACCAACAAGGGATCAGAGGGGTTTTCCAACACAATAGTAGGACGTGTCTTTTCAAATACACAAACTAACAATACTCTTCCAATTCATTTGGGTACCTCGATTTTTCTAAAACGCGCCAGAATATACATTGCTTTCAAACACAGCATTCAAAGCAACCCTTACTCCAGCTCTTTCCTGAGGAAAAGTGTTCGGAAAACCCCCTGGAAACCTGGCAGACAGTTTTTCTGATGTTCGGGTTAAAGACATTGCTTAGTCATGGTTAGAGAAGGCTTTACTTTGAATTCAACAGGACACTGCTTGATAGTGTTGCTGATGAGGGAAAGCAGGAAAATGCAGCTCCTTATTGGTTCAGTGTATAAATACATCACCCTGTCCAGTACTGAGCCACCGAGCTCTTGACAAGCTGATAGCTTGTCTGCACTGAGTGAACTATTCTGAGCTGAAAAAGAAAGACTTGCATTTTATAGTGCCTTTCATGATCTCAGGATATCCCAAAACGCTTTACAGCCAATGGAGTACTTTTTGAAGTATCGGTCAAATTCCTGCAACTCCCTTGCTAACAGCACTGTGGGTGTACCTCCTCCACCTGGACTGCAGCAGTTCAAGAAGGTGGCTCACCACCAACTTCTCAAGGGCAATTAGGGGTGGGCAATAAACGCTGGGCTTGCCAGCGACGCCCACATCCCAAGAACAGATAAAAGAAGTCACTGTTGTAATGTAGGAAATGGAGCAACCAATTTGTGCACAGCAAGCTCCCACAAGCAGCAGTGTGATAAATGGCCAGCTAATCTGTTTTAGGTGTTTGTTGAGTGATAAATATTGGCCCAGACACCAGGGAGAACTCCCCTGCTCTTCCTCAAAATATATTTTACGTCCAGCTGAGAGAGCAGGTGGAGCCGAGGTTTAATGTCCCATCCGGAAAGATGCACCTCTCAATACTACACTGGAGTGTCAGCCTAGATTTTGTGCTCAAGTCCCTGGAGTGGATCTTGAACCCACGAGCTTCCTACTCAGACGGGAGAGTGCTCTGAGCCCTGACTGATATGGGGGCAAAAAGATAATGAACTTCAGATGACTATCTAGTTGAAACGTGCACGTGAACCAGAACGGTTTTTACAACAATCCGGTAGTTACATAGTCATCAGTCCTGATGACAGCTTTTTATTCCAGATTTATTTATTAAATTTAAATTCCCCATGGTGGGGAACTCACCTGCCATATCTCTGGATCATTAGTTCTGGTCTCTGTATTACCAGTCCAGTAACATAGCCACTGTGCTAACGTTCCCTATGGGCCGTAACCTGCTGACATTCGCAGCCCAGGCTCATGCGTGATGAATGCGGGGCAGCCAGATTTTTACTGCTGCCGGTTGAGTGATACCCAGCTCCTACCCAATGAAACAAAAACAAAGGGAAATATTGTTGTCCATCAGTAAAAATGAGCTTAATCCGAATGAGAAGTGTCAAGGATCCCTCCCAGCCTTGGTGGGCAGTATTTCATGCAGTGTGTCAAGGATAGTCCAATGGAGAGACATCTCCAGGGCAAACACAGCAGCAACAAAATCCTTACCCAGAGGAACCGTCCATCAGCTGGTTCCAAACTTGCACATGACTCAGTGAACGGGAGTGAAACTGTTGTCAGTCACACACAGCCCGAAGATCCGATTGTGGTGATTACATCAAATTTATGATGAGCTCATACACGGCGAGTGTATAAATAGCCTGTTGACAAGTTGTAGCTGTGTGTTTACACCATTGGCAGGATATTGATTGTTGTATACTATTCATATACACGTTAACTGGTACTTAGCTCCATCCTATTAACCTGCTGGGTTATTTAAACACAAACCTATAACCTGTTAATGAGTTATTTAAACACAAGCCTATAACCTGTTAATGAGTTATTTAAACACAAGCCTATAACCTGTTACGATGCCATTTAAACATGGATCTGATATGTTTAGGGAATATTTTGTGCTTCTAGTGGATAACTCTTTCTGTCTCGAGCACTCTCTCTTGCGCATTCTATCCTCTCTCTTCCTCACTGTTGTCTTTTCCGCTGTCTTTCCTTCCTTCTCAGTCCCATTTCTCACCCACACAGGCACATCATAATAGGCATATCCTGTTCAACCCAAGACATCAAACAAGGAAGAGGAAAAACTTGCATTTTAGACAGCGTCCTTCACAACCTCAGGATATCCCGAACGTTTCACAGCCAATGAAGTACTTTTTAAAGTGTATTCCCAGTTGTAAAGAAGGAATCGCATCAGCCAATTTGCATGCAGAAAACTCCCACAAACAGCAATGTGATAAATGACCAGTTAATTTGTTTTAGGTGTTGTTTGAGGGATAAGTATTGACCAGGACACCGGGGAGAACGCCCCGATTGTCACAGTAAGCAGAAGGAGTGTCTTGTTACTGTTTGTGGAAGATGAACTGAGCAACAAAGAACAAATGAGAAAATACAAAGTATTTACAGCACAGAAACAGGCCATTCAGCCCAACAGGTCTAGTATTTATGCTGTACATGAGCCTCTTCTCACCTCTTTCTATCTAACGCCATCAACATATCCTTCTATTCCTTTCCCCCTCGTGCTTATACAGCTTCCTCTTAAATGTATCTATGTTGTTCACCTCAACTATTCCTTGTGGTAGTGAATTCCATGTTCTAACCACTCTCTGGATAAAGAAGTTTCTACTGAATTCCCTATTAGAGTAGGGAATAATCATTATTAGTTTGACATAAAGGTGCAAAATCATTATTAGTTTAAGAAGGTAAGTTACTAAGATATGTGGAGTGGGCTTAACTTGTGTCTCGGTGCTGTTGTGTCTCGCTGTATCATAACATCATTCCTGCATTAGACCACTCATCCATTTTCTCCAGTTCCTTCTATTATGTTCCATACTCAAGGAGTTGAGTATCTAGAGTTAATATTGAACATCTTTTTTTGCAGATGTTTCTAGTCGGTTCCTCTGAAATGCAGGAGGACTTTGTTTCCCAATGAATCGTTCCCTTGACTGATGTCTCCTATCAGGAGTTTGTCTCTCTCTCTGGTGCTAATTGACCTCAAAACTGTTGGAGAGGAGGAAACTGCTGTTAAGCCGCTTCCTTTTAAGTAACTTGTAAAAAAAACACAGCACAGTCAATTTGTAAAAGCCCAAGGGGACATTGATTAGATTGTTGACAGCTGATCTCAGCACCACATTGGAGAGAAGAAGGAGTCACAGGACACGCTGTGCAGTTGACATTACCTTTATTTTATTGGGTGGGGGCCAGGTGGGAAAGAAGAATCATTTGACTATTCACCGAGGCCCTTGCGTGATGATTGCATGGGAACAGGAGGAGGCCATTCAGCCCTTCGAGCCTATTCCACCATTCAATGAGAGACCGTGGCTGATCTGCATCTTACCTTTCGCCACCCACCTTTTATACCCTTGTCTAGCAAAAATCCATCGATCTCCAATTTAAAATTGTTACTTGAGCTGGCATCTACTGCTTTTGTGGGAGGAAGTTCACACTTGCACCTTTATGTCAAGAAGGGTTTCTTAACCTCTCTCCTCAATGGCCTGCCTCTGACTTTAAGGTTATGTCACTTTGTCCTCGTCTCCCCCACCAGCAGAAAAGGTTTCTCTTGCTCCACTCGCCAATTCCTTTCAAAATCCTAAAAACCACATTCAAATCATCCCTTACCTTTCTATATTCCAGGGAATTTATTTTTAATTCTTTCATGAGTTGTGCGTGTTGCTGGCAAGGCTAGCGTTTGTTGCCCATCTCTAATTGCCCTTGACAGCTGAGTGGCTTGCTCAGCCATTGCTGTGAGTCTGTAGTCACATGCAGGCCAGACCAGGTAAGGATGGCAGATTTCCTTCCCTAAAGGACATTAGCAAACCAGATGGGTTTAGACAACAATCGATGATTGTTTCACGGCACCTACTGAGACTAGCTTTCAATTCCAGATTTTTATTAATTAATTGAATTTAAATTCTACCAGATGTTAGATGAGATTTGAACCCATGTCCCCAGGGCATTAGCATGGGCCTCTAAATTACTAGTTTAGTGACATCACCTCTACGCCATTGTCTTCCTTGATTTGTGTAATCTCTCCTCATAATCTTACCCTTGGAGCCCTGATAACATTCTGGTGAATCTGTGTTGCGCGCCTTCTGAGGCCAGTATGTCTTTCTAAGGTGCAGTGCCCAGAATTATATGCTGCTGCAGATGTGGTCTAACCAGGTATAGCTGTAGCTGTGATCTCCAGTGGGTTATGGGCTCAGGGGGACAAGGTTGCCTATGTTTTGCTGGGCTCCAGCCAACACTACTCTTGACTACAGCGAAGGCATGGTAAAGTGAATGAGCTAGCACTGCTGCCACCGCTCCAGAGGCAGTTTTGGTATCATTATCTGAGGAAGGATGTTCCTCTATGGAGGGGGTGCAGCAAAGGTTCACCAGACTGATTCCTGGGATGGCAGAACTGACATATGAAGAGCGGTTGGGTTGATTAAGCTTGTATTCACTTGAGTTTAGAAGAATGAGAGGGGATCTCATAGAAACCAACAAAATTCTAACAGGACTGGACAGATGAGATGCAGGAGGATGTTCCCGATGGCGGGGGAGTCCAGGACCAGGGTTCACAGTCAAGGGGTAAGCCATTTTGGATTGAGATGAGGAGGGATTTCTTCACCCAGAGTATGGTGAACCTGTGAACTTCTCTAGCACGGAAAGCAGTTGAGGCCAAATCATTAAATATATTCAAGAAAGAGTTAGATATAGTTCTTTGGGCTAATGGGATCAAGGGATATGGGGGGAAAGTGGGAACAGGGTACTGAGTTTGGATGATCAGCCATGAACGTATCGAATAGTGGAGCAGGCTCGAAGGGCCGAATGGTCTACTCCTATTTTTCTATGTTTCTAATAACCATACAGTTATCACCATCACACGAAGATGTGCTGTGATTCATTCCCCCTTCCCCCACCCCATCCCCATACAACAACAGCTTGCATTTATATACTGCCTTTCACCTTCTGAAGCAGAAGTTAGGGTGTTACCATCTACCCAAGCTGATGCTGAACACGATCCATGAATGGGGAAAATGCATTTGGCAGACAAACATCATGATATTGGTTGTCTGCCTCTGAAGTAGATACAACAACAATTGCATTTATCTAGCAACTTTAATGTCCCAAGGCGCTGCACAAGCGTGTTATGAAACAAAATTTGCCACCAAGCCGCATAAGGACAAGTGACCATAACCGTTGTCAACAAGCTAGGTTTTAAGTAACATTTTAAAGGAGAGAGAGAGGTGAAGAAGTGTAGAGGTTTAGGGAGGCAATTCCAGAGCTTAGGGCCCAGGCAGCTGAAGGCACGGCCACCAAGGGTGGAGCGATTAAAATCAGGGATGCACATGAGGCCAGAATTGGAGGAGTGCAGAGATCTTGGAGGGTTGTGGGGCTGGAGGAGGTTACAGAGCAAGGGAGGGGCAAGACCAGGGAGGGTTTTAACAAAAGGATGAGAATTTCAAATTTGAAGCTTTGCCAGACCCGGAGCCAATGAGTCAGTTATGAACTTTTTCACTCAGTATCCAGAGAAAGCAGCTAATCGGTACTTAGCAACGACTGCACAAGCTCATTCTCCCTTCCTCACTCACCCTATTTCTCTCCTGGTCGTTCCCTTTCTCTTACTCTCACTCTCTCCTTTTGTCCTCACTATCCCTCTACCCCATTCTTTCTCACTCACTTTCTCTCTTGATGTCTTCTCTTCAGCCATCTCTCTGTCCCCTCTCTCACTCATTCCCATTATTTCTCTCCCACGCTCTTCCTCTCCCTTCTCATTCTCATTCTGACCTTGAAGCACTCTGGCCTGGCCTTGCTTAAGCTGATCACATTAGCCTCCACCAATGTCTGTTTTACATTCTGTAGTTGTTGCCAGTCTATCAGTCCTGCAATATAAACGGTACTTCCCACAACACCCGAAAGCCCGAGGCAGGGCTGAAGTCCCATTAATCGGCCCGATTCTGCAGCATTAAATTGCAATCGAACAGTCAAGTGCTTTGTAGCAGCAGAGAGCAGGAGCTTGCACTTAATTTGGGGCATTAGAAATCAATAGGAGAGGGCAGCTTATGCCGATACTCAACTTTGTACCAGCAGGATACAAGTGCCCCCTCGTGGTAATTCTTGTTTTGGTCTAAACCAAGAAGAACATAACATAAGAAATAAGAGCTGGAGTAGGCCATTCGGCCCCTCAAATCTGCTCCGCAATTCAATACAATCATAGCTGATCTTCTACCTCAACATGTTCCTGCCCTTTCCTCCTATCCCTTGATTCCCTTAGTGTCCAAAAATCTGTTGATCTCTGTCTTGAATATACTCAACGACTGAGCACCCACAGCTCTCTGGGGTAGAGAACTCCAAAGATTCACAACTCTCTTGAGTGAAGGAATTTCTCCTCATTTCGGATCTAAATAGCCGTGCCCTTATCCTGCGAATATGACCCCCTCGTTCTTGACTCTCTAACCAGGGGAAACAGCCTCTCAGCATCTAAAAGAGGAGAAGGGAGGATGTGGAGATCAGAGGACCCATCAGGAACTCGTTACAGTGCAAGTTGAGCAGGGCCTTAGGGTTGGTTGTAAGTTTGGGGCTGAATATGTGTCTCGCAGAGGGTGGGAAGCGGAGGTAGAAAGAAAGAAAATCTCCAGCAAATGGAGAATGTGAAGGCTATGGACTTGCTGCTCTGTGGAATTGGGTGAGAAAAGTGGTGGAGGAGGGGGTGAATCTTACTGTTTCACTGCTCATCCGATTCTCAAGTTTCTTGTTTAATTGGGGGGAGACCATGAATGCTGCTTTGACAGTCTCACCCACATTGCAAGAATATCCTTTTTTTTAAAAAAAGGACAAGAGGCAGAAAAGGTAGTCGGGCGGGAAGCAGATCAATGTGGCTCATTGAAGATTTGGGCTTGGTGCAGACAAAGGGTAGATGTTTGAGAAGCTCCACAGTGACAGGAGGTCAGGCCGGGGTGTCTGTGAGTTTGAATGGGGGCTGTTCTGGACAGGAGCAGCTGTGAATTTGAATGGGGGCTGTTCTGGACAGGAGCAGCTGTGAGTTTGAATGGGGGCTGTTCTGGACAGGGGCAGCTGTGAGTTTGAATGGGGGCTGTTCTGGACAGGAGCAGCTGTGAGTTTGAATGGGGGTTGTTCTGGACAGGAGCAGCTGTGAGTTTGAATGGGGGCTGCTCTGGACAGGAGCAGCTGTGATTTTGAATAGGGGCTGCTCTGGACAGGGGCAGCTGTGAGTTTGAATGGGGGCTGTTCTGGACAGGAGCAGCTGTGAGTTTGAATGGGGGCTGCTCTGGACAGGAGCAGCTGTGAGTTTGAATGGGGGCTGTTCTGGACAGGAGCAGCTGTGAGTTTGAATGGGGGCTGCTCTGGACAGGAGCAGCTGTGAGTTTGAATGGGGGCTGTTCTGGACAGGAGCAGCTGTGAGTTTGAATGGGGGCTGCTCTGGACAGGGGCAGCTGTGAGTTTGAATGGGGGCTGTTCTGGACAGGAGCAGCTGTGAGTTTGAATGGGGGTTGTTCTGGACAGGGGCAGCTGTGAGTTTGAATGGGGGCTGCTCTGGACAGGGGCAGCTGTGAGTTTGAATAGGGGCTGCTCTGGACAGGGGCAGCTGTGAGTTTGAATAGGGGCTGCTCTGGACAGGGGCAGCTGTGAGTTTGAATGGGGGCTGTTCTGGACAGGAGCAGCTGTGATTTTGAATAGGGGCTGCTCTGGACAGGGGCAGCTGTGAGTTTGAATAGGGGCTGCTCTGGACAGGGGCAGCTGTGAGTTTGAATGGGGGCTGTTCTGGACAGGAGCAGCTGTGATTTTGAATAGGGGCTGCTCTGGACAGGGGCAGCTGTGAGTTTGAATGGGGGCTGCTCTGGACAGGGGCAGCTGTGAGTTTGAATGGGGGCTGCTCTGGACAGGAGCAGCTGTGATTTTGAATAGGGGCTGCTCTGGACAGGAGCAGCTGTGATTTTGAATAGGGGCTGCTCTGGACAGGGGCAGCTGTGAGTTTGAATGGGGGCTGCTCTGGACAGGGGCAGCTGTGAGTTTGAATAGGGGCTGCTCTGGACAGGGGCAGCTGTGAGTTTGAATGGGGGCTGCTCTGGACAGGAGCAGCTGTGATTTTGAATAGGGGCTGCTCTGGACAGGGGCAGCTGTGAGTTTGAATAGGGGTTGTTCTGGACAGGAGCAGCTGTGAGTTTGAATGGGGGTTGTTCTGGACAGGAGCAGCTGTGAGTTTGAATGGGGGTTGTTCTGGACAGGAGCAGCTGTGAGTTTGAATGGGGGTTGTTCTGGACAGGGGCAGCTAAGTGGGATGGGTTCAATCTTGAAGAAACCCATGAGCTTCTTAAACCTAGGGTTTGAAGTGAGGATAGAGAGAGCAGTAGAAAGGAGATTGCCGTGTAAACCAAAGGGATTTTGATTGGCTTATCATAGCCAACTTTAGAATTGGAATAGTTATTTTTTGGGAGTTACTGTGGAGTGACATTTTAGTGTTCATTTTAGGAACAGGAGGAGGCCATTCAGCCCCTCAAGCCTGTTCTGTCATTTAATGAGATCATGGCTTATCTGCGACCTAACTCCACAAAGCTGCCTTTGCCCCATATCGCTTAATACCTTTCGTTGAGAGCAAGCTATCAATCTTAAATTTATAATTAACAATTGATCTAGTACCAATTGCTTTTTGCAGAAGAGAGTTCCAAATTTCTACCATCCTTTGCATGAAGAAGTTTTTTCTAATTTCACTCCTGAAATGCCTATCTCTAGTTTTTAAACTATGCCCTCTAGTTCTAGACTTCCCAACTAGCAGAAATAGTTTATCCCAATCTGCGCTGTCTCTTCCCCTTAATAACTATAAACTTCGATCAAATCACCCCATTACCTTCTAATTTCCAAGGAATACAACCTTAGTTTGTTTAATGTCTCCTCATAATTTAACCTGTGGAGACCAGGTATCATTCTCGTAAATCTACACTCCCCGCAGCGTCAGTATATCCTTCCTAAGGTGCGGCACTCAGAACTGCACAGAGTACTCTCGGTGTGGTCTAATCAGCTGAAACATGACTTCCATCCCCTTGTATTCTAATCCTCCGGATAGAAAGGCTAACATTCCATTCACCGTTTTGATTATTTTCTGTACTATTCATGCTGTTTTCATGATCTATGTACCTGGACCTCAAAGTCTAAGATCATAAGAAATAGGAGCAGGAGTTGGCCATTCAGCCCCATGGAGCCTGCTCCGCTATTCAATAAGATCAAGGGTGGACAATTAAAATGACAGGCCCGTAGCTCGGGGTCATGCTTGCACACTGAACAGGGCTGTTACGCAAAGCGGTCACCCAGTCTGTGTTTGGTCTCCCCAGTGTAGAGCAGACCACATTGTGAGCAGTGAAGAAAGACAGTATACCTTCCTATTGTTCTCTTGCCCCCCACACCCCTCCCCCCCCACCCTTCACTTGCTTAAAACCTAATTCTTTTCTAACCTTTATCAGTTCTGATGAAAGGTCACAGACCTGAAACGTTAACTCTGCTTCTCTCTCCACAGATGCTGCCAGACCTGCTGAGTATTTCCAGCACTTTGGGTTTTTTTTTCAGATTTCCAGCATCTACAGTATTTTACTTTTATATTAATACAGTATACTGAATTGAAAGAAGTACACGTAAATCACTGTTTAACTTGGAAGGAGTGTTTGCATGGTGAGGAGAGGGGAACTAAAAGGGCAGGTGTTACATCTCTTGCGTTTGCATAGAAAGGTGCCGTGGGAAGAGGACAGGCTGTTGGAGCTGATTGAGGAGTGGACCAGGGTGTCACGGAGGGAACGGTCCCTTCGGAATGCTGAAAGGCGGGGTGAGGGGAGATGTGTTTGGTGGTGGCATCACATTGGAGGTGGTGGAAATGGTGGAGAATGATCTGGTGGGGTGAAAGGTGAGGGCAAAGGGAACCCCATGGTGGTTCTGGGAAGAAGGGGAAGGTGTGAGAGTAGGTATGCGGGAAATGGTCAAGGCTCAGTCAACTGCAGTTGGGGGGGAAATCCTCTGTTGAAGAGAAAGGAAGACATATCAGAAGCACCAGTATGAAAGGTTGGATCATCAGAACAGATGCAACAGAGACAGAGAAACTGGGAGAATGAAATGGAGCCTTTACAGGAAACAGGGTGTGAAGAAGTGTAGTCGAGGTAGCTGTGGGTGTTGGTGGGCTTATAATGAATATTAGTAGACAGCCTATCCCCAGAAATGGAGACAGGGAAGGAAAGAGTCAGAGATGAACCATGTAAAGTAGAAAGAAGGGTGGAAATTGGAAGCAAAGTTGATGAACTTTTCCAGTTCAGGACGAGAGCAGGAAATGGCACTGATACAGTCATCAATGTACCAGAAAAAGAGATGAGCGAGGAGGGCCGGGTTGGACTAGAACAAGGAATGTTCCACATATCCCACAAAAAGGCAGGCATAGCTAGGACCCATGTGGGTACCCATAGCAACACCTTTTATTTGGAGGAAGTGAGTTGAATTAAAGGAGAAGTTGTTCAATGAAAGAACAAGTTCAGCCAGGCAGAGGAGGGCGGTGGTGGATGGAAACTGTTGGACCTCTGTTCAAGGAAGAAGTGGAGAGACATAAGACCTTCCTGGGGTTGGGGGATGGAGGTCCATGGTAAGGAGGAGACAGTCAGGGCCAGGAAATTGGAAACTGTTAAAGTGATGGAGGCCGTCGCAAGATGTACTTGGGAAGACACTGGACAAAGGGAGAAAAATAGAGTCAAAATAGGAGGAAATCAGTTCAGTGGGGCAGGAACAGGCTGAAATGATGGGTCTACTAGAGCAGTCCTGTTTGTGGATCTTGGGAAGAAGGTAGAAGTGGGATGTTTGGGGTTGCTGAACTATGAGGCTGGAGGCCATGGAGGGAAGATCTCCGGAGGAGATGAGATCAGTGACAGTCCTGGAAACATTGTCTGGATAGAGGTCAGTACACCAGACAACAACAGCAGCATATTTGTCACCAGGTTTGATGATAATGTCAGGGATGGACCTGAGAGAACAGAGTGCAGCAAGTTCGGAAGACTCAAAACCTATTAGATTTCTAACTTTTCCCAGTTCTGATGAAGGGTCATCGACCTGTAATGTTAACTCTGTTTCTCTTTCTCTACAGATACTGCCCGACCTGCTGAGTATTTCCAGCATTTTCTGTCATTATTTCAGAAGGTTATAGTTAGAGCATCTGCAATGTTGTCACTACTTTTAAAAGCCTGGGATGAAAACCATCTGGTCCTTGGGATTTGTCACTTTTTAGTGCCATTAATTCTCCATTACTGTTCTCTTTCCCTTTCAAGGGGAAAAAAAAAACATTTTTTAACTTTAAATTTTTAAACTTGCCTTTCATGACCTCAGGACAATACAAAGCACTTTACAACCCGTGAGAGACTTTTAAAGTGTGGTCACTAATGTAGGAAACGCAGCAGCCAATTTACACACAGCAAGATCCCACAGACAGCAGTGAGATAATGACCCGTTTATCTGTTTTGGTGATGACAGTGGTGGGATAAATATTGGCCAGGGAGAACACCCTGCTGTTCTTCAAAATAGTGGTGTTGGGGCCTCAGTTTAACATCTTATCCAAAAGATGGCACCTCAGCACTCTCTCAGTACTGCACTGGTATCATCAGCCTGGACTTTGTGCTGAAGTCTCTGGAATGGGACTTGCATGTATATAGCTTCTTTCACACCCTCAGGATGTCCCAGACTGCTGCACATCCAATTAAGTACTTTTGAAATGATGTGACTGTCTGTAAAAACATTATCGTTGCTCCTTGGCCACAGAGCAGCTCCAGGGCGTTTGATTTGATTAGACCTCTTCAGCTTCAGTCTCCAGGGTGCCTTCTATCTGAGTTTATGTGGAATGGATCTGTTGGAGTGACGGGGTCTGGGGCGTAGGAGAGGGGAGTGTTTTTTTAGTTAATCCTCCGACAGAAAGGAGAAAGTCATTTGCTGAACTGAAGACTAGACATAACTAGATGCTTTGTTTGGGGGGGTGGGGGTAGTTTAGTTTAGTTTAGAGATACAGCACTGAAACAGGCCCTTCGGCCCACCGAGTCTGTGCCGACCATCAACCACCCATATATACTAATCCTACACTAATCCCATATTCCCTACCACATCCCCACCTGTCCCTATATTTCCCCACCACCTACCTATACTAGGGGCAATTTATAATGGCCAATTTACCTATCATCCTGCAAGTCTTTTGGCTTGTGGGAGGAAACCGGAGCACCCGGAGAAAACCCACGCAAACACAGGGAGAACTTGCAAACTCCACACAGGCAGTACCCAGAATTGAACCCGGGTCGCTGGAGCTGTGAGGCTGCGGTGCTAACCACTGCGCCACTGTGCCGCCCACTATTCTCCACTCTTGGGCTTCGAGGGTACATTTGCCAGGGCTCAGTGTCATTGAGTATATTCAAGTTGGAGAGCGGTAGATTTTTGGGCACTAAGAGAATTGAGGGATATGGGGATTGGACGGAGAAGTGGAATTGAGGTAGATGATCAGTCATGATCTTATTGAATGACTCAAAGGGCTGTATGGCCTACTCCTGTTCCTATTTCTTATGTTCTTTTGTAACATTCAGTGGCCCAAGCTGAAGAGTTATGAATTACTGAGTGTAACATTGGCAGCGAGCAAAATATTTTACAGAGCTGGTGCTCACTAAAAGATTAGAGAGGCCAGAAGAGATAGTCATTGTAGTTTTAGTGGAAATAAGGTCATGCCTTGTGCATCTACTGGAGTTCTTTGAGGAGGTAATTCAATTAGTGCATGAGAGCTGTCCAATGAAAGTAATTTACTTAGATTTTCAGAAGCCATTTGATAAAGGTCAGCATTTGACACTTTCAAAGGAGATTAAAGAATGCAGAATTAATGAGAAATTAGCTAACTGGATTGAAAACTGATTTGGCAATTGAAATGGAAGGTGGTGATAAATACAGAGAGCTCCATCCTAGGGAGAGGTGGGTGAGGGGGAGCAGTAACTAACTGAGGTTCTTGGAGGTCTTTTCCAGTGCTGCTGTTCGCATAAATGATAGAGGAAGAACTGGGAAAATATTCTGCACATTTTGCTGATGACACCAAACTAAGTGCCCATGTGAGAGAGAGTGGCAACATTCTGTGGGTGAATTAAGCAAATGGAAATTGGATTTCGCTGTTGATCAGTGTAGAGTAGTTAATGTTTCCAGGATGCCTAATGAAATAAAAAAGCAAGAACTTGCATTTATATAGTGCCTTTCACGACCTGAGAATGTCCCAAAGAGCTTTATAGCTAATAAAGTACTTTTGAGGTGTAGTCACTGCTGTAATGTCAGAAATGCAGCAGCCAGTTAGTGCACAGCAAGCTCCCAAAAACAGCAATGTGATAATGACCAGTTAATCTGTTTTCTGGTGAGGGATAAATATTGTCCGAGGCAGCAGGGAGAACGTCCCTGCTCTTCGAAATAGTGCCATGGCATTTTTTTTAACATGCCACCCGAGAGGGCAGATGGGGCCCTGGTTTAACATCTCATCCAAGTGAGTTTATCTGGTCAGTACGTGAGTCCCACTGGCCAGGAAGATCCTTGATCTATGATGTATCAGCTGGGCCAGTGAGAAGGAATGCGACAATTGGCATCCGCATCCCTGAGTTACAGATGGGTAAATAATTAGGCTACCAACACTTGGTGAGTGAACGCTTTAAGCATGTATCATTTGATTGTGGTATGTGAATGACCCTGACATTTACTGCCCATCCCTCGTTGCCTTCAGAAGATTGTGATGGGCCAGCCATAAGTGATGGTCTTCACTAGGCCAAGTCAGAGGACATTATGAGTGAACCACATAGTGTGGGACTGGAATCATGTGTGAACCAGACCAGGTAAAGGGTGGCAGGTCCCCATCTCTTTAACATCCTTAGTACACCTAGACTTAACATTCAGTTCCTCACCTTTGACATCTGATACAAATGGGTTGCTCTCACAACAATGCAACACTCCTTCATTACCACAATGAAATGTCATGCCTGGATTATCTGTTCATGTCCTGGAGTGGGGTTTGAACCTACAACGCAGTGTCTTGCAGAGGCAAGAGTGCCAATAACATGCCAAGTTGAATCTTGCAGGGTAAGGCAGAAAAATCAAAAAAATAAATACAAGGACGTGCACTCTCATAACATCAGAGTAAATACTGTTTCTGAAGGAAGATTTAAATGTTCAGAAAAAGTCTACTTTCTATCTTGCCCTTCGGAATTGACTCCTAAACTGCTTTTCACTTCATGATAATGCTATGTGACATCGTTCCAGTCTATTCAACAGTTCAGTCTCTAATTAAAAGGTACATGAAGTTACATGTGATAGATTCCTTCAGCTCCCCACCATTGGCGGCCATCCCTTCAGCCATCAGTAGGCCCTAAACTTTGGAATTCCCTCACTAAAGCTCTTCACCTCTCTATCCTCCTTTAAGATGCTCCCTAAAACCTACCTCTTTGCCGAAGCTGTCACCTGTCCTAATGTTTCCTCTTTTGGGTCGGTCAATTTTCTTTAGCCTCAGTCGCGTTTCTTTGCAGCAAGCACCTTTTTAAGACATTAAAGGCGCTATCGAAATGCAAGTTGTTGTTGTTGAGGATGGGAGCTCACCTTTTCTTCCTTTCTGCTCGCGGTCATGGCTATCTTCGTCTTAGAGAAACTGAGAGACAGGTTCATAGCTTTACACCCAAGAAAAAATACTTTGCAAGCACTCTCCTCTCATGCGTGAAATTATTTCCTCCAAAGAGTTAAACAACAGAAATGGGAAAATGTTAATCTCAGCCAGTCATGTCACAATCCACCAGTGCTCCAGTTGTCAGTAGAATATATTTTCTTGGCAGTCATTAATTAAAGATGTATGTGTTCAGCAGTTGTGACTGTTTGCTCTAAATATGCACCTAACCTCCGCTCCATCTGGGAATGGGGGAGAACCGGCAGGAAATCAGAAAATTAAGCAAAAAAGCACTAAAGGGGATGGAGCCCAGCTTCCCTGCTGACTTCACCTCTGACTCACCAGAAAGTAGTTCAGATCCAGCAGATTCTGGGTAGTCGAAGAGTTCTCCTCCTGCCCTGTCTCTGTTCTCATATTGAATTCTATTAATAATCACTGTTCATAATGTCATGCCCAGTTATAGCAGCCAGGGACAAAGCACTATGCTCTGTAGGTATCTCAGGACCGAGCTTTGAGTCCCTGGGATTGCCATGTAACCCAGAGGTACATTCACCAACCTCGTTCTTTGGCCCCAGCTGACTTCCATCACAGCGATTGCCCACTGAGTCCTCTTGTGACCCTGAGAGCACGAACATCCAGCTCAAAAAAATCTTTGCCTCCTTTGATAATACCTCGTGCGACTGACGATCAGACAAAATTTACAGGCAGGTAAAGACCACTGGTCTGTCGAGCCTTCCGCTGACTCAGGATGCCCAGAGTAGCAACAACAGCAACTTATATTTACATCGTGCCTTTAACACAGTAAAATGTCCCAAGGTGCTTCACGGGAGCATTAAAAATCAGGATTTGACGCCAAACCAGATAAGGCGATATTCGGGAAAATGGCCAAAAGCTCGTACAACAAGGTAAGTTTTAAGGAACATCTTAAAGGAGGATAGAGAGCTACAGAGGTTTAGGGAGGGAATTCCAGAGCTTAGTGCCTCGGCAGCTGAAGGCACGGCCGCCGGTGGTGGAGTGATTAAAATCGGGGCTGCAGTGTCAGACAACATTTGACACTGAGCCACAAAAAGAGCTACTAGGACACATGACCAAAAAGTTGGTGAAAAAGGCAGGCAGTTTCCAGTGGGGGTGGCACAGTGAAGGGTTTGCTTGAGAGTGAGGTGACCTCACTCATCTTTACTTCTTCCTAGCCCAAGGGGAATGAGGCATTGTCCAAGGTTCAAAGCTGGTCAGTATCACAGAAGGCGGTGGACATCGCCTCTTGAGTCAGCAGGCAGTGGGGCCCCTGCAATTCTGTTGGAAACAACAGCACTCCCGATGCTGTTTACAAAGCCTCATTGCCTCATCTCATTTTTGGGACATTATCCAAACTGGACAGGTAATTTCCTCGTCTTATTCTCGGCTGATCTTCTGCGCTTGCAAAACACATGTTGCAGCATGTCTGCATGACAGCATAACTCTGTTACCTTGGCAACCTAAAAACCTTTAATCAGTTTCCAGCAAACATGATGGGTAACTTCAAATGATGCCATCTCAGTGTTCAGACATAAGCAGAGAATGACCCATCCCTCTCTACACGGCAAAGGAATCATTAATGGACCCCAATTAAAATCACTCAACTTTAATGATTTGCTATCTACACCTTGCCTGAATAATTTGTGTTGAACTCTTTATTTACAGTAAGTCTTTTTCAAAAATGAAATCTGTTTCATTAACCTGATCTTAACTTCTCTTTCCTCTTCCTGCCCCCTGTTCTCCTGTTCTCTCTCTTTAACTCTCTCCTTTCTTGTTCCTCTTTTTTTATCTCTCTGTCCTACTTTCTCTCCCTCTCTTCCCCTTCTGTCTTTATCCCTTTCTTCCTGCACTCCTCCCTCTCTATCTCCCTCATTCTCTCCCTTTCTCCTCTTTATTATTAGCTATTTATTTAGCTATTTTGGAACAGGAGGACCAGACTCTCACTTCATCTTAAAACAGAGTGAAATACTATAGATGCTGGAAAACTGCCATAAAAATTGGAAATGCTGTAACTACTCAACATGTAAGGAAAGAGAAACAGAGTTTGTATTTCAAGTCAATGACCTTTTGTTATAGTGCTGTAGTAACCAATATTTCCTCCTATCTCCTACATCCTTCCCTCCTCAGGGTACTGGTCACGCTTTAGGCGATCCTGGGGAGGGCCGCAAACGTGCCGGCAGCAGGCTGGAGTTTTTCTCTGGGCCCACAAAAATAGAAGCTGAAAATTTCCTGGGCCTTTTTAAAAAAAAAAGTCTTTTTCAGTGGCCTTCTGCGGTCCCTTTAAGAGCCGCTGGTTAAGCCACCCCCGATGCCTGGAACAACTTGGCAGAGCAAGATTCACCCATTTATACCCGAAATTAGCATCGGGCTCCTACAACCAGCGTAGGGCCTTCCCAATTTGCATATTTCAATGCTTGGACAACTAAAAGTCACCCGGGCTAATATGGCGCCCGGGGCAGTTTCAGCGCGGCAGAACGGAATTTGGAGGTTTAACGCCAATTTTGCATTGGGAAAACCAGACAGTCGTGAGTTGAATGACTCACCATGTGTGCTCGGTTCCTGGAGTCCCCACATTCTTCTGACTCAGAAGAGAGAGTGCCAACAACCAACGATGAACGCCACAGGAGGAAAGGAGAATCCTCATCAGATTTGACTCATAAATGATGAGCGAGACTAGCCAGCTGTTGTCATGGGGGCGATAAGGAGACATTTTATTGCACAGCAAGTTGTTTGGATCTGGAATGCACTGCCTGAAAGGATGGTGGAGGCAGATTCAACAACAATTACTTGCATTTATATAGCGTTCTTAACACCTTAAAACGTCTCAAGGTGCTTAATTCATTACTGACCTTCAACAGGGTATTGGATATGGACTTGAAAGGCAAAAATTTGCAGGGCAATGGGAAAAGAGCAGGGGGAGTGGGACTAATTGTATAGCTCTTTCCAAGAGCCAGCAGAAGCACGATGGTACGAATAGCCTCCTGTGCTGTCTGGTTCTGTGATTCAGTGCGTAAATGCACTGCCAGGGGTGGTGATTGGAGGGGAGCAGGTCCAAATCCATCCTGGGCCAGTTGTAACTTGGGAAAGAGGAGGGAAGCCTCAGAGAAGCAGAAAGAAGGAAAATCAGGGGAGTCTTGATATTAGCCTGCAGGCCCCTGATCTGGGAAGGGGTATATCCCCAATAACTATCCAGCTGGAGAGTGCACAGTGACAATGGTGTCAAGCTGTAACAACCTCCATGACATTCAAATAGCCCAATAGCACTTGATATCCTTGTTATTCAGTCAAGATCAAAGAGCAGTGCTGGAGGGCTGTCATTCACCCTCCCCCTTCCCATCCCCATCCACCTCTCGCCCATCTCCCATCCACCTCTCCTCTCCCTCTTCCCCCTCCCCACCCTCCTCTCCCCCCTCCCCACCCCTCTCTCCCCCCTCACTCCCATTCCTCCATCCCCTGTTTCCAATTCTCCTCTCTCCCTCATCCTCCTCTCCCTCTTCCCCCACTCCACCTTCCCCATCCCCACTCCCCTGTCCCCACCCTCACCTCCCGACTCCCCCATCCCTGACTCCCTCCACTCCCCTGATTCCTCCCATCCCCCTCACTCCCCCATCCCCCCCTCTCCCCCCAACTCCTTTCCTCTGCTCTCCCCATTCTTAACCTCCACACTCCGTCTCTCCCTCCACCCCCTCTCCCTCTTTCCACCCCCTCTCCCTCTTTCCACCCCTTCACCCTCCTCCCCTCACCCACGCTTCCTATACCCCTTGCCCCTTCCCCTCTCCCTGTATCTGAAGAAAAATCGGGGAAGCAAAAAGGAAAATTGTTTTTGAGTAATTCAAAGTTAAACTGGACTTTGCTAAGCTACACGCCAATAAAACTGGTGATTACTCCTGCTTAAAGTAATTACATTGGCTAATCCTGTAATAGGTCAGATGTGGTTTTGACATTCAATTGATCCAATAAAGGAACAGCCTTTAGAACAAACTGTTCTCATAATCCATTACTTTTCCTTCTTTCTTTGGCAGAATGAATTGGTGTCTGGGCAGCAATGGCTTTAAAGATATTAACTGGTTTGGACCCTGCACTTGATATATCACAGTATGTAAATCCCATGATAATGACACCTTCGCCATATCATCGAGTGATAAATAGAAACCCTGATAATCTTGATAAATGAGATGCAAAGCAGAGGCAAAAAATAATAAACTGAATCCATGTCTCTGACTAAAGCAGGCACATTGTGGGAGCAATGACAGGATTAATGGGTCTCTGATGACTACCTGGTCCTTTGCTGCTCCGTGCGTTTCATTCCAACTTCCCTTGTATTTTGATGTTTTTTTGTGGGGTTTTTTTGAATAAAAGGATTGCCTGACTGCCACTGACCAACCCTGGCTCTATGCCTCGGTCTGTTCATGGTCTTCTAGGTGTTAGCTAGGGTCTCGGTTGGTAGCACTCTCACCTCTGAGTCAGAATGTTGTGGGTACAAGTCCCTCTCCAGAGATGTGAGCACAAAATCTAGGTTGGCACTCCCATTGTGTTACCGAGGGAATGCTGTACTGTCATGGGTGCTGTCTTTCAGATGAGATGTTAAACTGAAGCCCTATTTGCCCGTGCAGGTGGACATAAAAGATCACTATTTTCAAGAAGAGCAGAAGAATTATTTCCGGTGTCCTGGCCAATATTCATCCCTCAACCAGTTCAATAAAAGCAAAATACTGCAGATGCTGGAAATCTGAAATAAAAAGAAGAAATGCTGGAAATATTCAGCAGGTCTGGCAGCATCTGTGGAGAGAGAAATAGAGTTAACGTTTCAGCTCAGTGACTCTTCATCAGAACTGACAGAGGCTAGAAATGTAACAGGTTTTCAGCAAATAAAGCGGGGGTGGGGCAAGAGATAACCAAAGGCAAGTGTTGATAGGACAGGGTTACAGAGAATAACTGACAAGAAGGTCATGGAGCAAAGGCAAATGGTATGTTAATGGTGTGCTGAAAGACAAAGCGTTAGTGCAGAGAAGGTGTTAAGTGACAGATAAATAGAACAACTCTGGCCCAAAGCACAAACATGACAAAAAAGCAGTGGGTAGGCACATGGTAAAAAAAAAAATGAATGATGAAATAAAATAAACAAATAAAAAATATACTAAAAATAAAAAGGGGGGCCCATCGTGCTCTGAAATTCTTGAACTCAGTGTTCAGTCTAGCAGGCAATAAACAGTTTATCTGGTCATTGTCACATTGCTGTTTCTTGGATCTTGCTCTGTGCAAATTGGCTGCTGTGTTTCTTACATCACAACAGTGACTACTCTTCAAAAGTACTTCATTGGCTGTAAAGCACCTTGGGATATCCTGAGGTCGTGAAAGGCTCTATATAAATGAAAGTTTGTTCTTTCAATTCATCCAACATTCACACATACGCTTGCCCAGCTGTTTAGCCGTGTGGGGTTAGTGGATAGCAAACTTGAGCAGAAATCCTCTTTTTTTTCTCCTCGCTAGCCCAGGGACACTTATATGTCATAAAAACAGAAAGTGCTGATGAAAGGTCACTGACCTGAAACGTTAACTCTGTTTCTCTCTCCACAGATGCTGCCAGACCTGCTGAGTATTTCCAGCATTTTCTGTTTTCATTTCAGATTTCCAGCATCCGCAGTATTTTGCTTTTATTATTCGCTCTGCTGTTGGCTTCAGTTATCAAAACTCAGTGAAACCCAACACAGATCTGGTCTTTGGCCGTGCAGTGAATGCTTTGAAAGAGTATCATTTTCCAATTTGTAAAAACAAGCTTGTATTTAACCTGAACTGCTTTTGTCAAGATTAATCTCCCAATAACTGCAGGTCCCTCTGAAAAGAAAGCCACGGTAACTGTGGTTTATTTTTAATGACATATTTTTAAATGGGAAGATCTATAAAGCAGCACAAATAAAGCCAAGTATAATTGGGCGGCTGATAGATTATGATATTAGGAGAGGCTGAAACTCTGTAGCCGTCTATAGTGAGTCTTCACACCCTGCCTCCTGTAAGGACTCCATTCCATTCTCCCAGTTTCTCCGTCTCCGACGCATCTGCTCTGATGATGCTACCTTCCATGACGGTGCTTCTGATATGACCTCCTTTTTCCTCAACCGAGGATTTCCCCCCACTGTGGTTGACAGGGCCCTCAACCGTGTCCGACCCATTCCCCGCACCTCTACCCTCACCCCTTCCCCTCCCTCCCAGAGCCGTGACAGGGTTCCCCTTGTCCTCACTTTTCACCCCACCAGCCTCCATATCCAAAGGATCATCCTCCGCCATTTCCGCCACCTCCAGCGTGATGCCACTACCAGTCGAATCTTCCCCTCCCTTCCCCTGTCAGCATTCCGAAGGGATCGTTCCCTCCGCGACACCCTGGTCCACTCCTCCATTACCCCCACCAGCTCGTCCCCGTCCCAGGGCACCTTCCCCTGCAATCGCAGGAGGTGTAATACCTGCCCATTTACCTCCTCTCTCTTCACTATCCCAGGCCCCAAACACTCCTTTCAGCTGAAGCAGCGATTTACTTGTACTTTTTTCAATGTAGTATACTGTATTCGCTGCTCACAGTGTGGTCTCCTCTACATTGGGGAGACCAAGCGCAGACTGGGTGACCGCTTTGCGGAACATCTCCGCTCAGTCCGCAAGCAGGACCCTGAGCTTCCGGTTGCTTGCCATTTCAACACTCCCCCCTGCTCTCATGCTCACATCTCTGTCCTGGGATTGCTGCAGTGTTCCAGTGAACATCAATGCAAGCTCGAGGAACAGCATCTCATCTACCGATTAGGCACACGCCTGCCGGACTGAACATTGAGTTCAATAATTTCAGAGCATGACAGCCCCCCGTTTTACTTTCATTTTTAGTTATTTTTTACATTTTTTTTTACATTTTTTACAATCTTTTTTTTTGCATTTATTTCATTTCATCTTAGTTTGTTCAGTTTGCTTACCCACTGTTTTTTTTCATGTTTGCACTTGCTGCTGTTCAATATTCAGTCCGTTAACACCTTTTCTGTACTAATGCTTTGTCTTTCAACACACCATTAACATACTGTTTGCCTTTACTCCATGACCTTTTGGTCAGCTATGTGGCCTGGTCCAATCTACACCTCCTTTGTTATCTCTTGCCCCACCCCCACCTCACTTGCTTATAACCTGTGACTTTTCTAATATTTGTCAGTTCCGAAGAAGGGTCACTGACCCGAAACGTTAACTCTGCTTCTCTTTCCACAGATGCTGCCAGACCTGCTGAGTGGTTCCAGCATTTCTTGTTTTTATTTCAGATTTCCAGCATCCGCAGTATTTTGCTTTTATTATAGTGAGTTGGTCTCGTTTCATGGACAGTTAATCCATTGTTGGGTGTCCTCTTTTTGTTCAGACGTGACTGTAGGTTGCTGCCCAGTGAAGTTGGAAAGTACTTGTGTGTTTGAACACTAGATGAGGACTGGATTGTGCTCAGGTGTGATAAACCCCTGCTGCTCACTCTCTACATTCACACATAGGGAATGGCCACTCAGGCAAAGTATGGAGGGTGCTGGCAATGCGGGAAGTTGCTGGGGATGTGAGAGGATGTTGGTATTCCGATGCTGGTACTTAGGAGGGAGCTGGGACACTGATGCCAGTGCAAAGGCCAACTCCCTCGCGCCGTCTGCAGCGGTGAGTTTAACCCTGCAGAGTTTTAACCGAGTGAGGGAGACTCGACGAGCCTGTTCCCATGCTGAAGGAAATCTCTTTGTGTTCCATTAGCGAGACAGCTGGCTATGGGAAAGTGGGAGGAAGAGACAGTGGTGAGTTATGTCGGCGTGGGATCCACCGCAGTAATGAAATGCTGATCCTGCTGCCAAATTTAATTTGCCTTTCTCTCATTTCGGGTCTAATTCAGGATTAGAATCTGACAGCACGTTGTGTTCGTTTGTGTCTCTGCATTTTATGCAAATGCTGCACGCTCTGTCACCTATATAAAAAAAATAATTTGCACCAATACAGTGCCACAAATTACATCAGCCACCTGCAGAGGGGCTTTCAATATAGGAAGGAAATTGAAATCTTTACTTTTGTTAACGCTTTTAACCTCTTGGTCGAGACCACAGCAAAAGAAAATGTGTTAATAATAAACTGCATTTCCTCAGGGTAGCTGGTGCTGCAAAAGGAAATTACTGTAACAACAACTCGCTGTTTATATAGTGCCTTTAATGGAGAGTAAACATCCCAAGGCGCTTCATCGAGGCACGTCAGGCAGTAAATGGACAGTCAGCCAATGAAGGAGACATTGGGAGGGGTGAGCAAACAGCTTGACTCAGCGTACGGTTTCCAACCCTCCGGGATTGTCCTCGAGTCTCTAGGAATTGAAACTCCATCTCCAAGACACGGCCGCGAGCAATCCTGGAGAAAAATCATTGGGATTTTTTTTTTGTGAAATAGCTTTTTAAAACAAAATTTTGAACATTTTTGCTTATTAGTTGTAAAAAAAAAAGCAATATTGAAGATGGGATAAGGGCAGTTTGATTGAAGTTGAGAATCAATCAGGCAATGAAGTGTCTGTTGGCTTGTTTATTGGCTGCAGGAAGGCAATGGGACACGAGGCAGATCAATGGCAGTGGGTGAAGGGGAGGGGGGTGGTGGTGCGGGTTCGCAGCTGTAGGAGAGAGTTCATGTGATGAAGCACCTCCAGGAATACATTCAACAGAAGCTAGCAACCCCAGGTTCAGAGGTGGCTTTTAAGGAGCAGAGGAGAAGGGTTTTAGAGTGAGTGTTCTGGAGTATTATGAATAGATGGCTAGTACATGCCCACCAATGGTGGGACAAAGGAAGGAAGGGGCCCACGGAAGCTCGAGCTGGAGGAATCCAGAATTCTCAGAGGGTTTTGTGGCTGGAGGAGGTTACAGAGATGGGGAATGGCGAGGCCATGGAGGCATTTGAACATGACGATGGGAATTTCAAATGGGAGGCATTTGTCTGTCGTTCCACACGTCATCTAGAATTGTACAAAGAATTTGCATTAACACCAGCATGGACCTGTTGGGCCAAATGGCCTGTTTCTGTGCTGTAAGCACTTTGTTTTGTTTGTAATATAGCGCCTTTCTTAACCTCAGTGTTCCAAAATGTTTTACAGCTACTTTTGAAATAGGGCAAGTTGCGCACAGCAAGCTCCTACAAAGAATCAATGATAATGACCAGATAATCTGTTTTTGGTTGGGGGGGCAAATCTTGGCCAGGACACTGGGATCTTTTGCATTCACGTGAGCGGGCAGACGGAGCCTTGCTTCAAAGACTCTTGTCATCTCCGACAGTGCAGCACTCCCTCAATACCGGCACACAAGTGTCAGCTTTGTTTATGTGCTGAGGTCTCCAGGAGTGGGACTTGAACCCACAATCTTCCTGCCTCGGGGGGGGGGGGGGGGCGGGGTGAGAGTGGTACCAACTGAGCTACAATTGAAGCTAAACTCTTCTTCCACTGGTCATCACTGACCCTGGGCACTTCCTTCGTTCTGGCATTTCCATGGTGCCAGCAGTTCAGAAACCATCTTTGTTCCATTGAGAATTTCCTCCCCACTTCATTCACTCTGTCGCTCCACTGGTGCCTGTTCGTGCCTGACATAGTTCAGTCCCCTTAGTGGGAATGCTTTGAGTCAGAATTGGGACCTTTTCCTGATACTTTAATTGCAAGACTGGCCTTTAGTGTACAATCTTTCTTGATGATGTGTTTAAAATTGCTTTTACACACAGGGTTCTGTACTAATGGCTTCTGTCCCTGCAAATACAGATACGATAAATTGTGTAGCAGGTCTCTAGAAACATCCTGTTTGAGAAATGGAGCGAAGAGCAAACTGAGTTCCATTAATCAGAAACATGCTCTCCCAAAACTGTTTAAACCCAGGATCGTTCAGGAGCTAGTCCCTCAACTTTGCCAAAGTGAATCGGTGAGAATACACTACAGCCTGTCGAACCCGAGTTCCCACTCCATGAATGTGGCCAGGTGCCAACTGGCGTAGACCTGGAGCTTCCGTTACTCGTGGAAATGTGCCTCGTTCTGTCAAGCAGTCGGCCCCGAGATAGATCACGTGATAGGGAAGAGAAAGAGCTTGCATTTATGTTGCCGCCTTTCACGACCTGAGGACTTCCCGAAGTGCCTTACAGCAAATGAAATACTTTGTAAAGCATAGCCACTGTTGTGATGTAGGAAACGAGGCAGGCCAATTTGTGCACCGCAAGATCCCACAAACATCAATTTTAATAATGACCGGATATTTGTTAGCAAGTGATGTTTGCTGAGGGATAAATATTGGCTAGGACACTAGAGAAGTCCCCTGGTCATCTTCAAAATAGTGCCAGAAAGCAGGCAAGCGGAGCCTCGGTTTAATATCTCATCAAAGACAGTGCATCACTCCTCGGTTCTGCACTGGGAGTGTCAGCCTAGGTTTGTGTGCTGGAGTAGGTCTTAACCCACAACCTTCTGACTCAGAGGCCAGAGTGCTACCCACTGAGCCACTGCTGACACCATGACAATATGTGCCTCTTGGGCTATTCTACATTAGCAGCAGTAACAAAACGATTGCAGCAGCTAAGCAACATGGGGAGATAGGTGCAGCGGTGCCGGTAGGGGGGGGGAGGGGTGGGGTGCAGTGAGGCTTTGCTACAAATAAACTATACACAAATCCTCCAATCAATCACCTCACACTCTTAATGAAACCTGCTGCACAGATGATTCATTTCCCTGTTTACCACAATGTGTGTAGAATTGATTGTAATTTATTTCTCGGTGGTAATTAAAGTGGCTCAGCCCCCTTGTTTTGCTGAATGTGTAGCTCTGGTTCACCCCATACTAATTTTGCCCTGGATAAATTGCAATTCAATTACTTTCCTTGTTGGCAATATTGTGTTTCACAGTCGGGATGATTGGGCTGTCGTACGCTCCCAGCTCAAGCTGGGTACCTGTGATTTCCTGCAATTTTTTTTTTTATTCATTCATGGGATGTGGGCGTCGCTGGCCAGGCCAGCATTTATTGCCCATCCCTAATTGCCCTTGAAAAGGTGTTGGTGAGCTGCCTTCTTGAACTGCTGCAGTCCATGTGGGGTAGGTACACCCACAGTGCTGTTAGGAAGGGAGTTCCAGGATTTTGACGCAGCAACAGTGAAGGAACGGCGATATAGTTCCAAATCAGGATGGTGTGTGACTTGGAGGGGAACTTGCAGATGGGGTGTTCCCATGCATTTGCTGCCCTTGTCCTTCTAGTTGGTAGAGGTCGTGGATTTGGAAGGTGCTGTCGAAGGAACCTTGGTGCGTTGCTGCAGTGCATCTTGTAGATGGTACACACTGCTGCCACTGTACGTCGGTGGTTGAGGGAGTGAATGTTGTAGATGGGGTGCCAATCAAGCGGGATGCTTTGTCCTGGATGATGTCAAGCTTCTTGAGTGTTGTTGGAGCTGCACCCATCCAGGCAAGTGGAGAATATTCCATCACACTCCTGACTTGTGCCTTCTAGATGGTGGACAGGCTTTGGGGACTTAGGAGGTGAGTTACTCACCGCAGGATTCCAAGCCTCTGACCTGCTCTTGTAGCCATGGTATTTATATGGCTACTCCAGTTCAGTTTCTGGTCAATGGTAGTCCCTAGGATGTTGATTGTGGGGGATTCAGCAATGGTAATGCCATTGAATGTCAAGGGGAGATGGTTAGATTCTGTCTTGTTGGAGATGGTCATTGCCTGGCACTTGTGTGGCACAAATGTTACTTGCCACTTATCAGCCCAAGCCTGGATATTGTCCATGTCTTGCTGCATTTTGACACTGACTGCTTCAGTATCTGAGAAGTCGCGAATGGTGCTGAACATTGTGCAATCATCAGCGAACATCCCCACTTCTGACCTTATGATTGAAGGAAGGTCATTGATGAAGCAGCTGAAGATGGTTGGACCTAGGACACTACCCTGAGGAACTCCTGCAGTGATGTCCTGGAGCTCAGATGATTGACCTCCAACAACCACAACCATCTTCCTTTGCACCAGGTATGTCTCCAACCAGCGGAGGGTTTGCTCCTCACTGAATTTGCTTCTTGTGTATCCTCTCCACTGTGCTTCACTCCCCAGTTTTCCTGCCTGCCCTTCTGACGGTTTTTGTTTTAATTCGTTCATGGGATGTGAGCATCACTGGCAAGGCCAGCATTTGTTGCCCATCTGTAATTATCCTTGAGTAGGTGGTCTTGAACAGCTGCAGTCCTTATGGTGTGGGTACACCCACAGTGCTGTTGGGAAGGGAGCTCCAGGATTTTGACCCAGTGACAGTGAAGGAACGGCGATATAGTTCTATGTCAGAATGGTGTGTGGCTTGGAGGGGAACTTGCAGGTGGTGGTGTTCCCATGCGTCTGCTGCCCTTGGCCTTCTAGGTGGTAGAGGTCGCGGATTTGGAAGGTGCTGTCTAAGGAGCCTTGGTGCGTTGCTGCAGTGCATGTTGCAGATAGTACACACTGTTGCCAGTGTGCACCAGTGGTGGAGGGAGTGAATGTTTAAGACGGTGGATGAGGTGACAATCAAGAGGGCTGTTTTTTCCTGGATGGTGTCAAGCTTCTTTCGTGTTGTTGGAGCTGCACTCATCCTGGCAAGTGGAGAGTATTCCATCACAGTCCTGAAGTGCCTTCTAGATGGTGGACAGGCTTTAGGGAGTCAGGAGGTGAGTTACTCGCCACAGAATTCCCAGATTCTGACCTGCTGTTGTGTCCACAGTATTTATATGGCTGCTCCAGTCCAGTTCAGTTTCTGATCAATGGTGTTGTTTCCCTTCTGGACCAGCGTTGTTTATCCACTGCCCGCACTCCAGTGCCTGGCCACGTATGGCCATTCTTAATGGGTGATCCCTAGATATGTTTGTCACAACTATTTGTTGACTTCACAGCCAAACCCGACCAACCTCTCTCTCCTCTTTTAAGACACTCCTTAAAACCTACCTCTTTGACTAAGCTTCTAGTCACCTATCCCAATATCTCCTTCTTTGGCTTGGTGTCAGTTTTTATCTGATTAAGCTTCTGTGAAGCGCTTTGGGACATTTTGCTACATTAAAGGAGCTATATAAATGCAAGCTATTGTTGTTGATGGCAGTTTATCTTCACCTCAAACTGCTTCCTCAAATCCACTCTGTTAAGTTGCTTGTGTTTAAAACCACCCTGGCCTCGCCCCTCCCTATCTTTATAATCTCCTCTCGCCATTCAGCCCTCTGAGATCTCTGCATTAACCCAACTCTGGCATCTTACACATCCCTGAATTCCTTTGCTCCACCATTGGTGGCCGCATCTTCAGTGCCTGGGCCCTAACCTCTGGAATTCCCTCCCTAAACCTCACCGCCTCTCTACCTCTCTCTCCTCCTTTAAGACGCTCCAAGGAGAAAACGGTGGCATAGCGGTACTGTCACTGGACTAGTAATCAAGAGGCTCAGGCTAATACTCTGGGGCCATGGGTTCAAATCCCAACACGGAAGCTGGTGAAGTTTACGTTCAATTAATTAATAAAAATCTGGAATTGAAAGCTGGTCAGTAATGGTGCCATGAAGCTAGCATTGATTGTCATAAAAAACAATCTAGTTCACTGATGCCCATTAGGGAAGGAAATCTGCCGTCCTTACCTGGTTTTGCCTACATGTGATTCCAGACCCACAGCAATGTGGTTTAACTGCTTTCTGAAATGGTCTAGCAAGACACTCAGTCAAGGGCAGTTAGGGATGGATAACAAATGATGGCCTAGCCAGCAAAGCCCATGAAAGAATTTAAAAAACAACCTCTTTGACCAAGCTTTTGGTCATCTGCCCAATATCTCCTCCTTTGTCCGTGTCAATTTTTGTCTGATTACACTCCTGTGAAACACCTTGGGACGTTTTACTACATTTAAAGGTGCTATATAAATGCAAATTGCTGTTGTTCTTGTTTATATTTACCTCAAACTGTCTCATCAAATTCACTCTATTAACTTGTTTCATTCTTCTGTTCTTTTCTGGTCCCACGGCCTGCAGCAGTCCTGCATCAGGGAACGGTAGAGGGCACAAAGCCACAGTCAGTGGCGAGAAACCTGCATCTCGATGCACAACCAGTGAAGCCAAATACTAGTTAGAATTCTGTCTTCCAGTGCTGTCTAGGTCACATCATCTGAATGTGACCTAAATCATGGCACCTCCGAATTGAGTAATGGGAGAAAGCTGGGTCAGAGTAAATAATCTCGTTGACAGAAAAATCGAAGGGAATGGGAGGGGAATGGTCAATACTTTGAAGAAGAGACAAAGAAAGGGAATCAAGAGGTTAACAATGCGAGTTCAAGAGTAAGTTGGGAAAAGTTGCAACTGAACCTAGAGTTTATTTTAACTAACTATATGTATTTATTCTGGGGATGGGGAACACTGTCAAAGCAGTATTTGTTGCCTGTCGCCAGTTGGCCCTGACATGGTGAGCTGCTGCAGTCTGTGTGGGAATGATGTTAGATCGGGAAATTCAGGATTTTGACCCAGCAACGATGAAAAAAAGAGTGACGTAAAGAAAGACTTGAATTTATATAGCGCCTTTCACAACCTCAGGATGTCCCATGGTGCTTCACAGCCAATGAAGTACTTGTGTAGTGTAATCACTGTTGTAATGTAGGAAGTACATATATAGACTTGCTGCAAGTTTCTGCCTGTAACACTTTCTCTGTCACATTTCATTCAGTAGCAAGTCAGTTGTTCCAAAACAACATATCTTCTAACATTATGGCCGGAATTTTACGCCCTCCCCACCCCCCAAAGAGTGGGGGTGGGGGGTGTGCATAAAATGGAGCAGGAGGCTTGGAGGGCCCTTCCCGACCCGCTCCCACCTCCGCCGCCATTTTACAAGGGGCAGCAGCAACCAGCCCGCCCACCCTAGGCCAATCAAAGCTCTTTAGTGGCAAGTTAATGGCCACATAGGGCCTCCGCCCACCGCCACAGAGATTTTACCCTTGGCCGGTCAGGCAGCCCAGACGAAGGCAGGTGGATTTCTGACAGCCTGGAGGGGGGGCCTCCTGGTCAGGCACCCTGTGCCCGATGGAGGGCCGCCCTCTATGCCCCAACCATCCCCAACGCCCATATCCCCCAATCGTCCCCCCTTGCCTCACCGGGGCCAGACCAATCGGGACCATCCTTCCTCTTCTTCTGGAAACTGGGTTGCAGCCCCAACTGTGGCCACCGCTCCCAGTGGCGCTGCTGGGACTAAGAGCTGGCGGCCCGCTGATTGGCCAGCAGCTCCATTTGGCAGGACTTCCTGCCACAGTGGGGTGGAAGTCCCGCCTAAGCCCAATTAAAGGCCTGGGGACCGTAAAATCCGGACTGGGTCACCAGGACTGGCAGGGGCGGGACCTCCACCAACTTTTCGGACGGTGAACAGCTCCCACCCGGCAAGGGAAAAATTCCAGTCTACATATCTTCTATATTTTAATAAGAAATTGTGTATAACACATCCATCACACTCCAGACATAAGTTATCGCAGATTCAAAGCAAACTTAAAATAAAACAAAGCTAGTCCTTGAACTGAAACCTGAAATTTTCAAGCTCTTTGCATTCTAGAAAAGTTCCCAACACTGCAACAATTAAACTCTGATTGACCTGAGCCTATGTTTACTTGACAGTTAAACTTTGTGGCCTTAAAAGGGACACAGATTCGCCTTAGCAGCAGAATAATACATTGTGCGTTACTTGGTACATCACTTCTGTCCTTAGAAAACACCGTATCATCGGAATCACTGTGAGCAATGTCATGGGCGATCTCCCAGTGGTGAATGAAGCTTCTGCACTGGATTCGATGGTGTTGCATGTCTGCATTTTGTTCTATTAGTCTATCCACACTGAGGTAACTCACTCAAGCTGCTCCATTACTTTTGTAACTAATAACCCACTGTGATAAACTTTGCAGAAAGCCCTCTTTCTCCCACCTTCCAAAATAATTCCTCGATTGTTGAACTTTACTGAATCTACACGGAGGCCAGAGTCACATGGGTAGGGTAGCAAAGGTCATGGGGCGTGCTCAGAGGTTACAAGAGAAGGGTGAGCCACAGCCAGTCCTGCTCAGTTTTATTTTTGGTAAATTATACAAATCAAAAAAAATGACGCTTTTATACTTTAAAGGAAATTAGTTTTGCCTCTGAAAAGCCATTTGTTGAGAGTTAATTGGAAAAAAAGGAACATCAGTGTTTCATCATTTTGCTGGTGTTTTAATGACTCTCTTCAGTGTTAATATTTTATTGTGATTAAAGTTTCTTAAACACTTTTAGTTTCCATCAAAGGGAGAACAAGTTAATGTGCGTGGCAGCTACATTTGAACATGTTTAGGATTTTATTTTCTTGCTTCATGAGTACACAAGGACAATGTGAAGTTGGTGTGGCTGTGAGTTTAGTAATTCCTGCAGTCTTGCAGTTAATCAGCCTAGTTAAAATTAGCTCAGTTAGTGCTAGCCTCACAGTTGCCAAGTTCAGTTAGTATTAACCAGATTAATGTTGGTCTCCCAGTTACCAGTTAGTGTTACAGTTACTGAATCCAATCAGTAATAATGCAGATTCCTGTTAGTCTCTCAGTTAGTATTAATCCTGCAGTCGGCTCAATATAGTTCGTATTTTTTCTTTTTTTTAATTCATTCATGGGATGTGGGTGTCGCTAGCTAGGCCAGCATTTATTGCCCATCCCTAATTGCCGTTGAGAAGCTGCCTTCTTGAACCGCTGCAGTCCATGTGGGGTTGGTACACCCACAGTGTTTTTAGGAAGGGAATTCCAGGATTTTGACCCAGCAACAGTGAAGGAACAGCGATATAGTTCCAAGTCAGGATGGTGTGACTTGGAGGGGAACTTTCAGGTTGTGGTGTTCCCATGCATCTGCTGCCCTTGTCCTTCCAGAGGTCATGGGTTTGGAAGGTGCTGTCGAAGGAGCTTTGGTGAGTTGCTGCAGTACATCTTGTAGATGGTACACACTGCTGCCACTGTGTGCCGATGGTGGAGGGAGTGAATGTTGAAGGTGATGGATGGGATGCCAGTCAAGTGGGCTGCTTTGTCCTGGATAATGTCAAGCTTCTTGAGTGTTGTTGGAGCTGCACCCATCCAGGCAAGTGGAGAGTATTCCATCACACTCCTGACTTGTGCCTTTCAGATGGTGGACAGGCTTTGGGGAGTCAGGAGTGAGTTACTCGCCACAGGATTCCTAGCCTCTGACCTGCTCTTGTAGCCATGGTATTTATATGGCTACTCCGGTTCAGTTTCTGGTCAATGGGAACCCCAGGATGCTGATAGTGGGGGATTCAGTGATGGTAATGCCATTGAATGTCATGGGGAGATAGTTAAATTCTCTCATGTTGGAGATGGTCATTGTCTGACACTTGTGTGGTGCCGGATATTGTCCAGGTCTTGCTGCATATGGACATGGGCTGCTTCAGTATCTGTCGAGTCGCGAATGGTGCTGAACATTGTGCAATCATTGGCGAACATTCACACTTCTGACCTTACGATTGAAGGAAGGTCATTGATGAAGCAGCTGAAGATGGTTGGACCTAGGACACTACCCTGAGGAACTTCTGTAGTAATGTCCTGGAGCTGAGATGATTGACCTCCAACAACTACAACCATCTTCCTTTGCGCTAGGTATGACTCCAACCAGCGGAGAGTTTTCCCCCTGATTCCCAATGACTCCAGTTTTGCTAGGGCTCCTTGATGCCAAACTCAGTCAAATGCTGCCTTGATGTCAAGGGCAGTCACTCTCACCTCACCTTGACATTAGGCTGTAGTCAGCTCAGTACAGTTAGCATTAACCCTGTAATTGCTCAGTATGGTTCGTATTAATCCATTCAGTTCTTACGTTCCTCTTTCCATTGAATGCTGCACTTGCAAATAAATGATAGAGTTGATTGGCCAATTAAGTGGTTTTTTAAGGGTACTGGAAGGAGTGATTGTTGGTTAGCAAGCCTTTCTCTCTTCAAGTACTACTGTAAGACCATTAAGATCACCTGTAGCAATGAAACAGGCAGCTTGGGCCTCAGGTTAGCATGAGGTCTGAAGGACAGCGCCTGTGAAATTGCACACTCCCTCAGTACTGTGCTGAGGTGTCCACCTAAATCATGTGCTTAATTGGGGTTTGAATCTATCCCTGTGTTGGCCCTTGGTTTGGTGATAGACCCCTGGTGTCCTGCTGGATTAAAATGGGTGGATATTCTCTGGAGTTCAGACGAATGAGAGGTAATCTCATTGAAACGTATAAAATTCATTCGGGAGCTTGACAGAGTAGATACTGAGAGGCTGTTTCCCCCTGGCTGGAGAGTCTGAAACCAGGAGCACAGTCTCAGGATAAGGGGTCGGCCATTTAGGACTGAGATGAGGAGAAGTTTCTTCACTCAGAGGGTTGTGAATCTTTGGCATTCTCTACCCCAGAGGGCTGTGGAAGCTCAGTCAGAGAGTATATTCAAAACAGAAATCAATGGGTTTCTGGGCACTAAGGGAATCAAGGGATATGGGGTTAGGGCGGGAAATTGAGTTAATGTAGAAATTCAGCCATAATTTTATTGAATGGCGGAGCAGGCTCAAGAGGCTGTATGGCCTACTGCTTCTCCTATATCTTATGACTCTTGAGCTAATCTTTCCACACTGCAGCTGGTCAGTTGCAAGACTGGATTCTTCCAGGTCTGGAACATCACCACTCTGTGCTCCTGCCTCTCCCTACCACTGCTAAAACTCTAATGCACCTCTGGGATTGGCTTCAACTCAGTCCAGCACTCTCGTCCCCAGCTTTCCCCGCTGCTATCCTTCTCAGCACTCGTATCCTCTGATGTACAAAGTCCCACGCACCCGACACCATCCCAGTCCCTGACAAGGTCCACTGGCTCCTTCTGCTCAAGCAAATCAAATTGAAGATCCTTGCCATCACCTGCAAAATCCCTTCCTGGCCTTACTCCACCCTTTCAGGTAATTGGCAAAAGGAGGAGGGAGGGGAGGCAAGGAGAATTTGTTTTTACACAGTGAGTTGTTCCGATCTGGAATGCGCTGCCTGAAAGGGTGGTGGAAGCACATTCAATAGTAACTTTCAAAAGGGAGTTGGATAAATACTTGGAAAGGAAAAATTTGCAGTCTATGGGGAAGAGCGGCCGGGGGGGTGGGAAGTGGGACTAATTGGATAGCTCTTTCAAAGAGCCGTCACAGGGACGATGGGCTAAATGGACTCCTTCAATGTTGTAAGATTCTTTGATCTTCTGTAACCTGTGAGCTTCCTCTGACACCAGATTATTGTGCGTTTCCCGGACCACTCGAATTCTCCACTCAAACCACTTTGCTTTGCTGCCTAGCTTCCTGCCTTCAAATGTATCCAAAAAACCCCTCCTGTCTATGGTCTTCCACCTTTTCCACCCTCTTCTTTTTCTTCTCTACCTTTTCCTTCCTCGTTAAGAGCTCTGAGCATTTCTGTTAGGCAAGGTACCCTGAATAATCGCAAGCTGTTGCTCTTAAAGGGAATCCACAATCATGTGACTTTCTGCAAGACCTTTGCCGGAAAGAATCATTTTCTTCCCAAGCTCTGAGCCATCACTGACTAAATTGCTGTTACTCCCCGGATTCATCAGGACGGACAAAGCTAGCTTCAAAGTCATCAGCATTTAAATATTAATCAGACACAGAGGGGCTGCAATCTTTGGTGATATTCACTGAGAGCTATATAGTTCAATAGTGCACGGCGCAGTAGAACACAGCGCAATAGAGGACAGCAAAGTACAATAGAACACAGTGCAATAAAGGACAGCACAGTAGAAGACAGCATAGTGCAGTGCAGTGGAGCACAGTGCATCGCAATGTAACAAAGCACCCACTTATGGAGGTCACTAAGTCGAAAGCTTGGACATCCCTCCCGTACATCAACATGTAATCTTATAGAATACAGCACGGGCACAATTCAGTGCAGTACAATTTATGCAGTGCCATCCAAACTGCAGTGCATGACAACCATTGTTGAAGGGAGAGTGTATGTTTGTTTGAATTGCCGTATAATTGAAATGGTATTGTGAGAGAAATGTACATGCTCACTGACCTTTCTTTGTACCATGATTTATGTTTTAAAGCTACCTTGGACTATAGATAGGGTCCTTTTGAGTGCTCCATTATAGAAAGTGCATTAAAGCCATAGAGAGCTAACTGTGTAGATTCACCAGGATAGTACCAGCGATGAAAACTAGTTTTATGACAAGGGAATTGAGGTATTGAATATATTTTTTAAGGGATTTTGTTTTAAAGGGTTTTTTAAATTCTGAAGGGTTTTTGTAGAGTGATTAGGAAGAGACTATTTATTCTGGTTGAGAGGGGTTAGGAAACGTTTCTTTAAACAGTCTCTATTTTAGAACCATTGCATTGCCACAGGAATTGGCTGTAGCAGAAACCATTACATCCTTTAAGGGAAAATTGAATAAATGTAGGGCGGTAGGGAGAGAGCTCAGCAGTGGGAATTGTTTGGAATTGTTCTAGCAAAGAGCCAGCATATACCTGATGGGCCGAATGGCCTACTTTGTGGCACCTGGGGTGAAAATACTTTGAGGGGGACTCAATCCAGTGGAATCATGAATGCTGTCCACAGCACCCTATCCTATTTCAAAAAATCTCCCAAGAGTTACGGTAACATCTACAGTGAAGAGCCATGAAGGATTTAGATAGAGTAAATAGAGAGAAACTGCACTGGCTAAAGGTTTGATAACCAGAGGGCACAGATTTAAGGTGATTGGCAAAAGAACCAGAGGCGATTTGAGGAAAAACCTTTTACCCTAAGAAAGGTATGGGAAAGGAATGGGTATTGGGACTAACTGGATTGCTCTTCAAAAGAGCGAGCACAGACACAATGGGCAGAATGGCCTTCTGTGCTGTACGATGCAGAGAACAGTAAGGAGGGTTGTCTGGAGGGATGGAATTGATGAAATGAAAACCAACAGGGTTATACATTGAGAGTGGGTGACTGGGATAGAGGGGGGAAGAGAGAGAGAGAGGGAAAGAAAGAGTGGGCACGTTTGTGATAGCCAGTTCACACACAGCAAACTCCCACCAACAGCAAATGTAAATTCTATAACCAATTTGAAAGTACCTTCTTTGAAAGGTGTTCCTTCAGGTCCAAATATGAACTGCGTTTATAATGACCAGATCATCTGTTTGGTGACATGATAAACAACATTCCCTTTAATTTCCCTGTGGTTTGTGCAGCCCATTTGTTGCACTGCGTGGTCCCTTTGAGACTGCTGTGCGGCCGCACATGTGTACATCTTAAAGGGACTGCTGCTTGTGCGCCTCTTATTTGTCCCCTGCATGGCATATTCCCAGTTGCCACGTGTACTCGCAGTTGGTCATACAGTATTTACAGCCATTCGGCCCAACCAGTCCATGCCAGTGTTGGATGGGAGATAAATATTAGCCAGGGTACCTTGGAGAACTCCATTGCTGTTCTTCAAAATAATGCCACCTGATAGGGCAGAAGGGGCCTCGGTTTAACTTCACACTCGACAGAAGGCACCCTCAACAGTGCAGCGCTCCCGCAGTACTGCAGTCAGCACTGATTTTTGTGCTTAGGTCTCTAGGGTTGGGCTTGAACTCAGAGGCATGAGAGCTGCAAACTGAGCCACGGCTGAGAGGGAGAGTGAGAGAAAACCAAAGAGAGGAAAATAGAGAGACTTAGAGAAGGGAAGACATAGAGAGGAACAGACAAAAGAGAGACTGGGTGAGCAGGAGAGACTGATGTAAGGAGAGAAACAGAGAAAGAAATACAGAGACTGAGAAAGACAAAGCATGAAAGAGGGGAAGATTGAAATAGAGGGAGAAAAATAGGCAGTGGGAGAGAGATTGAGTGACAGACGTAGAGAGACTGGGAGAGATGGAGAATGAGGTCAGGAGAGAGAAATAGAGACTAAAGAGAGCAAGAGAGATGGTGAGACTGAGTGAGACAAAACGTGAAAGGGAGAGATTGAGATAGGAGAAAAAGAGAGAGCGCGACTGAGCAAGCGGCTGTGTCCTGAAGACCTATTAACAGCCCATTAATAGCTTTTAGTGATATCAAAGTTGTGAGCATGAAATGGAAAGACAGGATATGTGTCCTCTCGGGGGATCTGTGCAGCTCTTGCTGCACCGCTAATTTTAATGCATTGGGCCTATTACTGAAGTGTTACTTTCTGCTTAATGAGGTAGGGCAGTCTTGACAGCTGTAAACATCATGTTTCTTTGGCCATTTAGCAAAATATTTTTTAAAACGGCATTGACTTAAATCTTTGTTAAAACATTCTTTCTCTCCTACTGATTCTGAATGGCAGTTTGATGCAGTCCAGCTGTCATCCAGTCTTTGGCTACTCTTCACATGTAAGTCTGGATAATGGCAACAGGGCTAGTGGGACAGTGGGGGAAATCACAGCTGAGCTCGCTCTTGCTCCTTAGGTGTGAAGTTTCAGATGGCTGTTCGGTCACAGGAGGCATTTTAAAAAATTCCCTCATGGGATGTGGGCGTCGCTGGCAAAGCCAGCATTTATTGCCCATCCCTAATTGCCCTTGAGAAGGTGGTGGTGAGCTGCCTTCTTGAACCACATCAGTCCATGTGGGTTAGGTACACCCACAGTGCTGTTAGGGAGGGAGTTCCAGGATTTTGACCCAGCGACAGTGAAGGAACGTTGATATAGTTCCAAGTCAGGATGGTGTGTGCCTTGGAGGGGAACTTGCAGGTGGTGGTGTTCCCATGCATCTGCTGCTCATGTCTTTCCAGTTGGTAGAGGTCACGGGTTTGGAAGGTGCTGTCGAAGGAGGCTTGGTGAGTTGCTGCAGCACATGTCGTAGATGGTACACACTGCTGCCACTGTGCATCGCTGGTGGAGGGAGTGAATGCTGAAGGTAGTGAGTGGGGTGGCAGTCAAGCGGGCTGCTTTGTCCTGGATGGTGTTGAGCTTCTTGAGTGTTGTTGGAGGTGCATTCATTCATCCAGGCAAGTGGAGAGTATTCCATCACACCCCTGACTTGTGCCTTGTAGATGGTGGGCAGGCTTTGAGGAAACAGGAGGTGGGTTACTCACCACAAGATTCTGCTGCTCTCAGCACATCCTCTTTTCCAGCAGGGAGTCACTGCGCAGTGATCAGACTGCAAACTTATCCATCACCGTGCAGAAAGAAATTTGCACACAGCAAGATCCCACAAACAGCAACACGAGAATGACCAGCTAATTGTTTTTGTTGATGTTGTTTGATGGATAAATGGTGGTCAGGATACCGGGAACTTGGGGAACCACTCCCCTGCTGTTCTTCGAAATAGTACCGTGGGAACTTTTACATCCACCTGAGAGGGCAGGCGGGGCATCTGTTTTACGTCTCATGCTAAAGACAGCACCTCCAACAGTGCAGCACTCCCTCAGTACTCTACTGGGTAATGTCAACCTGGATTATGGGCTGAAGTGCCTGGAATGAGACTTGAACCCATAGCTCTGTCTGTCATGAGATAACCATAGAAGCGTTGCTGCCACCAAAATGTCACTATTACTGGCCCCCAGGAATTAATACAACTTATATCTGTGTAATAGTACAACCTAAAGAGCAGGCCACTCTTCCCCCACATCAGTGAGCTGCCCTGCTTGACTTAAACAAGAAAATTCTTTGTCACATTTCTAACCTCTTGGGCCCTATTTTGACTCTAAGTGAATGGGTTTTGAGTGAGTTAAAAATTAGTCTCAGCTAAAGCTTTCTCTTTAAAAAAATCTGATAGACCATAAGTGAAACCTTGTTCTCCTTTATCCCTGTCTCCACGGGGAATTGGGGCGTGATTCCCGACCTCCTCCTCTTTTTAGGGGTTGGCCAATGTTAATCAAGTCTGCAATTGTGCCCATCTGCCTTTGAAGCTCAATTAAGAGATTCTTCCAACCCCTTGCTGTGGTGTAAGAATCTCAGAATCGTTTCAGCACAGAAGGAGGCCATTCGGCCCATCGTGTCCACACTGACTCTCTGAAAGAGCAACTCCCTCAGTTCCATGCCCCTGCCTTCTCCCCGTAACCCTGCACACTCTTCCTTTCCATATAACAGTCTAATTCCCTTTTGAATGCTTCAGTTGAACCTGCCTCCACCACCTTCTCAGGCAGCGCATTCCAGACCTTTTCACTGCGTGAAAAAGTTTTTCTTCATGTCACTATTGCTTCTTTTGCCAATTACTTTAAGTCTGTGCCCTCTCGTTCTCGATGCTTTCACGAGTGTGATCAGTTTTTCTCTATCTATTCTGTCCAGACCCCTCATGATTTTGAATACCTCTATCAAATCACCTCTTAGCCTTCTTTTCTCCAAGGAAAACAGTCCAAACTTCTCCAATCTATCTTCATAACTGAAATTCCTCATCCCTGGAACCATTCTTGTGAATCTTTTCTCTACTCTCTCCAATGCCCTCACGTCTTTCCTAAAGTGCGGTGCCCAGAACTGGACGCAATACTCCAGCTGAGGCCGAACTTGCGCCTTATATAAGTTCAACATCTGCTGGGATCCCCTCAGAGAACGGCTGCCCCTGTTGTTCCAGATCATCATTAATAGCAGTTTCAATGTTTTGGGTTCAATACACAAACTTCCAAATGCCTCCTGCCTTAAGCCTTTTTTTAAACCTGTGCAGATTCACTTTGCTTCAAACTGAACACTCTTGTCCAAATCAATTCTGTGGGAAAATGGTCAAAAAATATCTCTAAACAAGAGGAGTCGTTTAAGTTCTTTCTGTTTAGTTGCTTCACCATTGGCAGCTATGCCTTTGAAAAGGAAAAAGAAAGACTTACATTTATATAGCGCTTTTTATGAACACCGGACGTCTCAAAGTGTTTTACAGCCAATGGAGTACTTTTGCTACTGTTGTCATTTCGGAAACGTGGCAGCCAATTTACACACAGCAAGCTCCCACAAACAGCAATGTGATAATGGCCAGATAATCTGTTTTTGTGGTGTTGATTGAGGGATAAATATTGCCGTGGGATCTTTTACATCCACCCAAGCAGACAGATGGGGACTTGGTTTAACATCACATCCAAAAGATGGCACTTCCGACAGTCCAGCACTCCCTGTTCGGCTACCCAGGCCCTAAACTCTGGAATTCCCTCCATAAACTTCTCTGCCTCTCTCTCCTCCTTTAAGACGCTCCTTAAAATCCACCTCTTTGAACTAATGTCTCCTTATGTGGCCCAGTGTCAAGTTTTGTTTGGTAATGCTCCTGTGAAGCGTCTTGGGGCATTTTACAATGTTGAAGGAGCTATATAGATGCAAGTTGTTGTCTGCTATTGGAAATCGCCAATATTCAAATGCTGGCTGCCCATATTTACACAGATATAATGTGATGGCATCAGGATTTTTTTCAAAAAATATAGTTTATTCATAAAAATTGTAAAAGTACATTACATAACAGTTCAACTTTGACATTGCATAAAGTGCAATACAGATCAATTTCTTTCAGTACAGTACGTGGCACTCTGAGGTACCTCACAACACTTACAATTGCAGGTTATATTTACAATGTACATTTACATTTCATGTCAAACATTCTCTGGCGCATACAGCCCGAGGGGTTTAACAATGTTTCCAGATCCTCAGCATACTATGGTGGGAGGGTCTCAGACTGTGGTCTTTCCCCATTGAACCTTTGCAGTAGCTGCCCCAGACTTTAATGCATCCCTCAGCACGTAGTCCTGAGCTTTGGATTGTGCCAGTCTGCAACTTGATTGTGGACAGCTCCTTGCACTGGAAGACCAGCAAGTTTAGGGAAGACCAAAGAGCGTCTTTGACCTAGCTAATGGTCGTCCAACAGCAGTTGATGTTTATCTCGGTATGCATCCCTGGGAGCAGCCCATAGAGCACACAGTCCTGTGTTACTGAGCTGCTCATGTTGAACCTCGACATCTATTTCCAGACCTTTTCTAAAGATACATTCCAGAGGAGATGGGTCACGGTCTTTTCCCCATCATCTGTGATGGCATCAGGATGAGGCAGCTGAGGTTGCCTACACAGTGGAGCGTGGCAGAGGGAGAGGGAGGCAAACAGCCTGACTCTCTCTCCATTAGCTGCACAGAAATGTAAGGGCAAATTTTTCAAGCCCCTGCTCCCAGCACAGAGCCTCCTTCAGCGGGAGCACGGATTGGAGAGCTGGATACTGAGGTCAGGAGGGCTAATTTTTTGCAGTGCTCTGGAATTTCCTGGGTGATTTGTTCTGGCAGGTAGACTGGGTGCAGAAAGTTAGCACTCCCGATTCACAACACTCCCGATTCACAACACTCCCGATTCACAGCACTCCCGATTCACAACACTCCCGCATTTCCCCGCAGTGCAATCTTACAATGTAACTGTACGGTAAAGCTGTTCACAAGCAGAGTGTTAAGCTGGGTGTTTATTCCATAAATCTGAGGCTGTTTGAGGGTGTGAGGTGAAAGATAAGAAAATTCCTTTTGGATTTCTAAAAGTTAAAAATAAATCTGAGCTTCCTCTAATCCGTGTAAAAAGCTAGCTGAGATAATAGGGAGTGAATTGGCCTTTGGATATTATCTACACTGTTATCATCACTGTCAGTGAAAGTGCTCAGCTGGGAATTAACATTATAGCATTTTCTCTGTTTGCAGTGTGTGTGTGTGTGTGTGTGTGTCTGTGTGTGTGTGTGTGTGTGTGTGTGTTGCCAACTTTAGTTTGACATATTCCTGGAGATTCTGTCACATGATCTTTCACCTCCAACCTGGTGTCACAGCCTAGATCCCTCATCTATAATATTTTCAAAACTAATAAACTAAATCATGCATACAGAGTGAGAAAAAGAACACAATTTTTACATCCCCATGATATTTTCTCTCGGGTTGCTCACAGCAGCGGGCAGGAGCTTAATCTTTCATTAAGTACTTTTGAAGTGTAGTCTCTATTGTAGAAAATGTGGCAGCCAATTTTACACAGCAAGATCCCACAAACAGCAATGAAATAAATGACCAGATCATTTGTATAAGGTTTTGGTTGAGGGATAAATATTGGCCCAGGACATAGGGATGAACTTCCCTGCTCTTCTTCAAAATAGTGCTGGTTGATCTTTTGTGTCCACCTGAGAGGGCAGGTGGGGCCTCGGTTTAACATCTCATCCAAAAGGCAGCACCTCTGACAGTGCAGCCCTCCCTCAGTACCACTGAACCATGTCTGGCAAGCGGCAACAGTATGTATTATGGAGATAAAACACTCTTGTATATACCATTGACCAGAAACTGAACTGGAACAGCTACATAAATACCGTGGCTACAAGAGCAGATCAGAGGCTAGGAATCCTGCAGCAAGTAACTCACCTCCTGACTCCCCAAAGCCAGTCCACTATCTACAAGGCACAAGTCGGGAGTGCGATGGAATAATCTCCACTTGCCTGCTTTATCAGCACCCCATTCCCCACCTTCAACATTCACTCCATCCACCATCACTGCACAGTGGCAGCAGTGTGCAACATAAACATGATGCACTGCAGCAACTCACCAAAGCTCCTTCGACAGCACCTTCCAAACCCCGCAGCCTCTTCCACCTAGAAGGATAAGGACAGCAGGTGCACGGGAACACCACTACCTGCAAGTTCCCCTCACCACAGCTGGCTAAGAGAAGAAGGCTGGAAACTGGGGGGAAAGATCCCACTCAGCTGCACAACAATCAACACAAAACTGTGATATGATCTCCATTTGAGGAGGCAGCTGCTGGTTATAAACCCCTCGACCTTCTGTCTCAATGGTTTGTGACATTCCCTCAATCAGATTAAAACCTCTCTTAGCCAGCCTTCTGCCCTATATCCTAAATAAACATCTAAAACTTTGCTACCCGTATCCTGCCTCACTAAGTCCTGTTTGCCCATCACCTCTGTGTTCACTGATCTACACTGGTTCCCGGTCCGGCAACTTGTCGGCACAGTGGCGCAGTGGTTAGCACCGCAGCCTCACAGCTCCAGGGACCCGGGTTCAATTCTGGGTACTGCCTGTGTGGAGTTTGCAAGTTCTCCCTGTGTCTGCGTGGGTTTTCGCCGGGTGCTCCGGTTTCCTCCCACCGCCAAAGACTTGCAGGTGATAGGTAAATTGGCCTTTGTAAATCGCCCCTAGTGTAGGTAGGTGGTAGGGAATATGGGATTACTGTAGGGTTAGTATAAATGGGTGGTTCTTGGTCGGCACAGACTCGGTGGGCCGAAGGGCCTGTTTCAGTGCTGTATCGCTAAATAAAAAAATAAATAAAATTCTCATCCTTGTTTTCAAATCCCTCTGTGGCTTCGTGCCTCCCTATCTCTGTAATCTCCTCCAGCCCCACAATCCTCTGAGATTTCTGCGCTTCTCCAATTCTGGCCTCTTTTGCATCCCTGATTTACATCGTTCCACCATTGGAGGCTGTTCCTTGAGCTGCCTGGTCCTAAGCTCTGGAATAACGTCCCTAACTCTCTGTCTCTCTATCTCGCTCTCATCCTTTAAGACTCTTTAAAACCTACCTCTTTGACTAAGATTTTGGTTAGCTGTCCAAATATCTCCTTATGTGGCTCGATGTCAAATTTTGTTTGATCGCTTCTGTGAAGCGCCTTGGGACATCATACTACATTAAAGGAGCTATGTAAATACAAACCGTTGTTGTTGTAATCTCTCTGTGGAATCCACCAATACACCTATAACACATTCCCAGCCCTCTCTTATCCCGTGTTGCATGGTAGGATCTTCCTGTGCTGAGTGGAAGCCTGGCACATCGCCTCACAGGACAGGGCAACTGGTCGTCAGCCATACTGCCCAATGCAGGGTTTTCCTAAAACTCATTCTAAGATGTGAGAACCGTTGGCAAAGCCAGCATTTTATTGTCCAAATAGAAACATGCTGGAAATACTCACCAGGTCTGGCAGCATCTGTAGAGAGAGAGAAAAACAGAGTTAACGTTTCAAGTCGATGACCCTTCTTCAGAACTGGGAAAAGTTAGAATGTAATAGGTTTTAAGTGGGTCAAATGTGGGAGGGTGGAAAAAGAACAAAAGGGAAGGTCTGTGATAGGGGAGACATTAAATAACAAAAGAGTTGGTGGGACAGAGCCAAAAGGGGTAACAATGGGACAAGTAATGAGACAAATGATGTGTGCAGAGGAGGTGTGAATGGCAGAACACTAAACAGCTGCCGTCCGAAAACAAAACAGGAGAAAAACAAGATTAAGACAGAAACGTGCAAAGAAAACAAAATCTCGGCAGAGGTTACAATCTGAAATTTTTTAACTCAGTGTTGAGTCTGGAAGGCTGTAAAATGCCTAATCGAAAGATGAGATGCTGTTCCTCGAGCTTGCAATGGGCTTCATTGGACGGCAGTAGGTGAACAGAGAGGTCAGTACGAGAGCAAGGTGGAGAATTAAAATGGCAGGCCACCGGAAGCTCGGGGTCATGCTTGCAGACTGAACAGAGGCGTTCTGTAAAGTAGTCACCCGAGCTGCGATTGGTCTCCCCAGTGCAGCGGCGCCCGCATTGTGAGCAGTGAATACAGTATACTAAATTGAAGGAAGTAAAAGTAAATCCCTGCTTCACCTGGAAGGAGTGTTTGGGGCCTTGTACAGTGAAGAGGAAGGAGGTAAAAGGGCAGGTGTGGCATGTCCTGCAATTGCATGGGAAGGTGCTGTGGAGAAGTGGAGGGGGTGATTGAGGAATGGACCAGGGTGTCGCGGAGGGAACGGTCACTTCAGATTGCTGACAGGAGAGGGGAGGGGAAGATGTGTTTGGTGGTGGCATCACGCTGGAGGTGGCAGAAATGGCGGAGGATGATCTGTTGAATATGGAGGCTGGTGGAGTGAAAGTGAAGACGAGGGTAACCCTATCGCGGTTCTGGGAGGGTGGGGAAGGGGTGAGGGTAGAGGTACGGGAAATGGGTCAGACACGGTCAAGGCCCTGTCAACCACAGTGGGGGGAATCCTCGGTTGAGGAAAAAAAGACATATCAGAAGCACTGGTGTGATAAGTTGCATCATCAGAGCAGATATGACGGAGAAACGGCACAGTGGCGCAGTGGTTAGCACCGCAGCCTCACAGCTCCAGGGACCCGGGTTCGATTCTGGGTACTGCCTGTGTGGAGTTTGCAAGTTCTCCCTGTGTCTGCGTGGGTTTCCTCCGGGTGCTCCGGTTTCCTCCCACAAGCCAAAAGACTTGCAGGTTGGTAGGTAAATTGGCCATTATAAATTGTCACTAGTATAGGTAGGTGGTAGGGAAATATAGGGACAGGTGGGGATGTTTGGTAGGAATATGGGATTAGTGTAGGATTAGTATAAATGGGTGGTTGATGGTCGGCATAGACTCGGTGGGCCGAAGGGCCTGTTTCAGTGCTGTATCTCTAATCTAATCTAATCTAAAAACTGGGAGAATGGAATGGAATTCTTACAGGAGGCAAGGTGTGAGGATTTGTAGTCGTGGTGGCTGTGGGAGTCAGTGGGCTTATAATTAATATTTGTTGACAGCCTATCCCTGGAGATGGAGACAGAGAAGTCGAGGAAGGAAAGGGAAAAGTCAGAGATGAACTGTGTGAAGATGAGGGCAGGGTGGAAGTTGGAAGCAAAGTTGATGAAGTTTTCCAGTTCAGGGCGAGAGCAGGAAACAGCAGCAATAGAGTCATCAATGTACGGGGAAAAGAGGTGGGGGCGGGAGCCTGAATAGGACTGGAAAAAGAAATGTTCCGCAAATCCCGCAAAAAGGGTAGACATAGCTAGGCCTCATACGGGTGCCTGTAGCAACACCTTTTATTTGGAGGAAGTGAGATGAGTTAAAGCAGAAGTTGTTCAATGAGAGAACAAAGTTCAGTCAGGTGGAGGAGGGCAGGCGTGGATGGAAACTGGTTGGACCTCTGTTCAACGAAGGAACGGAGAGCCCTCAGACCATCCTGGTGGGGAATGGAGGTGTAGAGAGATTGGACGTCCATGGTCACTCTAGGTCCAGACCTGGTAAGTACTGAGGGAGTGCTACAGTGTTGGAGGTGTCTCCTTTTGGATGAGTCGTTAAACCGAGGCCACATCTGCCCTCTCAAATGGACGTAAAAGATCCCATGGCACTATTCGAAGAAGAGCAGGGGAGCTCTCCTGGCCAATATTTATCCCTCAATCAACATTATTAAAACTGATTATCTGGTCATTACGATTGTGGGAGCTTGCTGTCTGCAAATTGAATGCTACAATTCCTACGTGATGACAATGACTACTCCTCAGAAGTACTTCATTTCCTGTAAAGTGATTTGGGATGTCCTGGAGCCGCTACATAAATCCAAGTTCTTTCTTCACTCTGAGATAAGGAATGGAGAATAGCAGAGTATTGTGTCATTGAAAGCTCAAAGACCAGGCCACTGAAGTGGACCCTTTTGGCTCTTTCACTTCCTCATTAACATGTTCTCTGATGTTGCAGGTACGATCCTTACAGCAAAGTCCTCTCCCGTGAGTTCTACGATCACGAGGTGATGCAGGCAATCAGAAAGGACGCAATTGGGACGGCTGCAAAGGCAAAGATGTGGGGCCTGATTCTCGGAACACTTGGGCGGCAAGGATCCCCCAAGATCATGGAGGTACAAACAGCACTACGACAACTGTCGTTTGAAATGTGGGATTGCAGCCATTAACCTGGTAGTGTAGAAATTAAGATGCTCGCTGAACTATCCTTTGATTTTCAGGTCTCTGCAAACCTCATCAAATATAAAAATTGTGTTGAGTTTTGTCTATTGGGTATCCAGTTAGGCATTGGGTTCCATGTACTGGTTACATAAACTACGTTTTTATGTATATTTTTATATATTTTTAAAAATATATCTATGTATATAGATATCTATATATAAAATATACAAAGTTCAGGGGTGATTTGATTGCTTTTTTATAGAATTTTGAAAGTAATTGATAGGGTAGATAGAATTTTTTTCCTCACTGGTTTGGGGAGTCTAGGACAAGGGGACAACACCTTAAAAATCAGCGCCAGACCATTCAGGGGATTAGTTAAGAAGCACTTCTCCATGCAGAGTGGTAGGAGTGTGTAATTGTCTCCCACAAAAAGCAGTGAATGCTAGCTCAATTAATAATTTTAAGTCTGAGATCGATAGATTTCTGCTAGACAAGGATGTAAAAGGATACGGAGCCAAGGTGGGTGGATGGAATTAAGGCGCAGATCAACCATGATCTCGTTGAATGGGTGGAACAGCCTCAAGGGGCTGAATGGCCTCCTCCTGTTCCTACATTCCTAAAAATAGTTACAGGACATCCCAAGGAACAGTATTTCAGTCCATTTTGGCCAACAGTCAGCCTCACTGATCATGGCTGAATCCAGGAAACTGGAATCCTGCTGAACTTTGAGATCCAATATATATAGCCAGTATTCCTGGAGGCAGTTTGAAGTCCGAATATTCTGAATCTCGGCCCTTTGGGAGCAGGAGCATCTGTGCCTTCAGCAACATCAGGTTAACCATGAGTTATAGCCCATGTGACAGAGTCCAGCTTTCAAACAGTCTTCCATTGAAATTAAATGGCAGGCTGGAAATTGTAAAATAGAAAATCACTGTTCGTGTTTCACTGAGAAGTGATTAAAAAGTCGAAAAGGAGGCCATTTCCTCAATAGCAATTGAATAGATCTCAGAACTGATTGTATAATTGCTTTAGGAAGTCCAAATATGCAGTGCTCATAAAGCCAGTTAGGACAGTTTTCAGTATTAATTCTCTGTGCCTGATCTCCTGAATTGCTCCACAGCTCACGGGCATTTGTCCTTGCCACTAGTAACCCACATTTTGCCCTGGCCAGTGGGGGTGACATGGGTAATGCTTTTTCCATTTTTCTTCCCTTCCCTGCCACCCGTCCCGAGCTCCCAGTCTGAAATCAGGGAAACGTGAACAGGGACCCCCAATCCAATCGATCGGTCCTTCGGAGCAACTCGTTGCTCCCCTCGGACCGTGCAAAGAGCGCGAAGAGTTTTATTTTAGGAATTTCGCAGGAGCGTGTCAGAACAGGTGGGATCCTTTACTTGCTTCACACCTCTCGGGCTGTCAATTTGAATCCTGGCAGATGCCAGCATGCCTGTATTCCTGCCAAATTCTCTGCAAAATGAAAATGACTCGGGATCTTGCTCTTCCACGTGAGAGCTTTTGAAAAAGAGGTGGGGGAAAGGGAAGGCATGAGTTTGTTAATAGTCCTGTGATCGTTTGGGTCGTTAATGTGCCTCATCTTTCCGAGAATGATTTTTCACTCTTGTCCCAGATTTGCAGTCTATACCACACTGGGGCTGATCTCAGAAAAAGGTCAGTCATCACTAAATAGATCTCTCCTCTCTCTGTTTATCTTTGTACTGGTGCCAGTACAGAAAGTCCTGCAGGTTTTGCCTTCAGGGTTAAACACCAGGAGACACACTGAACCATCTGCAGCATCTGTTGTATCCGCTCGTTTTTTTTTGAGATGTAGCCTTATAAAGGTCTTATTTTTTTTTCCCCTGTCCGTGCATTTGTTGCCTCTAGACGTGACTATTCCAATGCTCTCCTGGCTGCTCTCCCATCTTCCACCCTCCATAAACTTGAGGTCATCCAAAGTTCTGCTGTCCATGTCCCAACGCACTAAGTCCTGATCACACATCACCCTTGTGCTCGCTGACCCACGTCGGCTTCCAGTTAAGTAACACCTCAATTTTAAAATTCTCTTCCTTATTTACAAATGCTTCCATGTCCTCGCCCCTCTCTACCTCTGTAACCTCCTGCAGCCCTACAATCCTCCCAAGATATCTGCACTCATCCAATTCTGGCCTCTTGCATATCCCCGATTTTAATCGCTCCACTAACGGCGGCTGTGCTTTCATTTGCCTTGGCGCTAAGCTCTGGAATTCCCTCCCTAAACCTCTCCACCTCTCCATCTCTCTTTCCTCCTTTAAGACACGTCAAAAACCTACCTCTTTCTTTCCTAATATCGCCTTATGTGGCTTGGTGTCGAATTTTGTTTGATAATGCTCCTGTGAAGTGCCATCGGACATTTTAATGTATTAAAGGAGCGATATAAATACGTGTTGATGTTGGTAATGACAGAGATCACTGCTTAAAATAGCAAAATACTGCGTATAATTATCAGGGCCAGAGTGATGATCTCGTTTCGATCACCAGTGATCGGGGCGGCACAGTGACGCAGTGGTTAGCACCGCAGCCTCACAGCTCCAGCAACCCGGGTTCAATTCTGGGTACTGCCTGTGTGGAGTTTGCAAGTTCTCCCTGTGTCTGCGTGGGTTTCCTCCGGGTGCTCCGGTTTCCTCCCACATGCCAAAGACTTGCAGGTTGATAGGTTAATTGGCCATTAGCAATTTCCCCTAGTATAGGTAGGTGGTAGGGAAATATAGGGACAGGTGGGGATGTGGTAGGAATATGGGATTAGTGTAGGATTAGTATAAATGGGTGGTTGATGGTCGGCACAGACTCGGTGGGCCGAAGGGCCTGTTTCAGTGCTGTATCTCTAAAAAAAAACATGGGGTTTGGTGGGGATTGGAGAGGACTTTCCCATATTACCCCCACCCGCAAATTGGACTGGGGATTTGTATCTGGCTTTTTGCCTCTCCCAGGAGATCACATAGCTTGTGGGTGCAGTGGGTGTGTATATATTGTGATACCAAAAGCTATTATCAATAGTGTGGGACTGGCTGAACGGAGCAGAGAATGTTTTCCAGTCCATGATTGTTCATATGTCTGTAATTATGGGGAATGGAACTTTTACCAACATTTGAAAGCTAAGGGGCATTTATACAGTGCTTTATGTCAGAAATATCTCCCGGAAAACTCCACGTGCTGTGGGGTGTGGCAATATGTTGTTACAAAGACAAATGTGGCATCCGTATTGTGTACAGCAAGACCCCACAAGCAGCAACAACAACAACTTGCATTTATATAGTCCTTTTAATATAGTGAAACGTCCCAAGGTGTTTCACAGGAATGTCATCAGATATAAATGGACACCGAGCCAATGAGATGAACGATTAGATAATTTGTGATTGGTGGCCTTGGAAGGGAGGAATGTTGGCCAGGTTACTGAGAAGTCAGTGCTTTTGGAATACTGCCTTTATAGAATCATAGAATAGCAGAACACAGAAGGAGGCCATTCAGCCCGTCAAGTCTATGCTGATTCTTTCACAGAGCATTCTACTCCCCGCTCCTTCACCACGTCCCTGCAATTTTTTCTCCTTCAAACATTTATCCAATTCCCTTTTGAAGGCGACGATTAAATCTGTTTCCACCATCCTATCTGGCAGTGCTTTCCAAATCCTAATCACTTGTTACGTTAAAACATTTTTCCTCATGTCACCTCTAGTTCCCTTGCCAATCACTGCTTATCGACCCTTCAGCCATTGGGAACACTTTCTCTTTGTTTACTATATCTAAACCCTTCATGATTTTAAACATCTCTATCAAATCTCCTCTCAGCCCTTTCTGCTCTAAGAAACGCAACTCCAACTTCTCAAGTCTCTCCATGTAACTGCAATCCCTCATCCCTGGAACCATTCAAATCAATCTTTTCTAACCAACCCTCTCCAAAGCCTCATGTCCTTTCCAAAGTGTCCTGCCCAGAATTGGACATCCACCTCAACAGTCAGAAGGAGCCCCGATGTATCATCTCATCCAAGGGTTAGCCCGTCTGGGAATGCAACTCTCTCTCTGGACTGCTTTGAAGTGCCAGCTTAGATTATAGCTCTTACTCTTAGAGTGGAACTCAAACTCAATGTCAGTCACTCCCAGATCAGGTAAGGATGAATTGGTGCAAAGTGAAGTGTCCGCTGCTCTGTCAGAAGCGTGAGAGTGCCAGTCAGCGCTGAATTGTAGACATATTACATACTTGTGCCCTCCCTCTCCTGGGAGCAGGAGCGAGACCATTGCCAAAGCTGGTTCAATCGGCACCCTCACGGGCAGCAGATGTTTCCGTCTGCTTGGAGAGGCAGTAGCCAGAGAGGAGGTGCTGAGTGACTGACATTGAGGGCTTTTGTAGAGGTGAAAGTATGAGAGACAGTCAGCGTCAGTCCTTTGTTAACCAGAGGTTCAGGAGTGGTATCAGAGGAGTCCTGAGAGCAGGTTTCCCCTCTGCTTGACGTCGTAAGGTATTTCAGGATGAGAACGCCTTGTCCATCAAGGCCGGCCATCCATACTTCATTGGCTATAAAGCACTTTGGGATGACCTGAGGTTATGAAAGGCGCTATATGAATGCAAGCCTTTATTTCAGAACAGAGCACAATTTACATTGTCACATTACACCAAGCACAGAAACAGACCATTTGGCCCAACAGGTCACTTTCTCTGCCCCTAAGATCTCTCTCTGCCGTCAGCTAACTGTCATTTGCAGGGCCATATGGGAACTAATTAGATAGCTCTTTCAAAGAGCCAGCACAAGCACGATGGGCCGAATGGCCTCCTTCTGTGCTGCATGATCCATTTATAAAATCCAACGAGGAAAAGCACAGGATCTGTCACCGGCAGTGTAGACACTTACATCGTATAATTGGATAACCCTCTTGCAAGGCCCTGCAGGGAATACAAGACTGAAATCGTGCTCCAGATCCTAGAGAGATAGCACTTACTTTTTTCCTCTATAAATATGAAAGAAAAATGAGAAAGCGCACAATTCCGTTTCATCGCACAATGGCTGATGATAAAATGAAAATAATAATTTTCCTAAGCTCTGATTTCTGTTGTGATATGTGATCCTCACCCCACTGTCCCCTCCCCCTGCCAGCCAAGGGAAACATTTTAAACCATTCAGTAGTCTGGATATAGGCTCATGGATCTTTAATGGAATTGATATGTCTTTTTTTAAATTCTGGCTACATTCTGCCTGACTAGACTTAATGAGTAGTCTCTACTAGTCTGCACGCCCATTCATTCCAGGCTTCATTTAGCCACTCACCCAGGAGCTCGGAGCAGTCAAACAATTAGCAAAAGCCTAAACGCTTCTATTCAAGAACTCTTTATGGGGTGGAATGGTCAAGGGTGGGGGGGAGGAATCAGTCAGCTCCACTTTCATTAAAACAGCTCAACAGAGAGATGACTTACATTTCATGTTGCTTTGATAATTCTGCAATTAATTTTTTTATTCTTAGTTACGAAGCAAGGTTGCATTGAATTGACCTCTTCAAAGTCTTCTCTCTACTCTCTCCCCTCTACGCTCCCCTCTCTCCTCTCCTCTCTCTATTGATGGCAGAGGTGTTCTACAACCTTTTTTTTTTAGAAAGTGACTCCTGACAACGCAGTGGCCCGCTGTCATCATCAGAGCGCTCCAAGCTGCGTACAAGCGCAAACGGTCTCCTGCGCTCAGTGAGATGCTGCGCATGCGCAGCCTACGTCCCGCCAGGACTAACTGGCGCATGTGCAGGAAAACACTCTCCCCCTCGGCCACTCGCTCCAGGCCGCTCGCTCCTCACTTCCCCGCCCTCCGGCTGTTCGCTCCCCGCCATCCCGCTCTCCGGCCACTCGCTCCCCACTTCCCCCCCCCCCCCCCCCAGTCCCTCCAGACACTAGCTCTAGGCCTTGCCACTTCCTTCCTCTCGGCCACTTGCTCCGCCATTCGATCGTTCCTGACCGCGCCACCCGAAGAAGCAAGACGAGCCGTGAGGGGTGACGGGGAGGTGTAGGAGCGAGTGGCCGAGAGGAGGGAAGCGACTGCATTTGCGCATGTGCTAGTACTGCGCCGCCTAGTGGTTGCGTTGTCAGCAAACGCAGCCTTTATTTTATTGACTGCGTCTGTATGGGATTTTCTCCCCACCCCCCCCCCCCTCCACCCCTTGCCCTCATTTACAAGAAAACTTTCTCTGCCTTAATTACTGTTCTGCTTCGAACATTCGAGAGCAACTGGAGGTTCCCGGGGATGCCCCTGCAGGAACGGTAATAAGAAGCAGCTCTATTAAAGGATGAACTTGTCTCAGTTCAGAAAGAAAATCTTGCAGGTATTTAGCGCCCTTCGCAATCTCAGGATGTCCTATAGCACTTTGCAACCACTGAAGTACTTTTGAAGTCACTGTTGTAGGAAGCGCAGCAACCAATTTGCGCACAGCAAGCTCCCACAAACAGCAAAGTGATAATGGCCACATTATCGTTCTTTTAGTGATGTTAATTAAGGGATAAATATTGACCAGGACACTGGGGTCTTTCCGCTGCTCTACTTCAAAATAGTCCCTCCAGATCTTTTATGTCCCATCCAAAATAAGGCACCTCCAACAATGCAGCACTCCCTCACTGGAGCATCAGCCGTGACTATTTGGAGCTTGAATCGATAACCTTTCCACTCAGAGGTGGGAGTGATAAACTGATGTATTAGATAGAAATGACAAAAAAGCTTGCATCTTTCACAGTATTACCTAAAATACTCACCAGCACTCTTGTACATTGTACAATGGGTGATTTTGTTTTTTGGCAGGTGGAAGGGCAGGAATTTTGTTTTTGTGTTAGTTTGTTTCTGGAGAAGTCTCAGTGCCAAGAGGACTAGGAAACTTTCTCACATCACTCATTGCAGGTGGGACATGGATTAGCTGCAGAGTAAAGCTTCCTCTCCATTTAGCACATGCATGACATTTTCCATTTCCCACAGACTGACAGCTTGACATCACGGTTCATTGTGAATGTCCCTAATGGGTTTTATTTCTTCCACTCTGCCTGAGCGATTATCCCAGACATTTCTCACTCCTTGAGTAAAGAAATTCTTGCTCATAACATTTCAAATATATGTTGCACCAAGGCTGAGGGGGTGACCCAATAGAGGTCTTTAAGATTATGAAGGGGTTTGATTGGGTACATGTAGAGATGATTCCACTTGCAGGCAAGACCAGAACTAGGGGCCATAAGTATAAAATAGTCACGAACAAATCCAATAGGGAATTCAGGAGAAACTTCTTTACCCAGAGATTGGTGAGAATGTGCTAATGGGCTGCATAAAATGAAGAAAAGCTTTTGGTCACTGGTCCTAATATCTCCTTTTGTGGCCTGATGTCAAATTTTGTTTGCTAGTGTTTGCAGCTCAGTCATTGAGTATGTTTAAAGCAGAGATTGACAGATTTCTAAATACCAATGACATAAGGGGATATGAGGATAGTGAGAAAAAGGCATTGAAATGGATGATCAGCCATGATCGTATTGAACGGCAGGGGCGGACTCGATGGGCTGAATGGCCTAATCCTGTTCCTATGATGTCTTGAGACGTTTTACTATGTTAAAGGATCTATATAAATGTTGGTTATTGTTAAGCTGCTGTTTCAGGAAACACTTTTTATATTGTTTCATGGTATGTGGGCATCGCTGGTAAGGCCAGCATTTGTTGCCCATCCCTAATTGCCCTTGACAACTGAATGGCTTGCAAGGCCATTTCAGAAAGCAGTTAAGAGTCAACCACATTGCTCTGGGTCTGGAGTCATATGTAGACCAGACCAGGTAAGGACGGCAGATTTCCTTCCCCATTAGTGAACCAGATTGGTTTTAACGATAATCGATGATGGGTTCATGGCACCATTACCCAGCCTGACTTTTAGTCCCAGATTTCTTTTTTTTTTTACTTAATTAATTCAATTTAAATTCCGCCAGCTGCTGTGGTGGGATTTGAACCTATTATCCTGGGCCTCTGGAGTACAAACTCATTGACATTACCACTAAGCCACTGTCTCCCCGTCCTCTCTTTGTTCCAGATAGTTTAGCGGATTTGGATTTTGCTTACTAAGCACTAGGTTGATCCGACAGCCTAGAACTCATTTCATGCAGGGCCCTTATATCCTCACATCCCTGAGGTGAGAGATCAGTGTTACATCGAACACCGAATGATTTACGGCACAGGAGGAGGCCATTCAGCCCATCATGTCTGTGTCTGCTCCCACAAACCCTCTCTGGTGTTCGATCAGGTGCATAACTCATCGGGAAGAATTTTCTCATTATCCTTTTTACAAGCAAATGTTTACAGGAGTGCTGTCAGACACCGAGCTACATCGAGTTAAAGAATAGTAATGCACAAGGCTGCTGAAAGAGTAATAGATGTACTGAATTGCCAATTTTTTAAAACAAAAACCTTAAGCCATTATCTAGATAACTCCAATTACAGAAAGCTGGACATAATAAAACATCCACATTTGAAATCAATAATTAAGTTGTTTTCAGACTGGATTTAAACAGCAGTGATCTAACTGAATGTCAGAACAGGCTTGAGGGGCTGAATGGTCTACTCCTCCTCCCGTGAGCAGCTTCTCGCAGTTTCTGCTGAGACTTCTAGAGGAGAACATTGCATCTGTCCTGTGCCGTTGTAGAAAATTCAGTGGAAAGCTCCCTCTACTCTGCCTCAGCAACATGCCGCAGCTCCCATTTCAGAAGCCTGTCCCTTATTGTAACAATATGATATTTTTAATTTGCCTCCTCTGGGTGAGATTAACAACTGACCCTTATGGCCAGTCGAGAGGAGATTTTGTTCTTTATGTTTACAGGGATAGAGGAAACAACATCATTATGGATTTCTGAAGTGAACTCAGAGAAGGATGGTTGTATTGTTACACTCTCAGCACTATACCTGTGCTCTCAAACCTGCTAAAGGACCTTGGCTCATAAACCAAAGGGAGATACTTATTATTTTTTATGAGCTAATATTCTGTGGTAAACATTTATAGAGCACAAGAAAAACAATGGACAGAAAGAGATGGATGGACAGTAATGGGAAAGGGCAAAGAGGCAGCAAGAAAATGGAAACTAATCATATACAAGAAGATCGAGAACAAGTAGGAATTATTAAACGAGGTGAAATAGGCTCCTTTAATAGTGCAGCTGACAGAGGCACTGGCCAGTGTGGTACTTTTTTTCTTATTATTCATTCATGGGATGTGGGCGGCACTGGCTAGGCCAGCATTTATTGCCCATCCCTAATTGCCCTTGAGAAGGTGGCGGTGAGCTGCCTTCTTGAATCGCTGCAGTCCATGTGAGGTAGACATTTTCCTCTCTGGCTCATCAAGGGTTAAGCTTCTCCTCTGGAGCCAGAAATCAATTTCCTCAGCTCCTTGTTCCATTTCCTTCTCAAGTGCAAAATGCTAATGTTTAACCTTTTTTCTATTTTTTCCATTTTCTTCAATTAATGAAATATAATGAAGTTTGCAGTGTGCAGCAGAATGTGCTGAAAGCTTTTGTTAACCAACTGCCTGCTCATATGTGTATGGTTAGGACATTAATCGAAAGAAGAAAAATAGTAAATGCGCATAAGAATGTGAGTTTTGTGTGTGTGTGTGTGCACACGCATTTGTGTGTGTTTGTGTGTGTGAGTGTGTGAGTTTGCATTGGGGGGGGTGGGTGTACATTGGGTGAGTGTGGATTGGGTTTGTTTGTGCATTGGGAGAGGTGTGTGTATTGGGTGAGTGTGATTGGGTGTGTTGGGTGTATGAGTGTGTGTGTTGAGTGTGTTTGGGTATATGTGGTTGTGTGTGTGTGTGTGTTGGATGTGTTGAGAGCATGATGAGTGTGTGTTGGGTATGTGAGTGTGCTTGTTGGTTTTGTGTGTGTTTGTGTGTGTTGGTTGTGAGTGCATGTGAACAGGGAGTGAATGTAGTTCACTGAGAATATAGTGACGGATAAGTGGGATGAGTAATGGGATGCTAAAGAGGAACATCAGAGAATGCGGAGTTTGCAAGTTCTCCCTGTGACTGCGTGGGTTTCCCCCGGTTTCCTCCCACAGCCAAAGACTTGCAGGTTGATAGGTAAATTGGCCATTGTAAATTGCCCCTAGTGTAGGTAGGTGGTAGGAGAATGGTGGGGATGTGGTAGGGAATATGGGATTAATGTAGGATTAGTATAAATGGGTGGTTGTTGGTCGGCACAGACTTGGTGGGCCGAAGGGCCTGTTTCAGTGCTGTATCGCTAAATATAAATAAATAAAATATAACACAAGTCTTTTACACAGCAAGTAGTTATGATGTGGAATGCACTGACTGAAAGACTGGTGGAAACAGATTCAGTAGTAACTTCCAAAAGGGATTTTGATATGTACTTAAAAAGGAGAAATTTTCAGGACTATGGGAAAAGAGCAGGGTCGTGGCACTAATTGGTAGCTCTTTCAGAGAGCAGGCACAGACACGATGGGCAGAATGGTCTTTTTCAGTGCTGTATGATTCTGATAATGACAGAAAAGCTTATCTGATAGCACAGAGTGGTTTATGGGGTCACAGGAAGTAGTGGGAAGATCGGGCTGTAGATGTGGAAACTGGCTCAGGATCATGTCACTGAGGGACCCATTGTAGATCAGCAATGGGAGGGCATGATGGATAGATTCCTGGCAATTCTAAAGGCGACAGTGTGGGTTGGGGAGTGGCATTGGCTGCATTCGGGAAAATCTGAGTGGAATCAAAGCAAGGAACAGGACGAGGCCATTCAGCCTCTCAGGCAAGCATGTTCCGCCATTCAGTTAGATCTGGGCTGGTGTGTGAGGGCAACGCCTCAGAGCTGGATAGCAGAGGAAAGATGATGCACGACTGACCACATTGAATGCTGCTGAGGAGGGCGACAACCGATGAATCATTGCAGTCACCATCACAGAGAATATTAATGATGCCTTTAGCCCGGGCAGTTTCAGTGCTGAAAACAGGGCAGGGCAGAGGCCAATTTCAGGGGACATGAACAAGGGGGCTTTGGGAAAGATGGGCAGAGAGCTAAGGGGGACAACACAACCCCTTAGAGAGGTTAGAGATGAATTGGTAGTTGGACGGAACGGATGGATGGATAGAGGGGGACTTTGAAAGGAAGAAGGATGCATGCAGGCCAGGAGAGGTGGTTGAGTAGTCCGGAGTTAAGTGGACTTCAGTACGCACTTCTGGATGTCCTACACACTTCACATTCCATTAAAATACCTTGGAATTGAAGTTGTTAATATCGGCAAGCCAATTTGTACACAGCAAGATCCCACAAACAGCAAATGAGATGGATGAGCAGTGTTTTTTGACGGTGTTGGTTGAGGGAGGAATGTTGACCAGGATGCATGACGCCATGGGATCTTTTGCATCCACCTGAGCAGGCAACCGGGGCCTCGGTTTCGCACCTTGCCTGGATGTCAGCGCATCTGAGCGCTGCACTCCCTCGGCTCTGCAGCATCAGCCTGCAACGGTGCTCCAACACCCAACCATCCGACTCGGAGATGAGCGCGCTACCAACTGATGAGCTTGAACATCATCAGAAGGCACAAGGAGATAAAAGACTTTGTGTATCAGGTAAATCTGATCTCTTCCACTCTGCCTGACTGATTATCCCAGACATTTCTCACTCCTTGAATAAAGAAATTGCTCCTCCGTAACAATTTCAAATGTACTTTGCACCAAGGCTGAAGGACGACCTTTAAGATTATGAAGGGGTTTGATAGGGTATTTTTGTAGGATATCTTTCCACTTATGGGGGAAGTCCAAAACCAAGAGCCATAAATATAAAAGAGTCACCAATAAATACAATGGAGAATTCAGGAGAAACCTATTTTTCCACAGCATGGTGAGAATGTGGAACTCACTACCTCAGGGAGCAGTTGAGGTGACTAGCATGGATACGTTTAAGGGGAAGCTTGATAAACACATGAGGGAGAAAGGAATAGAAGGATATGCTGATAGGCTGAGCTGATGAAGGGTGGTTGGAGGCTCGTGTGGAGCAGCAAACCAGCCAGTTGAGCTGAATGGCCCGTTCCTGTGCTGTAATTTCCTGAATATAGTTTCCCTCTAACAGAATGTTCTAGTACAATTTCTGATGAATTTAATTCTCCTGGGTAGTGGTGGGGGTGGGGAGGAGAGGATATGGGAGACAAAACCAGTTCATCATGCTTGTTTCAGCTAATGTAAACCACTACATTATTGTAAAACCGTTGCGTAGATCTGTAATTAATCACTTTCCGTTGGCTTGCAAAGTACATATTTAACAGGTATGAGGCTGTCAGGCACTGTGATTATTATGCATAACACTGCATAATTAGAGGGTGTATGACTATCTTACCTTCAGATTGAATTTACAGGCATTTCAGATTAACCATACAGTTGGGTTGATTATTTTTTTACGCAGGTCTGTAAGGTTCAGCCGTTTCTCCAACAGTTTACCGGATAGGTGAATTGCTCAGTGTCTACCATTGGCTCAGTTGATCGCACTGTTGCTTCTGAGTATTTATCCCTCAACCAACCATCAAACATCATAGAAACAGATCATTATAACATTGCTGTTTGTGGGAGCTTGCTGTGCACAAGTTAGCTGCTGAATCTCCGACATTACAGCAGTGACTATATTTCAAAAGTACTTCATTGGCTGGAAAGTGCTTTGGCACATCCAGAGTTGCAAAAGGTGCTATAGAAATGCAAGTCTTTCCTTCTTTACTGAGCCATACAGTACAGGAAGTTGCAAGTTTCCATGCCGTGGCCTCAGCACCCATAGGTCAGGGTCCAGCTCTGATCCCTTCTCTGGTGACCTCCCATGCGTCAGTGTGGATGTCAGATGAGGGGTTGGATTGGGCTTGATTGTGATGCCTCTGTAGTCAAATTACCTACCAGCACTCCACAACCACCTAAGCGAGCCAGCACCTGTGACACCGAATCTTAAGCAATAGGATAGATTGCTCTGGAATTCCCTCCCTAAACTTCCAAACCTCGCCCTCCCTTCTCTTTTAAGATGCTCCTTAAAACTTAACACTTTGACCAAGGCTTTTGGTCACCTGTCCTAATATCTCCTCATGTGGCTTGGTGTCAGACTTTGTTTGATGGCTCTCCCAAGGTGTTTTACAACATTAAAGGCGCTATATAAATGCAAGTTGTTGATGTTGTTGTTTAGCCAAATTCTTAGTGTGTTCCCCATCTTGTGAACCTTTCATTAAATGGCGAAGAGGGAACAAGAGTTGTTCGGTTTGGGGCTTCATCAGTGGAAAAGTCCTTGGGGTGGGTGGGGGGAGATGGAGAGAAAGGGAATGCAGTTTTATGATTTATTGATTTCCCACAGCATTCCGCAAGGGGAGTCGAGACCAAATGTAGTACTCAGGCAAAGAGGGATACAGAGCAGCGAGTATTTAGACCAGGGAGCATGGGTGTAACTCAGTGCCCATCATAAAGTCATGCATTCTGCCCATAATCTTATGTTTCAATTGTAAATAGTTATGTTTGTATCTATATTGAAACTTCCTATGTAAACGTCACACTGTAATTAATAACCTTTCACCAGTGCCACCACAGGTGGCAGTTTGTTATTACAACATGACAAGTTTTTATTGACAATTTCCATTTACTATGTGGACATAGGAATTTCTAATCGAAAAGAATTATGCTGTGTGTTTGTGTGTGTGTGTGTGTGTGTGTGTTTTCAGGATTGATAATCTATTAGCATAATTTTAATAAGAATTTAGATTAGTCGTTTAGGTTGGAGATTTATTTTCAGTTTTGATTTGAGCAGATGCTTTATTTGGCTTCAGAAATTAGCTTTTCTTCCCAAGCTAAAGGTATTTAGCTTCCTCAAAACATTTAATTTCATGCCTTAGTACAGAATATATTTTAACATTATTTTCAGCTGGGCCTCTGTTACTTTACATTCTTTGAATTTAAAATAAACCACGCAAGAGATTGTGTAAAGCCCTTTCATACGTACACTCTCCCTCTCTCTGTTTTCTCTCCCTCTGTGTCTCACTCCTGTCTTTTTTCTGTCTTTGTCTGTCCCTTTCTTTCTCCCTGCTTTCTCTTTCTGTCTTTCACTCTTTATTTCTCTTTCCTTAACCCACTCTTTCCTCACTTTTTGCTACCCTTTCCATTTTTCCCCTCGCTGTCTCTCTCTTACTGTGCTGTTTCCCCTCACTCCCCTCTTCCTCATTCTCTCCCTCATCCATGTTCTGTCCCTCTTCTCTACTTTCCTGCATTCTCCCTCTACCCTGTGCACTCTGTCTCTCTAGCATCCTTTTCCCTGCTCTCTCACCTCTTTCCTCACTAGCTCTTCCCTACATTCTCCCTTCTACCTGCACTGTCTCTGTCTTCAATCCCCCTTTCCTTTCTCTTTCTGTTTCCTTTACCTCTTTCTACTCTTGTTCCTCTTCCTACCTGTTTCTCCTCACTAGCCCTTTTTCTCTTTCTATGCTTATTTTTTCCTCTCTCTCTTCCCCCCCCCCCCCCCCGCTTCTGTATCTCTCCTCACCCTATCTCCCTCAGGTTTTTTTTTTCAAAAATGTACTTTATTCATAAAATTTGTACTTAACAGTTCAAATTTGACATTACATAAAGTGCAATGCAATTCAATTACTTTGAAGACTGTATGCAGCACTCTGAGGTGCCTCACTACACTTGCAATCACACAATATACATTTCATGTCAAACATACAGCCCCAGGGGTTTTACATGGAGGTTCCAGTCCCTCGGTGTACTATTGTGGGACGACCTTAGACTGTGGCCTTTCCCCATTGAATCTTTGCAGCAGCTGCCCTGGACCTTGGAATGTGCCACACTCGGTAATCAACAGCTTTTTACGCTGGAAGACCAGCACTTTTCAGGCAGACCAAAGAGCGTCTTTCACCGAATTGATAGTCCTCCAGCAGCAGTTGATGTTTGTCTCGGTGTGCGTCCCTGGGAACAGCCCGTAGAGCACAGACTCCTGTGTTACAGAGCTGCTTGGGATGAACCGCGACAAAAACCACTGCATCTCTTTTCCACACCTGCTTTGCAAAGACACATTCCAGAAGGAGGTGGGCAACCGTCTCTTCCCCACCACAGCCACCGCGAGGGCAGTGTGCAGAGGGTGTGAGACTTCGGGCGTGCAGGAAGGATCTGACGGGGAGGGCTCTTCTCACCACCAGCCAAGCTACATCTTGGTGCTTGTTTGAAAGTTCTGGTGATGGGGCATTCCGCAAATGATTTTGGCAGTCTGCTCGGGGAACCATCCGACAGGATCCACCATCTCCTTTTCCCATAGGGCCTTGAGGACATTCCGTGCAGACCACTGCCTGATGGATTGGTGGTCAAAGTTGTTTTTCTGCACAAACTTTCCACGAAGGATAGGTGGTACAGCACGGTCCAACTGGATGGAACGTTCCGCGGCAATGTGACTAGACCCATCCTTCGCAACATGAGGGACAGATAGAACCTCACCACATAGTGGCGCAGTGGTTAGCACCGCAGCCTCACAGCTCCAGCGACCCGGGTTCAATTCCGGGTACTGCCTGTGTGGAGTTTGCAAGTTCTCCCTATGTCTGCGTGGGTTTCCTCCGGGTGCTCCGGTTTCCTCCCACACGCCAAAAGACTTGCAGGTTGATAGGTAAATTGGCCATTAGAAATTGCCCCTAGTATAGGTAGGTGGTAGGGAAATATAGGGATAGGTGGGGTTGTGGTAGGAATATGGGATTAGTGTAGGATTAGTATAAATGGGTGGTTGATGGTCGGCACAGACACGGTGGGCCGAAGGGCCTGTTTCAGTGCTGTATCTCTAAACATAGTGACACTTGATGTTTGCGTACTGGGGATCTACGCACAACTTGATGCAGCAACACACAGAGGTGGTCATCAGGATGAGGGCGACGTTGGGTACGTTTTTTCCCCTTTTATTCAGAGGTTTGAACATCGTGTCCCTCCGGACCGATCCATTTTGGATCTCCAGATAAAGTGGAAGATGACTCGGGTGACCGCCATGGCACAAGTCTGGGGTATTGGCTGGACCTGCACCACGTAAAGTAACAACATGAGTGCTTCGCACCTGATGACCAGGTTCTTGCCTGCAAATGGAGAGGGAGCATCACTCCCACATGACCAGTTTCTGATTCACCTTAGTTATATGCTCCTCCCAGTTTTTGGCGCACGTCCGTCCGAACGGCCCCTCCGAACCATATCCCCAGCACCTTCAGGTAGTTTGACCTGACGGTGAAGGGGACAAAGGATCGGTCAGCCCAGTTCCCGCAATTGACTTTGGCTCCCGAGACCAGTTCGAACTGGGCGCAGGTGGATCAGAGCAGAAGACAGGGACATCATCCATGTACAGGGAGGCTTTGATCTGAGTGCCTCATCTGCCTGGGATTGTCACCCCTCTTATGCCAGTATCCTTCCTGATGGACTCAGAAAAGGTCCAATACAGCAAACAAACAAGACAGGGGAGAGAGGACAGCCCTGTCTGACTCCAGATTGGATCGGGAAACTTTCTGATTCTCACCCATTGATTGAGATTGCACTACTGATGTTTGTGTAGAGCAGTTGGATCCAATTGCGAATTCCCTCCCCAAACCCCGTTTTGAAGAGCACGTCCAAGCTGATGAGGCAGATGTCCACCCCCCTGTCCTGTACCTGGTCGATCATATCCTTGAGTGGTGCGAGACTATCAGAGATCTTCCTGCCGGGTACAATACAGGAATGATCAGGTTAATCACCAACTCCAGTGCAGACTTGACCCCAATGGCGATGACCTTGGACGGAATTTTGTAGTCTATATTGAGCAATGAAATGGGCCACCAATTTCTGATTTCCTCCCTCTCCCCCTTCTGTTTGTAGATACCGGGAGTGGGTAGGGAAACTAAAACATAAATGATTTTGGGATGAGCACAGGGGGTGTGAAAACTAGAGGCTCCGCCTTGTGACTGTGACCAGGTGGGACTTCAATCCATGTTCCAGCTGGGAAGCGATGAAGACGATTGCACACAAAGCACTTGGATCATCCGTCACCATCAGAATCTCAGTCGCTAGAAGCGTCTGCTGTATTTTCTCTGCATTACATGTGCCACAAATCAATTATCAGCCAAGGGCTGGAAAGATCCCTCGGAAAGATGTTTCCTAAAATGAAAAGGTGAAAACGCAACTTGTTTGTTGTTTACATATTCATGACGTATTTCATTTGCAGTGAAAGCCATGAAGAGTTTGATCAGCATTGGCTCCTGGGATTAGCCTCAAGGCGTTTACAACATTTTCGCTGAATGATGCTTTTTTAAAAAATTCTGTGCCTGGTACAGAAACCGTTAGGGCCTATGTCATTCCATCTGACATGGTTGCCTGCTTCTATATGCATAGCACTGCATGAAGTCAGGAGTTTAGAAAAAGAACATATCATTTTCTTAACTGTGGCCGACATGGGGCACGTTGCCCCTTGTACATTTAAAATCAAACTCCTCCCTGCTACCCACCCGGCTGGTGCCCCTGGGGTGCACAGCCCTGTCAGTTCTGGGCATTCGTCCAATACCTCATGGGAACAGGAAGAGGCCATTCAACCCCTCAAGCCTGTTCCGCTATTCAATTATATCATGGCTGACCTGCACCTCAACTCCGCTTTACCCCCTTTGCTCCATATCCTTGACACCCTTACCCAATAAAAATCTATGTATCTCAGTCCTGAAAGCTCCAATTGACCCCCAGCATCCAGAACCTTTTTGGAGGATTTCCAGAATCCTGCTATCCTTTGTTCTGATTTTGCTTCTAATACCCTTTGTCCTTGACTTCCCCACCAGAGGAAATAGTTTCTCCATATCCACCCCATCAGATCCTTTTAAATAGTTTTTTCGTCGTGCAGAACTTGAGTATTGCTGAAAATAGAGACATGTTGTCAAAGCTTTTCATCTGGCACTCATCAAGACAATCTGCAAGAATAACCAATGTAAAGGAAAACAACAACTTATACTGCATGAGAAGAGAGTGCTGATTGGTTGGCAAGTGAACTCTGATTGGTAGAGGCGTTACCATGGAGAATGCACCAGTTTACGGTGACTGACAGTTAACTGCCAAGCTTTGTTTGAAATTTAAACCAGGCAACTTGGCTCTGATTGAATGGTCAAGGCATTGCCCTAAGGAATGAACCAGCGAATGGCTGTCACTTATTTTGTTCAGCTGAAACAGGCCAATGTTTGTACATATCCTTTCTGTCTGCAAAGAACGGGGCCCTGTGTATTAATATGTGTAGCTTCCAGTATGCGCAAATGCACCACACTGCGAGACTGACTGACAATCTTAAATTGGTTGTCAGCGTAATTCTTAGCATACTGAGGATTATTTAACAAATGTTGTCCAATCACGGAATCACATCTAATGTTGGGTGCTGCGTATCAAACAACATGTCCCTTCTGCTGTTCGCAATGGGCAAGGTAGGGGCCATGCTCAACCAACCTATGCTTGCAAAGCTCAAAACACTGTGTCCAAAATTAGATGTGATTCCGTGATTGGACAACATTGGATAGATATTGCCCAGGACACCAAGGAGAATTCCTCTGCTCTTCTTTGAGATAGCACAATGGGATCTTCCATGTTCACCTGAGAGAGCCGATGGAACCTCAGTTTGACATCGATCTGAAAGACTGCACTGGAGTGCCAACCTGCGTTTTGTGCTCCAGTCTCTGGCGTGAGGGTTCAACCTATGACCTTTTATCTGAAGGGCGAGAGTGCTACCACTGAGCTGCAGCATGGGAATACATCGGGAAAATGTGAAGGAATGCAATGTAGTGCGTTCGCAAGGGAAGATGTGACTATTTAGCAGATGAGTTGGGTAGTCTAGTGGTTATGGTCTTGCATGAAGAGCTATTGGAAGCACAGAAACACGGGTCTCCTGCATGAGTCATGTAGTGACCAGCAGAAACTCTGCTGACACTGGGAGGTCGTGAGGTCAAAGCCTGCTATGGCAAGGTGTGAAATTTAGATTTTTGTGTAAATGTTCATCATTCGTGAACGTGAAAGCTGCTGGACTGTTATTGAGAAAACCCAACTGGTCGCCCCTACCCGGTCTGGCAGCATGTGACTGCAGCCCCACGAAATGCCCAGTGCTCTCTGAGTGGCTACGTAAACCCATTCATGTTGTACAAAAAAATCAAGAGATGGGTGATAAATGCAGCTTCGCCAACGCTGCCCACATCTGAGGAGCTCATTTAAATAGATTGAGAAGGACATACGAACAATGATGGGCAGGTAAAGACCCTCTAATCCAGCCTGTCCCACACAATTATGATGCCTTGTTTATCTCAGTATATACATTCAGCGCCTCACCCGAAACCATGTGATCTCTTGGGAGAGGATGAAAAACCAGATTAAAAAGCCCGGCCAATTTGGGTAAAAACAATCTGGGGAATTCCTCTCCGATCCAGCTAGATGATTGAAATGAACTTGGCAAATTACTGAGTTTGTAAAGATGTCAGTGGCAACTGCCTCAGCATCGAGCACTCCCGGGTCGGGTTCCTCACAGTTAGACGCGGCGTAAAGCTCCCCTTGCTTTGTCAGTGCAGTGTTTCTGTTTGTAAGATGTGATGTCCAGCTCTCACTTGTAGGAATTCAGCAAACCGGTGTCTACTGCACAAGGTGACAGCCTGGACCAGGGGTTCACATTCGCTGGGAAAAGATACAGGGACATCAAAACCTGCTTAGTTAGTGTAAATGTACAAGAGCCCTTTCTGTTAATTAGTTTCTGCACTGGATCTTACAACGTGCTCCCCTTAACAATAGATTATATACCCTGCCAATTAGATCCATCGTTGTTTTACTTCCATTCGATCTCTCTCAGATTTACATTAATTGCTGCCCCGTAGGGAAAACCTAATCTGGATCTGCGAATGTGGCGCTTGCACAATTTCACCTCCTCCACCCTGCAAACCACCCCACCCTTTTACTTGGATGCTGAATGTAACATGCTATTTGACTACAGTAGGCATCGCAGCTGCAGCCAGCCCCCGCTCTTTGCAAGCACGCACTTATCACCACTGGACATTGCAGTCAGAAGCAGGAATTCCAGCTGATTATCCCTCCCTCCACCAGCCCCTCCCTACAATCCCCAGCCTCACGGGCACTGAGGGCATCTGTAAGCCACTTCCCATCCCCCCCGCCCCCCCCGCCACAGTGATGCCACAGCTGAGATCCAGTATGTGCGCCCTCAAGCTCTCAGCCTTCACAGTGCTACGGGTCCAGCTTGTAGCAAATTGGAAACAAAGGACGCACACAGTGTGAGTTTAACTAGCTTCAGTCTCAGTCAGTAATCTCACCCTTTCACTGATTAAAGGTAATGTAAACTTTTCCCATCAGGTGAGGGATGGGTGCTAGCGAATCAGCCACTCATTTTATACCTCATCTGATTTGGGAACGGGAACTCGGGCGGGTTGTAAACGGGTTTCTGCTTTGCTATCACCAATATCAGACGAGCAGCAAACATCAATGACCCCCCTCCCCCTGCCCCCAGCAATGTGTTTCTGAAGCTGTGCACGGAGGAACAAGGCAAGACGAGTGAAGGACAAGGCTGAATGTCAAATCCATTAATCTCCCAGTTTATCCTCAGTGTGGCGACACAGTGCACAGTAAACGCCTTCTTGCTGTTTAATCGCACCATGAAGACTTTCACATTTCACAGCCATTCTTTCAGCTTTCTATGAAGAAAATCCTGTGCTGCAGAAAACATTTACCCCATTCCCTCCATTAACCGTCACCCTCTCCTTTCCCACACCCACTCCGGTGTCGGGTAGGGTGAGTGTTAGAAATGCAGTGTCGGTGGGGGCGCGTGTCAAGGGAGGAGAGAGGGCCCGTGTCGGGGGGTAAGTGGTGTCAGGGAGGAGGGGGTCGGTGTAAGGAGAGGGCAGGCTTTGTTTTCTAGGTCACGGATCTCTGTCTCAGTGTCTTCCCATCAATATCCAAATGCCTATCAATTAATCAAACACTCACTACCTCCCCAACCCTTCCATAACATGGCAATGAGACTGACCAACATAAGCACTGGATCCTTTTCCTTCATCTGCCACCTCATTCTTCTAATTCATGGGCAGGGGGGCAGGTTTTGGCGAATTTGTTGAGTTTAAGATGTCAGCGGCATCCACCTCAGCTCAAGCACTCCCGGGTCAGCTTCCTCACAGTTAGACGCAGTGCAAAGCTCCCACTGCTTCACCATTGCCATGTTTCGGTTTCCTGGGCTGACCATCCTTGTGGCCTTTCGATGAGAGAGTGCTAGATTTCAGGTTAATCTCTGCTGCGAGTTCCCGCCAAACCCTCTGGGGGTCAGCTCTGCTCCAGAATCACTTTGCGTTCCATCCCTATAGCAAGAGGAAGAGCTCGATCAATGGTGGATTTGAATTGAGTTCAAAGGGCAGAATGCTATCCCACAGTTCTGCCTCACATTTTCCATCTCTCTTCCCTGTGTATGTTTCATCCTGTTAATTCTAATTTATTTCCAACTCCTTTAGTCTTGATGGTTGCCTCACCCTAATCTACTTGATACTTGTAGTCTCCCCAAGTCCTCCAGTTATAAGAAGGTGAGCCAGGCTTTGTGTTAAATAAATCCACGGCTGCTTATTTCACACATGTACCCCCCTCGGTTTAGGCCTCTTCAACCGCTCCTTGTTAGGCCAGACTCATCCACCTTCACCTCATATGCTACCCTGTTCTCTCTTTTAATAAAGAATTTATTAATTCCCCCTTTGTCCATTCCACTCACAGCTTTTAATTTGCGCAGTGTAACTTATAAATTGCATTGCTTTCTGGAAAGTCACATGGGTTTCTTCACTCAATCCTGGTAGCAGCTCCAAATCATTCCACTGACTGCACTTCCCTGAGTGAGCTTCTAAGCGTGTCTTTAATGGGAAGTTCAGTGAACACAAGGCGGAGAAAGGAGTAGAAGGATATGCTGATAGGACAAGATAAAATAAAATAAGGTGTGAGGAGGCTCACGAGGGCCATAAATGCCTGCATGAACCTGTTGGACCAGCATGAACTTGTTGGGCTGAATGGCCTGTTTCTGTGTTGTAAGTTCTAAGTAATTCTCGAAGGAAAATCAGAACAGGATTTCTTCAAGAAAAATATAAATCGCACACATAAATCATGTATATAAATGGCCCAACTGTCTGCTTGTAATGTCACACAAATGTCATCTTTACGAAGCTGCCTCTTTATACCCCTTCCTAATTAAAAAATAAAATAAAATTAACAATAAAAATAGACTGCTAGGTCCTGTTCACTGACCTATATACGGTATTGTTGACGATGCTTAATTGAAATTGCTTGGCGCAAATAAATGAATGACAATTAACTGTCAGTTCCAATAGAGCAAAGGTGTCGTCCTGACTCGTTTCCATTTAGTCCTTAATTTATTTTGCCTTGTTTGGTCAAACGGCTCATTTCTTTGTAATGCTACTTCTCATTTCGTAGTCCCTGCTCACCAAAACCCCTTCCCCCTCCCCCCACCACATCTGGGTTTGCCTGTATGACAACAACACTTTGCAGGTAATCCATTGATTATTAGATGCTTTGGGGTATCCTAAGCATGTGATGAGGTGCTATGAGAATGCAAGGTTCTCGTAACATCCCCAGTCATTTCTAAAATGCTGAATTCTTCCACTGTCAGGGAATGTGAGGTTGGGGTCGAGTGTTTTAAAAAAAAAGATGCTTTTATATAACACTTCTCATGCCCTCAGGATATTGCAAAGCATCTTACAGCCAATGAACAACCTGCCACCTGATCTTGGGTGGAGGAAAATTCCTTCTTCTGAAGACTTGAACGCATGTGAGAGCAGCAGGGAGAAGAAAATCCCAAACAGTGTAGGTGCGAGAACACAGCCCTGTTTCACGCCACTCAGGATAGGAAAGGGGTCTGATGAGGCGCCGCTATGCTGAATTGTGCCTTTCATATTGTCATGGAATGAGGTGATGATACTTAGTAGCTTTGGTGGGCATCCGATCTTTGCTAGTAGTCTGAAGAGGCCACGTCTGCTGACGAGGTCAAAGGCTTTGGTGAGATCAATGAAAGCAACGTAGAGGGGCATCTGTTGTTCACGGCATTTCTCCTGTAGCTGGCGAAGGGAGAACAGCATGTCAATGGTGGATCTCTCTGCTCGAAAGCCACACTGTGCCTCAGGGTAGACACGCTCAGCCAGCTTCTGGAGCCTGTTTAAAGTGTTTTTTAGTAATGTTGATTGAAGGCTAAATATTGGCCAGGAAACCTGGGAGAACTTCCCTGCTTTTCTTCAAAATACTGGCATGGGATCTTTTACCCTCACCTGAGAGGGCAGACGAAACCGCGGTGTAACATCTCATCGAGAAAACAGCACCTCCAACGGTGCAGTACTCCTTTAGTACCGCACTAGAGTACTAGAACCCATTACACTGCTATACCATCAATATACCACATGGTTTGGCTTTGACCTGTGCAAAGCAGAAGGGCTCCCCCTTGTTTTGGTCCCTGGTCAGTGCTGTTTGTTGATTACAGCTGGGACCAGAGTCCCTGCTCCTGATCCCTACACTTCAGTCTACCCCTCTATTTAACTCCCTGGCGGTAAGCATGTGGATTTCGAGTAAATGAATGTGACCTTGCCAGCATTTACGACAGCAAACATTTGGTCAGACTGCCTAATGTCTTCCTTTTATGGCTCGGTGTTGATTACACTTCTGTGAAGTGCCTTTGATGTGTTTTTCTACATTACAGGCTTTGTACAAATGCAAGTTATTGTTGTTAAAGATGCTATATCAATGTTGTTGAATAACTGTTGCCCCTTTGTTGACTATTCTTTCCTTCCTGTTTTTCAGCATTTGGAGTCTCAGCTCCAGACTCTCAAAGTGCCGTACATCAACGTCCTGTTATCCGAGATCTTCCCAGACAAGCTCCGGCTTTTCCAGGAAGTGGATACGTAAGTACAGTTGTAGTTACCAGTGGAAAAACTCATTAGCCAAGCTATATGAGAGCAGAGGCTGCGTCATTTTAAAGAGCAACAGTTCCCAGATTCTGTACCAAAAAAATGTTTTTGAAACACAACCTGCATTTCTGGAACTTTCTGGCGCCTCTCACGTCAAAAACCATCGACAGGCAAAAAAAAACCAAGCCGAAATCGTGGTCAGTGACAGAGGTTATAAGAGTCTTTTGAAGTAAGGGAGACAATAAAAGCAAGATTTGCATTTCTATAGCGCCTTTCATGACCTTAGAAAATGCCAAAACGCTTTACAGACATGGAAGTACTTTTGAAATGTAGTCACTGTTGTCAAGCAGGAAACATGGCAGCCAAATTGCACACAGCAAGATTCCACAAATATCAATGTGATAATGACCAAATAATCTGTTTTTGGTGTTGTTGGTTGAGGGATAAATATTGGGTTAGCAGGGAAGAGAGGCTGTAGAAGGTGAGGAGAGACTAGACAAACTGGGACGACCTCTAGTAGAATCGAGATGGTTAAGGAGAGATCTAAGAGATGTCGTCACACAAAGTGATCTGAGTGTGTCCCAAAAGGCATCATTGTGCAAATGTTTAGAAAGGAGAATCATAGACTCTTACAGCACAGAAGGAGGCCATTCAGCCTATCTGCTGACTCTCTGGAAGGAGCTATTCAATTAGTCATACTCCCCTGCCCTGCAGTTGTTTCCTTTTTAATGAGCTATCCAATTCCCTTTTGAAAGTTACTATTCAGTCCGCTTCCACCACCCTTTCTAGCAGTGCCTTCCAGATTCATAACAACTCTCTGAGCAAAAAAAAATGTCTCCTCATCTCCCTCTTGGCTTTTTTGCCAGTTATCTTAAATCTGTGTCCTGTGATTTTGGCCAGCGTAGACACGATGGGCCGAAAGGCCTGTTTCTGTGCTGTGTAACTCTATCTATGACTCCGTGATTATTGACCCTCCTGCCAGTGAAGATAGTTTCTCCCTTTGTGCCCTGTCAAAACCCATCATAATCAACACTGCTATTAAACATCGTGGGCCCAAAGATGGGCGGCACAGTGGCGCAGTGGTTAGCACCACAGCCTCACAGCTCCAGGGACCCGGGTTCGATTCTGGGTACTGCCTGTGCGGAGTTTGCAAGTTCTCCCTGTGTCTGCGTGGGTTTCCTCCGGGTGCTCCGGTTTCCTCCCACATGCCAAAGACTTGCAGGTTTATAGGTTAATTGGCCATTATAAATTGCCCCTAGTATAGGTAGGTGGTAGGGAAATATATAGGGACAGGTGGGGATGTGGTAGGAATATGGGATTAGTGTAGCATTAGTATAAATGGGTGGTTGATGGTCGGCACAGACTCGGTGGGCCGAAGGGCCTGTTTCAGTGCTGTATCTCTAAACTAAACTAAACTTAACCTTCTCTGCTCTAAAGGAGAACAACCCCAGCATCTCCAGTCCTTCTCCATAACTGAATTCCCTCATCCCTGATAACATTCTAGTAAATCTCCAGCTGTCAATACTTTCTTGGGAAGTAGGGATATTAAGGTATGTGGAAAAAAGATGGAAGTTAGAATTACAGGTATAAAGTTACCTTGACTAAGAAGTACAGCTCAGTGGCTGAATGGCCCCCTTCCCACTAGTTGCTCCTGGTTACGGTGTTTGTCCTCAGGCCCGTCCATTACGTTCTTTAACTGAGGTCATGCCTGGTGGTTGGCATGATAACATTTTTCTATCAAAATATATCTTTTCTCCCCCCTGCTTGCAATTCCACCTCTTCCCCCTACGTTTCAATTGGAGCCTGAACCATTAAATGAGGCATAGTCAAAGCTTGTTTTCATGGACACTTAGGATGTGCAACGTCCTTAACTGGGCTGAATCACCTGTCGGAGGGTTGTATTCCCACTAGTAATCCAGCATTCCAAAGCCCCAACCACTCATTGTTCAACAATGTTTTTCCTCAGGTCGCCTCTGGTTCTTTTGCCAATCACCTTAAATTTGTCCCCTCTGGTTATCGATGCTTCAGTTACTGGAGACAGTTTCTCCTTATTCACTCTATTAAATGCCTTTATAATTTTTGAACATCTCTATTAATTCTCCCCTTAACCTTCTCTGCTCTGAGGAAAGGAATTTACTGGAAGTCCCTCATTTCCCCTGTATCATTCTAGTAAATGGGGGTCAGTTAGCTCAGTTGGCTATACGGCTAGAGTATGATGCAGAAAGACGCCCACAGCGTGGGTTCAATCCCCCTACCGGCTGTGGTAGTTCATGGAGGCTTGTCTCCTCACCTTGCCCCACGCTTGAGGTGTGGTTACCCTCAGTGGATCACAGTTACCTACAGAAAGAGCTATTGAACAGTGCTCCTGTTCTCCAGATCAGATGCTGCTCATAATTATTAAAATCTCAGACATATCCTGTGTCTCATCTTCCTGATGTTGCTGTAAAGTTACAGTATTGATTGCAGACTGTCTGAATTCCAATGATAACATTGTGCTGAAAACACTGTAAATCTTCCTTCAAGCAGCAGAACCCTTCAGGTTTTATTTTTGCGCCCAGTTGCACACAGATTCATACAGCACAGAAGGGAGCCACTCATCCCATCGTGCCTGTGCTGGCACTTTGAAAGAGCTTATTCAATTTTCATTCGACAGCACCTCCCAAACTCGCCGACTTCCACCACCTAGAAGGACAAAGGCAGTCGGCGCAGGGGTACACCATCATCTGTTGAGTTCCCATCCAAGTCACACACCATCCTAACGTGGATGTCCATCGTCACTGGGTCAAAATCCTTCAGCTCTCTACTTAACAGCACTGTGGGAGCACCTTCACCACAAGGACTGCAGCAGTTCAAGAAGGGCCCACCCCCATTTTCTCAAGGGCAACTAGGGGTGTGCAATAAATGCCAGCCTTGACAGCGATGCCCAGTCCTGAGAATTTTTCTTTTTAAAAGTTTCACTTGCCTGTTTTTTTTTCCCCCGTAGCCCTGCAGTCCAGTAACTATTTTTCCTTCTTAGGAAGGATATGAGGGCTTTAGAGAGGGCGCAGAAAGATTTACAAGGATAGTTCCAGGGATGAGGGACTTCAGTTACGAGGATAGATTGGAGAACCTGAATCTGGGGTTGCTCTCCTTAGAGGAGAGAAGGCTGAGAGGAGATTTGATGGAGGTGTTCAAAATCATGAGGGGTCTGGACAGGGTGGATAGAGAGAAACTATTCCCATTGGTGGAAGGATCAAGAACCAAAGGACACCGATTTAAGATGACTGGCAAAAGAAACAACAGTGACATGGGGAAAGATTTCTTTACACAGTTTGAGTGGTTAGTATCTAGAATGCACTTCCTAGGATTGTGTTGGAGGCAGATTCAATCGTGGCTTTCAACAGGGATAAAGCACCTGAAGAGAAAACATTTTCAGGGCTACGGGGAAGAAGGCAGGGGAGTGGGACTAGCTGAGTTGCTCTGGCAGAGAGCCAGCACACAGATGATGGGCTGAATGGCCTCCTTCTGGGCTGTTATCAGTCTATGCTTCTATAAATGGGGAGAAAGTCTCACTGGCCCGTAAGGTGAACCTAAGGGCTAATTTAACTGCTGCAAAGTTTAAGCTTTTGCCACTCGCTGCTGTAAAGCTGGAGAGCCATGCAGTCAGCTGACTGTCCCCAATTTAAATGAGCAGCTTATTTGAATATTGCCTGTGCAGCTTTGACCTTCTGCAGGAACCATCCTAAATGCAAGGATGAGGAAAATCTAGCCAGCTGGTTAAAATTTAAAGCACTTAAAAGCAAGTGGCTGCCTGTGGGGATAAATATTATGAGCTGCATAAAACTTCAAATTGTGTTTGAATGTTTTTTTTATTCATTCACGGGATGTGGGTGTCGCTGGCCAGGCCAGCATTTATTGCCCATCCCTAATTGCCCTTGAGAAGGTGGTGGTGAGCTGCCTTCTTGAACCGCTGCAGTCCATTTGGGGTAGGTACACCCACAGTGCTGTTAGGAAGGGAGTTCCAGGATTTTGACCCAGCGACAGTGAAGGAACGGTGATATAGTTCCAAGTCAGGATGGTGTGTGACTTGGAGGGGAACTTGCAGCTGGTGGTGTTCCCATGTACCTGCTGCCCCTGTCCTTTTAGGTGGTAATGGTCACGAGTTTGGAAGGTGCTGTCAAAGGAGCCTTGGTGAGTTTTTGCAGTGCACCTTGTAGATGGTACACACTGCTGCCACTGTGCACTGGTGATGGAGGGAGTAAATGTTGAAGGTGGTGGATGGGGTGCCGATCAAGCGGGCTGCTTTGTCCTGCATGGTACCGAGTTTCTTGAGTGTTGTTGGAGCTGCACCCATCCAGGGAATTGGTGAATATTGCATCACACTCCTGACTTATAGATAGTGTTACGACTGAGGTGGGAGGAGTGCATTGTCTTTTCTGGTTCCATTTCTCCACAGGTCACAACATATATTGAATGTCAAGGGCTCTGAGTCAGAAGGCTGTGAATTTAGTCGCACTCCAGAGACTTGAGCACAAAAATTCAGGCTGGCATTCCCAGTGCAGTCCTGAGGGAGTGCTGCACTGTCAGAGGTGCTGTCCTTCAGATGAGATATTAAACTGAGGCCATGTCTACCCTTTGAGGTGGACGTAAACAATCCCATGGCACTATTTTGAAGATGAGCATGGGAGTTGTTCCCGGTGTTCTCGTTAATATTTATCCCTCAACCAACATCTCCTGTCTGCCCTCTACCACCCTTTGACTTGGGTGGCAAAGACTATCCTAGGCCCAGCCTTCTTCAGCTGCTTCATCAATGACCTTCCCTCCATCATAAGGTCAGAAGTGGGGATATTCGCTGATGATTGCATAGTGTTCAGTACCATTCTCAACTCCTCAGATACTGAAGCAGTCTGTGCCTGCATGCAAGATCTGGACAATATTCAGGCTTGGGCTGATAAGTGGCAAGTAACATTCGCGCCACACAAGTGCCAGGCAATGACCAGCTCCAATAAGAGAAAATCTGCCCATCTCCCCTTGACATTCAATGGCATTACCATCACTGAATCCCCCACTATCAACATTCTGAGGGTTACCATTGACCAAAAACTTAACTGGACCAGCCATATAAATACTATATGGCTACAAGAGCAGGTCAGAGGCTGGGAATTCTGCGGCAAGTAATTCCCACAACTCCTCAAAGCCTGTCCACTATTGTTATGACCATGTTTCTATATTTTTAAAGTTTTTTTTGAGGACTCATGTATTTTAGAATTATGGACATTATTTTATTTTGGAAAACTGAAAAGAATTCCATGTATGTTTTTTTCACTGGAGTCATTGAAAGGACACAGAAATCTTGTTTGAAAACAACATTTACTGGAAGTCAACTGTCTTCAGATAAATATCCAGCAGGGGCTTTTTGACTTGGGGGAGATGTTTATAAAGAAGTGACAGGTCAAGATTTGCACGGGTCAGGAGGATTGACTCGAGATATTGTTTTTGGTTTCACTTTGGACAGCATGTTGAGGTGTGAACTGTTTTGAAGGCAGTTGGAGAAAACCAGCCAAGAGAGCGCTACCCATATACTTTATGTACTGTGTATAGGATTACATGACAATCAAAGAGGTGAAAGTAACAATGTTGGGCTTGGTGATATACACAGTGTTAGCCTCGCTGTTCCAGCCCAGCAGGTGGATGGTTAACTATGATATCATGCATTTATAGTGCCATATTACAGAGCAATCAATAACATTAGGTCAGAGCAGTTCTGGTAAAGGGAAACCCTGTTGAATTTTAAACATCTGCTTCTCATCCTTACATGCGGCTTGACATTAAATTGTCGACTCACGGCCCATCAGAGCTCAGATTCCGCTCCTTCAGAACAGATGGATCAACAGAAAACTGTCAACTGAGGCTAATGGGCGGAGGAGGGAAATCCTCCCATTATCAGAGGTATCCCATGGCTCAGTGGACAGATGTAGCGCCCAGGGTGGTATTGAGTTAAGTGGCTGGGTGGGTAGCACACAGGCTTCTCAGTCAGACGGTCTTAGTTTCATGTCCCACTCTAGGGACTTGAGCATAAAAATCTTGGCTGACACTCCAATGCAGTACTGAGGGAGTGCTGCACTGTTAGAGGTGCCATCTTTTGAATGAGATGTTAAACTGAGGCCCTGTCTGGTGGACGTATAAGATCCCATGGCACTATTTCAAAGAAGAGCAGGGGAATTCTCCCCAGTGTCCTGGCCAATATTTATTCCTCAATCAACACAACCAAAAAAAACCACAGGTTATCTGCTCATTATCACATTGCTGTTTGTGGGAGCTTGCTGTGTGCAAATTGGCTGCCGTCTTTCCTACATTTCAACAGTGACTACATGTAAATTAAAGTGTTTCAGGATGTCCTGAGGTCATGAATGGAGTTATATAAATGCAAGTCCTTTTTTTGAGTCATACGACGCACAAAACTATAGTTAAGCTCATCGGAGTGAAGGAGGTTGGGGGGTGGTGAGCTGATGGTGATTTTGCTCTTTTAAGATTCCAAAGCAACATGATAATATCACTCATAACAACCTATTTCACATTGGCCTGAACAGAAGAACCTGAGGACTTGATTGAAACATGTAAGATCCTGAGTGGTCTTAACAGGGTGGATTTGGAAAGGATGTTTCCCCTTGTGCGAGAATCGAGAACTAGGGGTCACTGTTTAAAAATAAGGGGTTGCCCATTTAACACAGAGATGCGGAGAAATTTTTTCGCAGAGGGTCGTGAGTCTTTGGAACTCTCTTCCTCAAAAGACAGTGGAAGCAGAGTTTTGAACATTTTTAAAGCAGAGGTAGATAGATTCTTGATAAGCAAGGGGATAAAAGGTTATCGGGGGTAGGTGGGAATGTGGCGTTGAATGGCGGAACAGGCTCAAGGGGCCGAGTGGCCTACTCCTGCTCCTAATTCGTATGTAGGACACAGCCTGCATTTGAAGGCAGATGAACTCAAAACTAAATCTACAGAAACAATGGGCTGAATTTTACCAGCCCCTTGGAGACGGGCTGGGAGGCGGGAGGCTTCGTAAAATGGTGTCGGGGGGAGCCCGACATCTTCCTGCTACCACGACATATTACCAGCGTCGGGAGACCACCAGGTAAACCCTGGCTGACTCCCAGTGGGTTCCTGGGTTGGGGGTGGAGAGGAATGGGGTGGGGGGGGCCTCCTTTATGGTTACTCCATGGCCCACAGAGAGGCCCCCAACAGCAATGGCTGCCGCATGGCTATGTCACCACTGTCCCTCCCACCCCCTGCACCCCCTCCCCCGCCCCCCCCCCCCCCCCCCCACCACCCCGCCCAGTTACTGGGGCCTGCCTGGTCCAGGCAGAGTAAGTAAAAGCTTGCGCTCATGGCCCTTTGATTGGGCTGGCAGCTCTGGGAGGTGGGCCACCATCCTCAATTGGACGGTGGTCCCAGAGGTGGCCTCTTAATTTGCCTCTGTCGGTAAAATGACACCCAGGATCCCACCGCCAGCACGCGCAGCGTCGGGTCCCGCTTTCAGTCCGGGAGGTGGGACAACTTAACTTGTGAGAAAATCCAGCCCAATAGTTCAGTGAGCGAGTGGTCAATCAGTGGAACAGGATCTCCAGGGGAATGCTGGAAGGAGTTTGTACTGATCCATTCAAATGGAAGTGCGATAGATTTCTTTCAGAAAATAACATTTTGCGATACAGCCAATGAGTAATTTGAGGTATGATATGTGATGAGTGTAGCAAGCTTGGGGGAAACAGGTGACTTTGGATAGAATACAATAGTATCATAGAGAGTTTAAGGCACAAAAAGAGGCCATTTGGCCCATCATGTCTGTGCCTGCGAAACATGATCCACCCATTCTAATCCCACCTTCCAGCATTTGGTCCGTAGCCCTGCAGATTAAGGTACTTGAGGTACATATCCAGACTCCTTTTGAATGAGTTTCTGCCTAAACTACCCTTTCAGGCAGTGAGTTCCAGACCCCCACCACCCTCTGGGTGAAAATATTTTTCCTCATCTCCCCTCTAATTTTTCTACCAATCACTTTAAATCTATGCCCCCTCGTCACTGACTAAGCTCTCGACCACTTGGGGTTTTCCTCCCCTCATGTCTGGGGCTGTTACAGACTGATTGATAGCGATTGATCACTGTGATTAGTCAACAACTCCATTATCGTTGTATCATGTGACTACCAGGATGGTAGAAGGTGAACTGGATGGACTTGGGGCTTTATTGTTCAGGGTAGTAACAGGGTAGTTGTTATGGGGGACTTTAACTTTCCAAATATTGACTGGAAATACTATAGTTCGAGTACTTTAGATGTGTCAGTTTTTGTCCAGTGTGTGCAGGAGGGTTTTCTGACACAGTATGTAGACAGGCCAACCAGGGGCGATGCCACATTGGATTTGGTACTGGGTAATGAACCCGGCCAGGTGTTAGATTTAGATGTAGGTGAGCACTTTGCTGATAGTGATCACAATTCGGTTAGGTTTACCTTAGCGATGGGCAGGGACAGGTATATACCGCAGGGCAAGAATTATAGCTGGGGGAAAGGAAATTATGATGCGATTAGGCAAGATTTAGGATGCGTAGGATGGGGAAGGAAACTGCAGGGGATGGGCACAATTGAAATGTGGAGCTTATTCAAGGAGCAGCTACTGCGTGTCCTTGATAAGTATGTACCTGTGAGGCAGGGAGGAAGTTGTCGAGCGAGGGAGCCGTGGTTTACTAAAGAAGTTGAAGCGCTTGTCGAGGAAGAAGAAGGCTTATGTTAGGATGAGACGTGAAGGCTCAGTTCGGGCGCTTGAGAGTTACAAGCTAGCCAGGAAGGATCTAAAGGGAGAGCTAAGAAGAGCAAGAAGAGGACACGAGAAGTCATTGGCGGATAGGATCAAGGAAAACCTTAAGACTTTCTATAGGTATATCAGGAATAAAAGAATGACTAGAGTTAGATTAGGGCCAATCAAGGATAGTAGTGGGAAGTTGTGTGTGGAATCAGAGGAGATAGGGGAAGCGTTAAATGAATATTTTTCGTCAGTATTTACAGTAGAGAAAGAAAATGTTGTCGAGGAGAATACTGAGATTCAGACTACTAGGCTAGATGAGATTGAGGTTCACAAGGAGGAGGTGTTAGCAATTTTGGAAAGTGTGAAAATAGATAAGTCCCCTGGGCCAGATGGGATTTATCCTAGGATTCTCTGGGAAGCCAGGGAGGAGATTGCAGAGCCTTTGTCCTTGATCTTTATGTCATCATTGTCGACAGGAATAGTGCTGGAAGACTGGAGGATAGCAAACGTTGTCCCCTTGTTCAAGAAGGGGAGTAGAGACAGCCCTGGTAATTATAGACCTGTGAGCCTTACTTCGGTTGTGGGTAAAATGTTGGAAAAGGTTTTAAGAGACAGGATTTATAATTATCTTGAAAAGAATAAGTTCATTAGCGATAGTCAGCACGGTTTTGTGAAGGGTAGGTCGTGCCTCACAAACCTTATTAAGTTTATCGAGAAGGTGACCAAACAGGTGGATGAGGGTAAAGCAGTGGATGTGGTGTATATGGATTTCAGTAAGGCGTTTGATAAGGTTCCCCACGGTAGGCTATTGCAGAAAATACGGAAGTATGGGGTTGAAGGTGATTTAGAGCTTTGGATCAGAAATTGGCTAGCTGAAAGAAGACAGAGGGTGGTGGTTGATGGCAAATGTTCATCCTGGAGTTTAGTTACTAGTGGTGTACCGCAAGGATCTGTTTTGGGGCCACTGCTGTTTGTCATTTTTATAAATGACCTGGAAGAGGGTGTAGAAGGGTGGGTTAGTAAATTTGCGGATGACACGAAGGTCGGTGGAGTTGTGGATAGTGCCGAAGGATGTTGTAGGATACAGAGGGACATAGATAGGCTGCAGAGCTGGGCTGAGAGATGGCAAATGGAGTTTAATGCGGAAAAGTGCGAGGTGATTCACTTTGGAAGGAGAAACAGGAATGCAGAGTACTGGGCTAATGGGAAGATTCTTGGTAGTGTAGATGAGCAGAGAGATCTTGGTGTCCAGGTACATAAATCCCTGAAAGTTGCTACCCAGGTTAATAGGGCTGTTAAGAAGGCATATGGTGTGTTAGCTTTTATTAGTAGGGGGATCGAGTTTCGGAGCCACGAGGTCATGCTGCAGCTGTACAAAACTCTGGTGAGGCCGCACCTGGAGTATTGTGTGCAGTTCTGGTCACCGCATTATAGGAAGGATGTGGAAGCTTTGGAAAGGGTGCAGAGGAGATTTACTTGGATGTTGCCTGGTATGGAGGGAAGGTCTTACGAGGAAAGGCTGAGGGACTTGAGGTTGTTTTCGTTGGAGAGAAGGAGGAGGAGAGGTGACTTAATAGAGACATATAAGATAATCAGAGGGTTAGATAGGGTGGATAGTGAGAGTCTTTTTCCTCGGATGGTGATGGCAAACACGAGGGGACATAGCTTTAAGTTGAGGGGTGATAGATATAGGACAGATGTTAGAGGTAGTTTCTTTACTCAGAGAGTAGTAGGGGCGTGGAACGCCCTGCCTGCAACAGTAGTAGACTCGCCAACTTTAAGGGCATTTAAGTGGTCATTGGATAGACATATGGATGAAAATGGAATAGTGTAGGTCAGATGGTTTCACAGGTCGGCGCAACATCGAGGGCCGAAGGGCCTGTACTGCGCTGTAATGTTCTAATTCTAATTCCTATGTTGCTATGCAACAATAGAAAGAAGAAAGAACATGCATTTATATAGCGCCATTCATGTTCTCAGGAGGTCCCAAAGTGCTTTACAGCCAATGTAGCACTTTTAGAAATGTAGTCATTGTTGTAATGTGGGAAATGCAACAATCAATAGTGCACAGCAAGCTGCCACAGGCAGCCGTGAGATAAATGACCAGGTAATCTGTTTGTGATTTTAAAAAAAACAGTGCTGGAAATACTCAGCAGGTCTGGCAGCATCTGTGGAGGGAGAAACAGAGTTAACGTTTCAGGTCTGTGACCCTTCATCAGAACTGAAGCGTTAACTCTGTTTCTCCACAAGATGCTGCCAGACCTGCTGAGAATTTCCAGCACTTTCTGTTTTTATTTCAGATTTCCAGCATTTGCAGTATTTTGCTTTTAATCTGTTTGTGATGTTGATTAAGGGATAATATTGGTCAGGACACAGAGAGCTCCCCTGCTCTTTGAAATAGTGCCATGGGATCTTTTACATCCACCTGTGAGGGCAGACAGGGCCTCAGTTTAATGTCTAATCCGAAAGACAGTACCTCCGACAGTGCAGCACACCTTCAGTACTGCACCAGGAATGTCAACCTGCATTAGATGCTTATGTCTCTGGAGTGGGACTTGAATTTTCAGCCTTCTGACTCATAAGCAAGAGTACAACTAACACCGTTTACTATATGCATTGTGATATAAGATTACAGGACAGTGAGTAATAAATTGGAGGAGTTCTGGTAAAGGCAGACCTTGTTATATTTTTAAACATCTCTCTATTACATGCGGCTTTGACATTGTCGGCTCATGGCCACAGAGCTCAGACTTTGCATTATATATAACGAGAGATAGATCAACAGAATGCATTCAAAGCTGGCTAATACTTTCCGAAGGGGATAGGTGCCAAATCAGGGGCAGTTTTGTGGTGTGGCTAATGCTCACTGGCGACTGACTGGAAATGCAAGCTCTTTCTGTTTCTGATCCTCTGAGTGCAGTAATCTCGGCAGGCTGGCTCTGAGTCAAGCCGTGGGATACAGTGGGCGCCTGTTGCTGCGTTAGTGAGCTTTTCCCAAGACAAGCACAACTCCTACCTGCGCCTGTTGCAAAAGCTCTGTTCAAGAGTTCCAAAAGAGTTTTCCTGGTAACCTAAGTGACAGCACGTAATATCGCAAGTTGATTTATCCAATTCCTCCTCTGGATTCTTGTACAGTATATTTATGCAAAAAAAATGCTTCCTGCCCAGAAACACCAACTCGTACGTTTCCCACAGGCTTTGTACAGCTAGCGATGGAGTGTCACAGCTTCCCAGTCTCTGTGACTCAGTATCACACTAGGCCATGGGTCAGCCAGCGACCTCCTGTTTGTAACCTACTGGAGTTCTATTTATGTACAAAGTTTTTTTATTCGTTTCATAGGATGTGGGCGTCGCTGGCCAGGCCAGCATTTATTGCCCATCCCTAATTGCCCATGAGAAGGTGGTGGTGAGCTGCCTTCTTGAACCGCTGCAGTCCATGTTGGATAGGTACACCCACAGTGCTGTTAGGAAGGGAGTTCCAGGATTTTGACCTAGCGACTGTGAAGGAACGGCGATACTGTTCCAAGTCAGGATGGTGTGTGGCTTGAAGGGGAACTTGCAGGTGGTGGTGTTCCCATGCACCTGCAGCTCTCGTCATTCTAGATGTTAGAGGTTGCGGGTTTGGAAGGTGCTGCCTGAGTAGCCTTGGTACGTTGCTGCAGTGCATCTTGTAGATGGTACACACTCCTGCCATTGTGCGTCGGTGGTGGAGGGAGTGAATGTTTGTGGATGGGGTGCCAATCAAGCGGGCTGCTTTGTCCTTGATGGTGTCGAGTTTCTTGAATGTTGTTGGAGCTGCACCCATCCAGGCAAGTGGAGAGTATTCCATCACACTCCTGACTTGTGCCTTGTAGATGGTGGACAGGCTTTGGGGAGTCAGGAGGTGAGTTACTCGCCGCAGGATTCCTAGCCCCTGACTTGCTCTTGTAGCCACGGTATTTATATGGCCATTCCAGTTCAGTTTCTGGTCAATGGGAACCCCCAGGATGATGATAATGGGGGATTCAGCGATCATAATGCTGTTGAATGTCAAGGGGAGATAGTTAGATTCTCTCTTGTTGGAGATGGTCATTGCCTGGCACTTGTGTGGCACGAATGTTACTTGCCACTTATCAGCCCAAGCCTGGATATTGTCCAGGTCTTGCTGCATTTCTACACGGACTGCTTTAGTATCTGAGGAGTCATGAATGGTGCTGAACATTGTGCAATCATCAGCGAACATCCCCATTTCCGACTGTATGATTGAAGGAAGATCATTGATGAAGCAGCTGAAGATGGTTGGGCCTAGGTCACTACCCTGAGGAACTCCTGCAGTGATGTCCTGGAGCTCAGATGATTGACCTCCAACAACCACAACCATCTTCCTTTGCGCTAGGTACAATTCCAACCAGTGGAGAGTTTTCCCCCTGATTCGCTTTGATTCCAGTTTTGCTCAGGCTCCTTGATGCCATACTCGGTCAAATGCTGCCTTGATATTAAGGGCAGTCACTCTCACCTCACCTCCTGAGTTCAGCTCTTTTGTCCATGTTTGAACCAAGGCTCTAATGAGGTCAGGAGCTGAGTGGCCCTGGCGGAACCCAAACTGAGCATCACTGAGCAGGTTATTGCTAAGCAGGCGCCGCTTGAAAGCACTGTTAATGACACCTTCCATCACTTTACTGATGATCGAGAGTAGACTGATGGGGCAGTAATTGGCCATGTTGGATTTGTCCTGTTTTTTGTGTACAGAAGATACCTGGGCAATTTTCCACACTGTGTGTGGAAACTGTAGGAATGAACGAGGTGGGAAATGTTAACTCAAGGATTGGCTTTCATAGAATTAAGGACCAAGGGTGGAAGCCATTTGGCCCATATAGCTTCCTTCTATAAAGACCTACAGTGCCCTATGCCCTCCATTGCAGCATCTAAAGGCTGCTTGAATGAGTCCAGGCCTTCTGCTTCCACTGGTGCACAATCCAGGTATTAATCGCTCCATGTGTAAGGTAGTGCATCCTGGCAACTTTCCTGAGCTCGTCCTTGACCAGTTCCGGTCTGTAACTTCTTGTTCTATAGTCTTGGCCTGTAAGGTCCCCTCTCACTCCTCTCCTATTTGGCATCCCTAGGCTGAGGAGGGTTCTTATGTCACATCACTGCCCAATCTCTGCCTTCCTTCCCTCCTGCGTCATCTCTTCTTCTCCCTCCATATCTTTCCCTTTCCTCTCTTGGCTCCCCCACCCCTCCACTCTCTCCTACCTTTCCATCTTCTCTTCTCCCCTCCTCCTCCATTCTTTCCCCTTTCTCTCTTCTTCTCCCTTCCTTTTTCTTTTCTTTTCCTTTCCCTCTTCCTCTCCTCGCTCCCCTTCCTGCCTCCCCTCCACTCTCCCCGTCCTCTTTTCCTCCCTCTTCCCTGTCCCTCCCTCTCTCCCCTCCTCCCTCCCTCTTCCCTCCTTCTCACTGCCTTTCTCTCCCCGCTCCCTCCCTCCTCCTCCCTCCCTCTCCATTGCTCAGTGGTAACAGTGATTTCTTTGCCCTGTGCTTTGTTCCATTTCTCTTCACCGTATGACACTATATTCTATCAAAATAAGTTAGGGAAGAGATAGCAGAGGCACTGCTACGTTGCTGTAAAAACTTATTAGTGCCAGATGACTAGCAGAATGGATAGCAATCTGGGTACAAAACTGAAAACAGAGTGGAAGTTAAAGGTAGTTACTCAGACCGGCAAAAATTGGGAAGTGGGGTTCATGCGGATCAGTGCTGGGATCACTGTTGTTCACCGTTTACACAAACATTTTGAACTCTGGAATTAGAAGTGCAATAGCAGATGGCACCAAATTGGGAGGATGTAGTTAATACAGAGGAGAACTGTGGAAAAAATGCAGGATTAATAAACATGTAGAATGGGTGTGTAATTGACAAATGAATTTCAATATAGTAAGTGTGAGGTGATGCATTTTAGTAGGAAGAACAAGGAGGCCACATACTACTTAGGGCTGTATGCATCAGAGAATGTTTGGCATGAAATGTAAATGTACATTGTAAATATAACCTGTATTGGCAAGTGTAGTGAGACATCTCATGTACTGTATTGAAAGAAACTGATCTGTATTGCACTTTATGAAATGTCCAATTTGAACTGTTCTGTAATGTACTTTTACAAATTTTATGAAAACAATCTGGGGGTACAGATATACAGATCATTAAAAGTAGAAAAACAGGCTAACAAAGCCAACAAAAAAGCCAAACAAAGCTCTGGGGTTCATTTCTAGCAGAATAGAATTGAAAAGCAGAGAAGTTATGTTGAACTTGTATAGAAACTTGATTAGACCACACTTGGAGCACTGTGAACAGTTTTAGTCTCCATATTATAAAAAAGCATATAGAGGCACTGGAGAAGGTGTAAAAAGGATTTACAGGGATGATACCAGAACTCGAGATTATGCCTATCAGGAAAGATTGAACAAGCTGGGGCATTTTTCTCTCGAAAAGAGACTGAGGAGTGACCTGATGCAAGGTTTGATAGGGTAGACATAGAGATGTGACCAGAACCACGGGCCATAAATATAAGACAGTCGCTAATAAATCCAATAATGAATTCAGGAGAAACTTCTTTACCCAGAGAGTGGTGAGAATGGGCAGCTTGCTAGCAGGGAGTGGTTGAGGTGAATAGTATAGATGCATTGAAGGAGAAACTAGATAAGCACATTAGGGAGAAAGGATTAGAAGGATATATTGATGAGGGTAGTTGAAGAGCAGTTGGAGGAGCATCATGTGGAGCATGGACCTGCTGGGTTGAATGACCTGTTTCTGTGCTGTATATATTATGTAATAGTATATGCAGCTTAGTCTCGAACATTGTGATATGGCAGGACAGCACCCAATAGATAACGACTCTGCCCAGACGGGAGTCCCATCAATGCAGCAGATGACCATTAGTGAGAACAATTTGTTACACACAACTCACACACAACTTTAACATCTGCTTTCTGGGGACTGTACCAAATTATTAATTTAAAAATATAATTTATGCGGTAAAGTTTATCTTCACACCCTGCACTGACTAGGGTTATAAGTTCCTGAAACAAAGATCACTCACAATAGGGTTGCCAACTCTGGTTGGACGTATTCCTGGAGATTTCATCACATGGCTCCCGCCTACAACCGCCCCACTTGGTCAATCAGCCATCTTCCCCCATCTCCAATTTTTTTTAGAACTAGTAATAATAAGTGCCCAAAGAAAAAGAGTCCAGCGCCACTCTTAGGCCTTGGGTGCATGTTCCACTGACAGCAGCCACCCCCTCCACAGTGGCGCAGCTCAGTTAAAGTCACTGGGGTCCTTGATTCCGTGGAAGGCCCACCGGTGTCCACTTAAGTGCCTAGTTGGCACTTGATTCAGCAGGCCTCCCACAGAAGGGGCAACATGGGATTCTTGGTGATGTTTTTGCCTGAGGTGAGGTGAGAGTGACTGCCCTTGACGTCAAGGCAGCATTTGACCGAGTATGGTATCAAGGAGCCTGAGCAAAACTGGAGTCAATGGGAATTGCGGGAAAAGTCTCTGCTGGTTGCAGTCATACCTAGCGAAAGGAAGGTGTTGTGGTTGTTGGAGGTCAATCATCTCAGTCCCAGGACATCACTACAGGAGTTCCTCAGGGTCCTAGGCTCAACCATCTTCAGCTGCTTCATCAATGACCTTCCCTCCATCATAAGGTCAGAAGTGTGGATGTTCGCTGATGATTACACAATGTTCAGCACCATTCGCGACTCTTCAGATACTGAAGCAGCCCATGTTTATATGCGGTAAGACCTGGACAACACCCAGGCTTTTGCTGATAAGTAGCAAGTAACATTCACACCACACAAGTGCCAGGCAATGACCATCTCCAACAAGACAGAATCTAACCATCTCTCCTTGACGTTCAATGGCATTACCAAGGCTGAATCCCCCACAATCAACATCCTGGGGTTACCACTGACCAGAAACTGAACAGGATCAGCCACATAAATACTGTGGCTACAAAAGCAAATCAGAGGCTACAAATTCTGCGGCAAGTAACTCACGCCCTGTTTCCCCAGTGCTTGTCCACCATCTTCAAGGCACAATTCAGGAGTGTGATGGAATATTCTCCACTTGCCTGGATGGGTGCAGCTCCAACACACAAGAAGCTCAACACCATCCAGGACAAAGAAATCGGCTTGATTGGCACACCGTCCACCACCTTCAACATTCACTCCCTCCACCACCGGCGCACAGTGGCAGCAGTGTGTACCATCTAAAGATGCACTACAGCACCTCACCAAGGCTCATTCAACAGCACCTTCCAAACCCGCAACCTCTACCACCTAGAAGGACAAGGGCAGCAGATGCATGGGAACACCACCACCTGCAAGTTCCCCTCCAAGCCACACACCATCCTGACTTGGAACTATATCGCCGTTCCTTCACTGTCGGATCAAAATCCTGGAACTCCCTTCCTAAGAGCACTGTGGGTGCACCTACACCTCAAGGACTGCAGCGGTTCAAGAAGACAGCTCACCACCACCTTCTCAAGGGCAGTTAGGGATGGGCAATAGATGCTGGCCTAGCCAGCAACGCCAATGAACGAATAAAAAAAAAAGGCAGAGACCCCCATTGCCCAGACAAAATCCCGGCAAATGCTTTTTAATGACTCTATGAAATTTCTCCTTGTTTTGCTCACAACAGTGTCCAGGAAATTAATCATTAATTCCATGAGCCTCCAGGGAAGTCCTGTAGGCTCAGTAACATGAGTTGAACCTGGAGCCATTCCTTGAGGCACTGGCTGTTGCCTATGAACCGCCTGGTGTCTTAGCTGAAAGGTCATTGTCCATGTGTGAGTCTAGACAGTGATAAAGAAAGAAAAGTACGATTTACAATTCTATAGCACCTTTCACGTCTTCAGGACGCCCCAAAGCACTTTACAGCCAATGAAGTACTTTTTGAAGTTTAGTCATTTTTCTAATAGAGAAAACACAGCAGCCAATTTGCGCACAGCAAGCTCCCACAAACAACAATGTGATAATGCTACAAAGAGTGCCATGGGATCTGTTATCTTCATCTGAGTGGGCAGACAGTGCCTCAGTTTAATGTCTTATCTGAAAAAAAGCACCTCTGGCTGTGGAGCACTCCCTCAGTACTGCACTGGAGTGTCAGCCTTGATTTTGTGGTCAAGTCTCTGGAGTGGGTCTTGAACCCATAATTTTCTGACTCAAGGCAAGAGTGCTACCCATTGAGCCACAGCTGACACTGTCTGCGCATGAAGGACCCTCAGAACCATATTCAATCCTGTTCGCCCCCGATGTCTAAACCAAACAACCCTTCAATTAAGAGCAAGAACCCTGGCTGATTCCACCCCGCCTTTGCATCTTGGGGTTGCTGAGTCTTGCCCCTGTTTAACAACAGATCCAAATTCCTAAGGAATGTATCTTGGACATTAATTTCGCTATTTGTTGTACCTGGGAATAGTTGTAGGTCATTTTGAGAAAGAACCTTGCATCAGATCAAATGGTGGGACCCACAGTTGCCATAGGCAACAAACTTGGCAAAGTCATCATGATTAAGTAGAAGACAAAAATCCATGAAATGAAAGGGAAACTTGTGAGAGTCAGCTGCTGCCTCGCGCAGTATTCCTTTAAGTATTCCTTTAAGAATTAAAAAAACTATGAAGGGAGAGGGGAAGTTTATGAAGTTAGAAATTGAAGGGAAAACGTGTTCAGAGATCAGAACATGCACAAACACCAGGATGTTTTTGATTTTTGTCTTGAATCAAGAAATTGGCTGGCTGCACTACAGTTTCTTGGACTGGACCTGAATTCATAAGATCTCTTTATCTCATTTTTCTTTGGTTTCGAAGCGAGAGAGCGTCTGATATATATTCCTGATCTGTAGAACGGTGCCCGTGTCTCACTGTAATATCCAGCTATAACTTAAACCATCCCCCAGCAGCACCCCCCACCACACCAAGAATAAAATAGAACATGAAGAGATGAGACTGACCCTGGGCTCCAGCACTGTGCTCTGTATCTGAGATGATTGATTCCATTTTCACAAGCGAAGGAAACACTCTTAAATTGAAGCCCCTCCTTTAATGGCTGCAAGCTCATGCTGTGGTAGCCGGAGCCCATATAACTGGCCTGTTCTGCTGCTTCTCCCTCATTAGATGCCTATCTTTAGTCCTGTGTCAGATCTGTTGAAAAGAGGAGGCAGTCAGTGGGGGGGGGGGGGGGGGGGAGATATCAGATGTTGACAGGTGTGAGGTACATGCAATGCAGAGGGACCTGCACAAAAGGGACGTGACGGGCTACTGTGATTCAAAATAAAACTTGTATTTATTGTGACTCAGAGCACTTCACCTGATGAATTGTTTTTAAAACACAGTGGCTGTTGTTTAAGCAAATAGTACAGCAGCTGTTTCATGCAGACAGATCCACAAACAGCAACGAATGTCAGGTTAAGCCACCACAAAAGAAGTCTAGTTTGAGGGGGCGAATGTTGGCCAGGGCAACAACAACTTGCATTTATATAGCACCTTTAACATAGTGACATGTCTCGAGGTGCATCGCAGGAGTGCAGTCAGACAATTTGGCATTGTGCTTCATAAGGAGGTATAAAGATAGACACAGAGGTAGGTTTTAAGGAGTGTCTTTGTTCTATTCCAGAAAGCCAGGCAGTGGAAGATAGAACTGGAGCTTAATGTTTACTCACTTTGCAAGAGTTTGTTTACAGAGATACACATTACAAGCACGTACCTCCAAACCCAACAACCACAGTTTCAGTCTGCTTCAATGAAGTGAATCTCCAGTTAATACCCACCACCTAACTTAATTAAACAATCAGTTAATATACAGTTAATAATCTTAAATGGATAGAGACGTTGAGGGAGGGATTTCCGGTGTTTAGGGCCTAGATAGTTGAAGACACGGCCACGATTAGTGGAATGAAGGAAATGGGGATCCACAAGAGGCCAGAATTGGAGAAGTGCAAAATTCGCAGAGGGTTGTGGGGCTGGTGGAAGTTACAGGGATAGGGAGGGGGCGAGGCCACAGAGGGATTTGAAAAGAAGGTTAAGAATTTTAAATCAGTTCATTTTCTCATGGTACCATGCGATCTTTTACATTCACCTGAACAGTCAGATGGGGCTTTGGTTCTTCATCCATCTGAACAACTAGACAATGCTTGGTGATGGCCTCATGGGTTAATATAGACAGACTGTAGTGCTGGTATTAGGCCCGCCAACAGGAGCAGTTAATCCTGGGGAAAGTCTCCTCCAGCATCCTGTTGCACTACCTGGACAGTACAATCACTCTCTTAGCAGGTACAGTGTACTTGGCAGCTGCACCCTGCTCAGCATTGCCTCATCACAGCTTCTTGGCTGACCTTGTCGTCTTGCTTCCTGTTTCCAAACCCTACACCATGGGTCTTGGTACTTCAGTGCCAGCTTGGCTCACTCAGTAGCACTCTCCCTTCTTGAGTCAGAAGGTTGTGGTTCAAGTTCCTGCACTCCAAGGCTTGAGTACAGTACAGAAGGAGTGCTGCATTCTGCCAGTCAGAACAGCACAGAGGGAGTGCTGCATTGTCCCCTCTCTCAATCAGTGTTTGGCACACAGCTCTGATGAGACCTAGGAAGTAGTAGTACAGGGAACAAAGTAATGCAGTGGTTGCTGAGTGTATCCAGTTTTCCTCTTCCCCGTCCCCACCTCCAACAGTATAACTGCAATCAGAAAATTGATAAATATCAGCCTACATCCTGCCCCTCAGTTATGCAGAACTTGGGTGCTCTGCATACACCACCACCCGGGTGGCCTGCGGTTTCCGATCAATCACGGGACACTCTCGGGCTGTGTTGTGGGGAGGGCAGGATCCCACTGCTCCCAGACCCCCAGCAAGCAGGTAAGTCACAGCTCTGCGATTACCTTGATTAAATCAGCCAGAGGTTTGATGCAGCGGTTCTCTTCCTCCCTGCGAGAGGGATGATCCAATGATCACTTACACACACAGTGTGTATCAATATCCAGCCAGCCTCATTTGATCTTCTATTCGTATTGATTTCAAGTGACAGTGACTTATGTTCCGAAACCAGCTTTTCTGTGATGCTGGCCAAGGACGAGACGTCCTCCTCTCCAATCTCTGTGCGTTTTAATCACTGTAATGTACATTTGATTAACTGTGTTTAATGATTTTCACTGGGTAGCACAGTAGCTTGTGTATAGCGCAGGGTTAAATGAAACAGGTCCTGAGATTTGGTCGATTGATGTCGGCCCTTTCTGAGACATTTGCTCTTTTCTCTTTTTATATTGCTGCAGGGATTAAACCTTTGTGTCACCAAAAATGGACCCACCTGCACCATTACCCCCTCAATTTTCTCCCCTCCCTGTTCTGGAGGCAGAACTGATGTTATTTCTGAGGCGCAGTCTTACCAGAGCCCTCTGTTTCACCCAGGTCGCTATCCATCAAGCACGATCTTTGACGGGGACCGCAGCAGGCTGCTTGGCTACATAAGGCATCACGGCTAAGCCTGTTTACCTAAGCGCACAGACACTTTTGAAAAAGGCACACTGGAAGGCAATCCAGAGGTGGAGCCCTGGCTGATTTTTCTCCCTGCCCCTTCCCTGATAGGCTGAATCCAATTATCCGGCTGGCCTGTTGCCTCACAGCTAACTGAGCACAGACCAAGAATTAAACCTGGGGCTTTCTGTCCTGTATGGCTCATTGAGCCATCAGTAGACCTGGGAGGCTTGTAATTTATTGGAGGGCAGTCCACGGGTTATATTACTGTGTCTGAGCAGTTCCTAGCAGTACAGGGACAACATTGCAGAAAGGTCTAGGCCCGGATGAGTGCTGTTCATCCTGCTGACAGCTTCCCACACACTTTCTGTGGGCTTTTAAATGGTATCTTACAGTATTTAGAGATATTATGCAGTGCCGCACCCTCTACAGGAGATCTGGGGCTTGTGTGAGCAAGGCTACAAACAGTGTGTCTCTTCGACCGATCAAATTGAATAATCCTTACTGAGACACGCAGAGTCAAAATCAGGAAGTATAAATTGGAATATTTAATCCATTGTAAAATCATGAACAGAAAGCAAAACAGAGGGAAAGAAATATGGGATTGAGAGAAAGCGATAAAAGAGGCAGAAAGAAAAAGTTTTTTAAAATCTTTTTAAATCCCTAAAACTAATTAAATTACATAGGAATGAAACTCCACACTTGTAAAATTAAATTTTCAGAATCAGAGAGGTTGTTTGGCAGTAATTATCACTTACCGCACTGTTAAAAATTCACATACACCTGAATGTACCAGCCTTAACTTTTTCTGACGTGTTTAGTGGTAACAAGTGAGTAAGTACCACATTTTGCTCCCTTACATAGATTTCAATCCTGAGTCTGTGAGCGAGCTGCTGGTGTAGTGAAGCTTGGGGGATAGCCGGATAACATGGACAGCAACTCCCGGATATCCGCTTTAACTACACGTGTGGACTCCAGAGGTTGCCATTCAGTTTACTTCATAATAACAGTGAGCGCTGATAGTCATACCATCATTCTCAATGCAAAATCCAGGCCATGGGTTTGTCCATGATGTAGTTGGATGGCTGAACAGGCTCGAGGGGCTGAATGGCCTACTCCTGCTCCTGTGTTCCTATGACCCCTTCTGTTCTTTCTCTAATATCCCTCATTTCATTCTATCTCTGTCCTACCTGTCTGTGTTGTATATCTCTCCCTATTCCACCACTTTCAATTTTTGCTCTTTTTTTCACCACCTTTACATTCTTGCTGTCTCCTCTCTCTCTCTGGTTTCCCACTATATCCTCTTTCTCTTTGTTCTCTGTTCCATATTTTGTGTGTCTCTGTTTTCCGACACTCCATAGACTATTTTCCCTCCTCCCTCCCTCGCTGCTTGCCCTCACATAACTGGGGAAAGAATATCTTTTTTAAAAAAATCACCTGACAAAATTGCATTTAACAGGGGGGTAACCTGTGACCCTCATCGCTTGGAGAAGCTACTTTGCTGCAATTGTTTTTCACATAGGGTAGATCACGTTGTTAACAACTGTCTCCTGCTTCTTGCTGGCAGAGCTGGGTTAGATAGATGTCAGTTATCGAACTTTCTTCTCTTTCTTTTGAGTGCATTCCAGTGTGTAATGTATCCACTTAGTTAATTAAATTAATGCTGTGATTAAACAAATGGATGTATCACACAGTAGAACGAGGTGAACAGGAACAATACAGACAGCTAAATTACTGTAAGTATCTGTCGTAAATCAGAGGATTCATTACAAAGGGAGGGATCTTTGCTGCCCACTGTCACACGAAATACAAATGGCACATTTTAAGAGGTTAATACACTGAGGTGTTGAGGAAAAGCTGGATAAGAACATGAGGGTGAAAGGATCGGCTTTTTTTAATTCTTTCATGGGATGTGGGTGACACTGGCAAGACCAGCATTTGTTGCCCATCCTTAATTGCCCCTGACAGAGGGCAGTTAAGAGTCAACCACATTGCTGTGGGTCTGCAGTCACATGTAGGCCAGACCAGGTAAAGATGGCAGATTTCCTTCCCTAAAAAACATCAGATGGGTTTTTACAACAATTGATGATAGTTTCATGGGCACCATTACTGAGACTGGCTTTAAATTCCAAATTTTTATGAATTGAATTTAAATTTCACCAGCTGCCACAGTGGGCTTTGAACCCGTGTCTCCAGGGCATTAGCCTAGGCCCCTGGATTACTAGTCCAGTGACATTGCCACTACGCCACCACCTCCCCCCTGCTGATAGGCTTATATGAAGTAAAAGGCTCATGTGGAGCATATAAATAGCAGCACAGACCAGTTGGGCTGAATGGCCTGTTTCTGTGCTGTAAATTCTATGTAGATCCAGGGATTGGAGCATTGGGGTATCATGAAGAATGTGCTTCTTGTAATTTGTGTTCACCTTGAGAAATTCCTGTGACTAATCATTTTTTACACTCCTGATGTTGGGAAAGCCACTATATAAATGCAGGACTTTTTCTTTTACAGAAAGGAGAAACTGGGCGAACATTAGGGCGGCACAGTGGTGCAGTGGTTAACACCACAGCCTCACAGCTCCAGGGACCCGGGTTCGATTCTGGGTACTGCCTGTGCGGAGTTTGCAAGTTCTCCCTGTGTCTGCGTAGGTTTTCGCCGGGTGCTCCGGTTTCCTCCCACATCCAAAGACTTGCAGGTGATAAGTAAATTGGCCGTTGTAAATTGCCCCTAGTGTAAGTAGGTGGTAGGGAATATGGGATTACTGTAGGGTTAGTACAAATGGGTGGTTGTTGGTTGGCAAAGACTCGGTGGGCCGAAGGGCCTGTTTCAGTGCTGTATCTCTAAATTAAAAAAAAATTGGCAGTGGGGGGAGGAGGAGGTGATGGAAAGGTGTAGTGGGGTATGGTGGCATAGTGGTTATATTGCTGGACTAGTAATCCAGAGGCTTGGACTAATGATCTAGAGGCATGAGTTCAAATCCCACCATGGGAGCTTGGGAATTTAAGTTCAGTTATTTAATTAAATCTGGAATTGAAAGCTACTCTCAGTGATGGGTGACCATGAAACTACCAGATGGTCATAAAAACCCATCTGGTTCATTAATATCCTTTCGGCAAGGAAATCTGCTGTCCTCACCCCATTTGGCCTTTCTGTGACTCCAGACCCGTAGCAATGAACTGCCCTCTGAAATGGACCAGCAAATCACTGAGTTGAATTCCAGAAGGCGGCTCACCATCACCCTCTCAACTCAACTAGAGATGGGCAATAAATGCTGACATTGTCTGCTTCCTGTCCCAGTGACGCCCACATCCTGTGAATTAAATTTTAAAAAGGTTCAAAGTTGGAGAAGGGGCAGTCGGGGTGAATTCAAGGGATATGAGAAAATGGCTGACGTTGCAAGGGGAATTAATTGGAGCCGTGGAGGATCTTTCTTTGAGGGCTGATATAAAGTGAGGACTGAAAATCAGGACAGTGCAGAACAACATACCCTCTAATTTTTTTTTTTTTGCTGTGTGTGTGGGCAGCTTGTTTAAGTGCGCAGCTCTTTAAATGTTTTTGTGCGGTTGCACGCGCGTTGCACACTTAATTGGCTGTAAAGCACTTCGGACATCCTGAGGTGGTGAAAGGCGCTATATAAATGCCACTTCTTTCTAACTCATCACCATTCCCATTCCTATTCATTTCTCCTTCATGTGTTTATCTAGCTTCCCCTTAAATGTATTTCTGCTATTCACCTCAACCACTCCATGTGGTAGTGAGTTCCACATTCTCACCACTCTCTGGGTAAAGAGATTTTTCCTGAATTCCTTATTGAATTTAATAGTGACTGTCCTACATTTCTGGCCGTAAGTTTTGGAAGGTTCCGGCACAGCCTCCAGTAGACACAGGGTTGATTAGGGAACAAGCCAGCCGCCTTGTTCTATAATTTGTTCAAGGGCTCCTCTCGCAGACTAGAACACGCCAAAGTCGACAATGCAGAAATTAGTTAGATGTTTCATACTGAGCATCGATTCCGAATTCAAAATGCATTCTTGGAATATGTGACCCGTAAAGATTGGTTGGTTAGTGGTCACCAATCAGGCTGAGTAAAGTATATAATCTATCTCTTAAAGCCTTCAAAAGGAACTGACAAAAAAAACAAACGACGACTTCGATCCTTCTTTGCTGAGTACAGTCTTTTTTATTAAATACTGTGTCGCTGGGTTCGTGCAGTGGTCTGTGTCCTCTCTGCAGATGATCTGTGGGACGTTGCACTGTGTGAGCCAGTAAAGAGCAGACTACAGTCGAGCTTCCTGGCTTTTTGTATGAAATGTTAAATTGAGGCCATGTCTGCCCTCTTATACAGCCCCTACTCAGAAGACGAGTAGGGGGAGTCCTTCCCTGGTGTCCTGGCCAATATATATCCCTCAAGCAGGGTCACTAAGAAACAGATTTTCCAGTTACTATCTAGTTACTGTTGGTTGGATTTTGCTGTGCGTAAATTGGGTGCCACGATTCCCTGCAGTGACTGCACTTTGAAAAAGTACTTTATTGGTTGTCGCATGCTTTGGGATGTCCTGAGGTTGTGAAAGGCGATGAATGCAATGCTAATTGAGCCAGTCATTGCCCCAAACATTAGGCCAAACAAGACAGGGTTTGGTTCCATTAACATTGTCTATTAGTATAACTACTTTTAGTTTTGTACTGGATCGTGGTTGAAGAGACTTGCATTAATATAGTACCTCAGCATATCTGTTAGTAACACTCAAAATGTAATGTTACTGGTCTAGTAATCGAAAGGCCTGGACTAATGCCCCTCTGACAGTGCAGTACTCCCTCAATACTGCCCTTCCGACAGTGCAGCGCTCCCTCAGTACCGCTCCTCCGACAGTGCAGTACTCCCTCAATACTGCCCTTCCGACAGTGCAGCGCTCCCTCAGTACCGCTCCTCCGACAGTGCAGTAGTCCCTCAGCACTGTGCCTCTGACAGCATAGTGCTCCCTCAGTACTGCCCTTCCGACAGTGCAGCGCTCCCTCAGTACCGCTCCTCCAACAGTGCAGCACTCCCTCAATACTGCCCTTCCGACAGTGCAGCGCTCCCTCAGTACCGCTCCTCCGACAGTGCAGTAGTCCCTCAGCACTGTGCCTCTGACAGCATAGTGCTCCCTCAGTACTGCCCTTCCGACAGTGCGGCGCTCCCTCAGTACCGCTCCTCCGACAGTGCAGTGCTTCCTCAGTACTATATTGGAATGTCAACCATGATCTTTGTGTGCAAGTCTCTGGAGTGGGACTAGAACCCACAACTTTGTGACTCAGAGGTGAGAGTGCTACCCACTGAGCCACGGCTGACACCTCCGCTTCTTCCCCGACTGGTTTTACTTTGGGTACAACGTACAGCACAGGACCCTGAACAGCAAATGTTACCGAGGCCTCCCAGCTGAGTCAAGCAGGCAGTTCTGGTCACCGCATTATAGGAAAGATGTGATTGCACTAGAGAAGGTGCAGACAAGATTTACAGGATGTTGCTTGGACTGGAGAATTTTAGTTCTGAGGAAAGATTGGATAGGCTAGGGTTGTTTTCACTGGAGCAGCAGAGTCTGAGGGGAGAACTAATTGAAGTGTATAAAATAGAGGGATCTAGATAGTGTGGATAGGAAGGCCCTATACTCCATGGTTGAGGGGTCTGTAACAAGGGGGCAAAGATTTTGAGTAAGAGGTAGGAGGTTTAGAGGGGATTCGAGGGAAAAAATTTTCAAACAGAGGGTTGTGGGGATCTGGAACTCACTGCCTGAAAGGATGGTAGAGGCAGAAATCCCCATAACATTTTAAAAAAAACTTGGATATGCATTTGAAGTGCCTTAAACTACAAGGCTACAGAGCAAGAGCTGGAAAGTGGGATTCAGCTGGATGGCTACTAGTTGACATGATGGGCCAAATGGCCGCCTCCCGTGCTCTAAATTTCTTTGTTTCTTTGTCACCTCAGCCACTGACAAACAACACCTGCCACATAGCAGGAAGAAAGAGCCCCTCAATATTAACTCGCATTCCCTCCAGACGGAGAGAGTTAAACTTCCCTCTATTGTGTGTAGGAACTCATCAGGCTGGCCTGATTATGCCCCCTCCTCGTAACCCTGTCTTGTTTGGCCCAATGTTTGGACAGCGACCTGTGTTGAATTTAATAAAATTAGAACCCAGCCTTTCAGTGGGGTGATGTCAGGAAACACTTCTTCACACAAAGAGTAGTGGAAATCTGGAACTCTCCCCCAAAAAGCTGTTGAGGCTGAAAGGGGGGGATCGAGTGAAAAAATTCAAAACTGAGATTGATGGATTTTGTTAGGTAAGGGTGTTACAGGACAGCAATCCAAGGCGGGTAGATGGATACAGATCAGCCATGATCTAATTGAATGGCGGAATAAGCTGGAGGGGATGAGTGACCTCGTCCCGTTCCAATTCTTCTACATCTGAGCCTAGATGCTGTGGTTAAATCACCTGGGTGTTAAAGTTGCTATAGAGACCTTCAAAGAAGTGTAGCCTTCATGAAAGGTTCTTTGCCCAAACATTTTCTATTTGTTACATCTGAATGCTTCAGCGCACAGTCATAGAATCTTACAGCACAGAAGGATGGCCATTCGGTCCATCGAGCATACGCCAGCATGCAACTACGAGGCTCATTCTATCTCTTCTAACCTGAGCAAAATGAAAAATGATTCAAACGATGACGCTGCCTCTTGTTTTAATAAATTCCAATAGCTGGCTCGATTTTAACGGGGAAATTTAGAGAGCCTGTGGTAAAAAATCAATGCCAATTTCAGCAGGCCAGCCTCATCAGTAAGTGGGGATGAAGAGTAAGGTATCACCGGGAAGGGATGTACACGGTCTGGAAGCGTTCTGCATGCAGTTAACCCTTTCCACATTGTTACCTGGGGCAAGTATATTTGTTATGAATTTGGGCAAACATTTTCACGTTTAAATCTGGACAGTGGTTATCATCAGGGCTGTTTGACTGTAGGGGCATCACATCCGCACCCGATGCTCAAATGTGCGCACTTTCCGTTGTGGGGGTGGGAGCTGATGCTCACCAGCTAACAATCGGTAGCAGGACTGCTTCACCTGGTCGCGCTGAGGTCAACTGTACATTCACCCAGGCAGACTCCAGGGAGCAGTGCCGAGCTCCGTCAGTGGTCAGCAGGCCAGGGCTGGGCGGGCTGATGTGCCAAGGACTGATAGGAATGCTGGCTCACGTTCATGGATTCCCACTTCACAAATTCCCCTCTCAGCCAGAAAAGTCATGAGTCGGAAGGCCAGGGACTCCTTGAGAGGACAGCCTGTATCCACAGCCTGTGCTGCCCGCTGGGCGATGCGATAACTGCCCAGAGGTCTGTTGCTCAACACTTTTGCCTGTCTTTCATGCGACGATACCCTTGACCTTTCGCTTGTGACCTGCATCCCAGCACCCCGAGCGGAATCGTGGAAGCTAAACCCAGACTGTATCTAGACTATACTCCGATCAAGCTCAAATCAAACTTGGGTCACAGCCAGGGCGAATCCAGATTGAACCCAGATTATATTCAAATCAAACCCAGATTGTATCCAGTAACTTTCATGACCTTAAGACATGCCAAAGTGCTTTACAGCCAATGAAATACTTTCTGACGTGCAAAAATCCCACTGCAGTGTTGGTCAAGAATGTGATGCCCTATCTGGTCAAATAGCCAGTCAACATCCACTGATTGGAATTGTCCTTGGAGAACAGCCACTGGATGAGTTATCGGAGAGCAGCCAGTACCTGTGAACCTGAACCTCAGGAGCACTTTCAGCAGGAGACAGAGAGATAAATAACAATCTAGTTTGGTGTAAATTTGAAAATGTTCCAGTAAGACAGCCTTAAAATAGGCACAAGGCAGCATGAACAGAGGTTTGAGAGGGGGAGTCTCTCTGTGGAAATGTTTAGAAAATATCTTAGTCAAAAATAGTTCTAACGAGCTGTGACATAAGGTGGCTTTTTTTTTGTCTTGCTGTCGATCTGTTTGACTGAAGGAGCTGGGTGTAAGATGGGACTGGAGGTGACAGTGACAGAGTGACAGCAGCTGCTTGGTTGGAGCATCCTGTACTGAAGACTCTGATGTTAACCCCCTCTACCAAAGAGCCAGCAGGGGCACGATGGGTCAAATGACCTCCTTCTGTGCTGTAGGGTTCTATGTAAAACTGGAAGGGGGTTTTCTTCTAAATTAAATTTAACTGGCAGACAAATGTCATCACAGTTGTCAACTGCACCATTTTTTTTGCATCTGGATGAAGGGATGACATCACTCATGATTGTGCGCCAAACTGTACTGGAGGACCTCTTGGTAACTGAAGATGAAAGAAGCTCAGTTCTGACCCCTGACCTTCGTTAGTTATGTAAACAGCAACGCTGCAGCCTCACTGTGTTGTGGCGAGTTCAGAGAGGGTTATTAGGTCAGCGTTTAGAGGTTGGTGAGGGGGAGAATGGGATGGGAGTGATGGAGTCACCAGTTCCCGCAACGCAGAAATCCAGTTACAGTTCCCACGTAGCTGTTTGTATAGCCTATGGAAAGGAGGAAAGAGCCAAGCATTGGCATAACGCCTTCTGCACTCTTGGGAGATCACAGAGTGTCTCCAGGTCAGTGTAAGTGCAAACACAGCAGCTGTTTTTGCACACAGTAAGATCCTGCAAGCAGCGACTGAGACAGAAAAACGGAGGAAGCATGGCCATAGTTCCCTGATATGTGCTCCCAACTAGTGATGCTCCACTCCCAGAGCATGTCACCGGATATCTATCAAGAAACGGTCACAACAAAAATCGGAGTGATGGAAGTAGAGAAGCAAAGTGTGAACACTTAAAGAGCAGAACTTCCACTTTTTAATAAATATTTTGGAACATCTCTGCAATGAACTGGCGTGCTGGAAGCTCAGCTGGCTTGTCTGGTGTCAGCTGTGGCTCAGTGGGTAGCACTCTCCCTCTGAGTCAGAAGGCCGTTGGATTAATTCACACTCCAGAGAATTGAGTACAAAATCTTGGCTGACACTCCCAGGGCACTACTGAGGCAGTACAGTTGAAATGTCTAGCCCTCTCAAGGATTAAAACAAAGAAAAGATCCTATAGCACTACTTCGAAGAAGAGTAGGGGAGTTTTCCCCGATGTCCTGGCCAATATTTATCCTTCAAACAACATCACTACAAAAAAAGAGTAGCTGGTCTTTGTCACATTGCTATCGTGGGAGCTTGCTGTGCACAAATTGGCTGCTGAGCTTTTTTATTAATTCATTGGATGTGGGCGTCACTGGCTAGGCCAGCATTTACTGCCCTAATTGCCCTTGAGAAGGTGGTGGTGAGCCGTCTTCTTGAACTGCCAATGTTGGTACACCCACAGTGCTGTTCGGAAGGGAGTTCCAGGATTTTGACCCAGCGACACTGAAGGATTGGCGATATAGTTCCAAGTCAGGATGGTGTGTGATTTGGAGGGGAACTTGTCGGTCAGTGGTGTTTCCATGCATCTGCTGCCCTTTTCCTTCTAGGTGGTAGAGGTCGCGGGTTTGGAAGGTGCTGTTGAAGGAGCCTTGGTGAGTTTCTGCAGTGCATCTTGTAGATGGTACACACTGCTGCCACTGTGCGTCGGTGGTAGAGGGAGTGAATGTTTAAGGTTAAATCACAACTACGACTACACTTCAAAAAGTACCTTATTGGCTATAGAGCACATTGAAAAAAGAAAGACTTGCATTTATATAGCGCCTTTCACATCCTCAGAACTTCTCAAAGTGCTTTTCAGCCAATGAAGTACTTTTGAAGTATAGATAGACACTAGTGTAATGTAGAAAATGCGGCAGCCAATTTGTGCACAGCAAGCTCCCACAAATAGCAGTCTGATAATGACCAGATAATATTTTTTGTGATGGTTATTGAGGGATAAATATTGACCAGGAAATCAGAGATAACTCCCCTGCTCTTCTTCAAAACAGTGTCATGGGATTTTTTATATCCACCTAAGCAGGCAAGTGAGGCCTCGGTTTAGCATCCCATCTAAAAGACGGCATCTCCGACAGTGCAGCACTCTCTCAGTACTGCACTGGAGCGCCAGCCTTGATTTTTGTGCTCAAGCCCTGGAGTGGGATTTGAACTTGGAACCGTGTGACTCAGAGGCGAGAGTGCTATACCAACTGAGCCAGGGCTTTTGGGATATCCTGAGGCTGTGAAAGGCGCTATATAAATGCACTGTTCTTTTCTTTTTACAATAATGGCCCTTCAGTTTTGGGGAACAGAGTTGCGAAGAAATGGCTGGATGTTTGGGAGATCACCGATCCTTTTACTGATTGTTGTGTATCCACAGCATAAGCATTGTGGGACCCACACGAAGGGCCCACAAGGGTGTCGCACGGGAGTGACCAGCCCAGCAGTAGGAGGCGCCATGCTGGGTCGGGGGGTTGCAGAGAGAGAGAGAGTTTAACATCTTCCAACCCTGGCAAACATTTCCTCTCTTCTGAGAACAATATCCATTAAGTAAAAAAAAAATTGCAAAAGCAAAAAAGTTACAAGAAATGATGATATGGAGATATTACGAGGCAATCCACCAGACTACATTTGAAGGATTTACTGTGCTGTGGGAGATTCTAGCAGATAGTTAAAGTTTTATAGGCATCGAGTGAACTGCCAGGAGATTGTGCGTTTTATGAAGAGACATCAGTCCATCAGTTGTAAACTGGAATATGAAGCAATCACCTGTAAGCCCTCCAATATCATTGAACAGTAGGGATCCGGAGCTGTGCTGGCAGAGGCTGCAATCTGCACATGGACTATATATAGAAACAAACCGACAGTGTGAAGAACCCCCTGCTGTTCCTCAGTAATGGAGAACATGTTACTGATCATCTTAGATCTCAGCGCTTGCAACAGGCAGTCTGAAGCCTTAACTTGAAAAGTATGACATCTTTAAAACAAAGTGAAGCAACTCAATTAGGCAGTAAGAGCTGTATCACACAGACACAAGCAATAATACCTGGGAGTTCCATACAGCCTCGTGGTTCTGGATTCTCCTAACACCAAGCTCCTGGAGTAGCCAAGAATCCCCTGGGTCCCAAACCTCAGAGAGAGATCAGATGGGCGAGATGCGGGAAAGGGTATGAGACACAGGGCAATGGGTGAGATACGGGTCTGGGTGTGAGACATGGGGCAGTGGGTGAGATACGAGGCAATGGGTGAGAGATAACGGGACAGAGTGTGAGGTATGGGATAGTGTATGAGATATGTGACATGGTGTGAGATACAGGACAGAGCACAAGTGCAGTATGTGAGACATTCGATGTCCCACCATTCTGTGCAACCCTTATTTCAGGAAGCCAACAACACCAGTGCAGGTCTCTCGCACCTTGCAATGGTGTTTTGTAAAACCCCAGTTGTTTATCAGTCCCTTCAATCCTGGGCCATTTTGGTGACTTGGAACACATTTCGAACCTATTTCTTACCGTTATCATGTTTATATTGGTACTGTGATTATTTTAGCCAGTGCTTGACAGTTGGCTTTAATGTATTTTCATAGATTCCAGTCTGTCCTAACATAATACCGTGTTCGCCCATTAAACCTAAATGCAGCAGACAGAGGAAATTAAACCCATACAGTTATTTTGGCCATACTGCCTGTCAGTTTTTTCCAATATAAATGCCTGCGTCCACATTTATAATGAAAACTCCCTATGTAAACCAGTCATGGTGTGATTATAGCCTCCTACCAGTGGTGGTACTGTAACATCTCAGTTTTGGATTCCCCCACCTCCTCCAACCATCTCTACTTCCTGGCTTCCAGAGTTACTGCAGGTTTTTTCAAAATATTATTAAAAATATGGGATGAATGTATGAATTGAAATGAGGGGTTGATTTATGTCTCTGCATCCTGGTCCAATTATCCTCTGCCCTTTAACCCACTTTCATCAAGTCTTGTCTCTCCTGTGCAATGCCACAACAACTTGACTGCCATTGTATAATCTTAATATTAGAGGGAAGACTGCAGGTGTTAAGAACAGTATAAGATCAAATTACAGGCATTTAAGAACTCCGGTGTCTTAAAGGCTTTTAAAAAATATTTATTTGATCAAATTAAGAGCTTCGTGGTAGCTAAGTGGCTGTATAATGTCCAAGCGGTGTCTTAAGTACATGAAATTTTGCACTGACAATAATGAAGTTAATTTTAAAATGATTTATAATACAGTCGTTTAATTGCAAGTTATATCAAGAGAGCTTACTGGAGATTTTTTTTAATAACTTTGTGGCAATCATATTAAAATCATTGCCGAAGGGTTTACCGTCTAGCCAGTTGGGTTATAAATTTATTACAGTACAATCAAGATGTCCAATTTGTTTCTTTCTCATTAGCAGCCAGTGAATGATTTGGAAACGTCCTCAGATTGTCAATTTTTTTAGCGGGAGGTGGGGTACCGGGCAGGAAAGGATAAGCAGTGACTGCAATTTGAGAGTGGAATTTTAAACTGGGCTCATTTCTCAAAAGACAGAATAAACTAGCCACTGCTGGAATGAGCCCTGGCCCAATTTATGTGATACTCTGCAGTCAAAGTTAATCCCAGCCCAATTCCACATCTTTTCTGAAGCAGACTGAGCCTGCGATAAGGAGTGCCGTATTTCCCCGGAGCCTGAAATTAATAGACTTAACGTGCAGCCTCCCAATTGGAATAATTTGCCCCATTTGGAGTGTCGCTGTTAAGTTCTCCCTGTGTACTGCACATTCTTTGTGAAATTCTTTGCAAAACTCAAAAAAAAATGGGATTCTGTTGCTAATGATGAGTGTGGTGTGTGTTGTGCTTAGTGCGTGCAAGGATAAGTCATAGAGTCATTAAGACACAGAAAGAGGCTGTTAGGCCCATCGAGTCCATTCTGGTGTGAGGTGTTGCACGGGGTAGGTGTTAAGGTACCATGTCCAGTGAGTGTGAGGTGTTGTTCATTGTGACTTGGAATAGTTCATTTCCTTCATTGAATTGGAAAAAAATAAACTTACACTGTTCCTAGTTTGGCCTGGATCAGTATATCGACATCCGATCAATTCTATCCACACATTTTTCATTAGAATCCTCAAATAAGTTGTTTCAGTGTTGCTGCTCCTCTTCCCCACCCTGTCGAATTTCGGTATCCCATTGTGCTGCCTTCCCCCCAACCCAACATCCCCAGGTTCTGCCTGTGCTCAACCCCTTTGTGCATTTGTTTTGCATCTTTCTGGCCTGCTGTGCAGCTCCCTCCCCTCCCTTCACCCCCGCCATTGGTGGCAGAGCTTGTCCCAGCTCTCTGGAACCTGCTTGAATTGCCACCCCACCACTCACCTTACCAGCCTCTGTGAAGTGCCTTAGGGCATTAAAGGCATTATATAAATGCCAGCCACTGTCCATGTCAGTCCTTTCCCGCTCTGTATTACCCACTCCACCCCTGCATATTTATTCACAGCTAGAGCTGTAGGTTTTGCCCAGTACTCAGTCGAGAGTCCTGGCCTGCTTCATTTTATTGTCCTCTGCCTTTTTAGGCCTCTATTCCTAAAATGCTGTCACTCAAGGGGGTTTGATTCCAAGTGCTGTTATCACAAGGGAGTATTTTTAATATGCATTCTTGACATGTGGGCATTGCTGGGAAGACCAACATTTGTCGGCCATTGCTAGTTGCCCTGAGAAGGTGGGTGGGTCGTCTTCTTGAACCACTAGAGCTAGTGGGGTATTTTTGGTATTTTGTAAAGTTGTAAACTGGATTTTTCTAACTGTTCAGAATAAACAAGAAATTTTGAACCCTGGCTTTATTCATAATGTGGGTGTCACTGGTAGGGCCAGCATTTGTTGCCCATCCCTAATTGCCCTTGATAACTGAGTGGCTTACTAGGCCATTTCAGAGGGCAGTTAAGAGCCCATCACCGTGCTGTGGGTCTGGGTTCACATGTAGGTCAGACCAGGTAAGGACGGCAGATTTCCTTCCCTAAAGGACATTAGTGAACCAGATGGGTTTTTACAACTATCCAGTAGTTTGATGGTTACCATTACTGAGACTAGCTTTTTATTCCAGATTCATTTAATTAACTGAATTTAAATTTCCCCATCTGCTGTGTGCGATTTGAACTGATGTCTCCAGATTATTTGTCCAGGCCTCTGAATTACCAGTCCAGTAATATAACCAGTACCATACCCATCAACTGGAGTAAGGTGTTCAATTCTGGACACCATGAGGAAGGACATCAAGCTTGATAGAGGATGCAGAAGAGATTTACAAGCATAGTACCAGGGATGAAGGGCTTCATTTATGTGGTGAGACTGGAGAAGTTGGGATTGTTTTTCCTCAGAACAGAGAAGGTTAAGGAGGAATTTAATAGAGGTATGCAAAATTATGATGGATTTTTATAGAGTAAATAAGAAGAAACAGTTTCCAGTGGCAGAAGGGCCAGTAACTAAAAGACGCAGATTTAAGATAATCGGGGAAAAAAGCAGTGGGGAGGTGAGGAGAGATTCTATTACACAGTGAGTTGTTGTGATCTGGAATGCGCTGCCTAAAAGGGAGGTGGAAGCAGATTCAATTGTAACTTTCAAAAGGGAACCAAGCAATTACTTAGCCAAGGAAACGTTTGCAGGGTGATGGGGAAAGAACAGGGGGAGTGGGACTAATTGGATAGCTCTTTCAAAGAGTCAGCACAAGCACGATGGGCGGAATGGCCTTCTGTGCTGTGAGATTCCATGCCGTTAATAGAGATAAGAACTGGAAGAGATGTAAAATGGGCTGCAGGTGCGCTAACACCTGTATTGCATGATCACTCAAAACCAAAATCTTCTGCTGGAATTAAGACTATATGTTGACTTCAGAGAAAATGGAGTTAACGAGCAGGTGGAATTCAGCCCCTATTTTAAAGACATGCGTTCAGTTCCGTGGTTATATTTCCACTATAAATTCTCGTGTACATGGTGTCATGGAAACTGCCTATCCTCTATGTGACACACTAACACTTGAAGAATAAAGGTTGACAGAAGGAAAGGAGGCTTTCTGTGTTTCTGACCATTCACAATGGCAGGGATATTGTGTATTTGCCACAGACATTAGTGAAAATGGGCCTTGAAAGATTTGATGGTGTATCATTTGCATTGATTGTGAATGTAGAGGAATAATTAACGTTATCAGTGAGTGAAAATAGGGATAAATCTCCTTTATGTACTTACAATAGTGTAAATGAATAATAGGAACATTTGACTCTTTAAAAAATGATCCACTTAACTGGGATATACAGGCAGTTATTATGAAATCATGAATGTTGTCAAGATTAGTTCAGTACTTGAAGACTTAACAATATTTATTCAGTACATTGAGAGGTATTTGTAATGAATAAAATTGCTTTGGGGAAATTTGTTGCTAAGTGAGTTATGCTCATGTACGTGAAACTACCAGGCTGTGTACCGCACGGTATCAATCATGGATCAGAGCAGATCACCATTCACTCATACAAAGGTCATCCCTCCACATTGTAACCTCAGTGCCACTGTGCACCCCTCCCATCCCACCCCATCCAGAGACACTCTCTGCACAACAATCCTCGTCAGCTGTTTTTTGTCAGTAACCTTTCCATGCTGTCTTGCAGATCGATAAACTTTGACCTATGTGAGTGCAAACGGTTACAGTACTTTCTGATGCAACGTGGATCTTAAAGGAACAGTCTGCTTGCTGTAGTACTGTCTCCGCGCACCCACCCACACACCCAGCCACCCACACACCCATCCACCCACACACCCACTGTTATGCCCAGCTCACACATTCACACACTGACCCACCCACATATTCTGACACATTCACATTTGGCCGCAGACACACACACTCACACTCTCACTCACAAGTTCACACACCCATACTCATTCCCACCAGCACACGCGCACTCATTCCCAGTCACTCACATTCGGACCCAAACACCCATAGACTCACACTCCCTCCCCCATTGTCACGTGCACTCTGATACTGCAACCAATGCACTCCCAGACACACTTGCGCACACACACACACACACTCGCACTCACACCAACACAATCATTTACATCCCCCTCCATGCTGTGTCCGCATTCACGCACACATACCTACTTGCGTACACGTTCACCATACACTCACTCCCACCAACGGGCCCTTTTCCATCCATCAACACATTGTTCAACGCACGCTCACGCACACTCACCCGGACCCTAACCCTAACCCACACTTTTAAGTCCCACACACACATGCACACATTTTAATCATTTGTGGGCTGGCACCAGAACAAATAAAGAGGCCAGGAAAGCTGTTAAATGTCATAACATATGAACGTACAAACATACGAATTAGGAGCAGGAGTAGGCCACTCAGCCCCTCGAGCCTGCTCCGCCATTCAATAAGATCATGGCTGATCTGACTGTAACCTCAACTCCACATTCCCGCCTACTCCCGATAACCTTTCACCCCCTTGCTTATCAAGAATCTATCTACGTCTACCTTAAAAATATTCAGACACTCTGCTTCCATTGCCTTTTGAGGAAGAGAATTCCAAAGACTCACGACCCTTTGAGAGAAAAAATTTCTCCTCATCTCTGTCTTAAATGGGTGACCCCTTATTTTTAAATAGTGACCCCTAGTTCTAGATTCTCCCACAAGGGGAAACATCCTATTCACATCCAGGACCCCTCAGGATCTTATATGTTTTAATCAAGTCGCGTCTTACTCTTCTAAACTCCAACGGATAAAAGCTTAGCCTGGCCAGTCTTTCCTCATAAGGCAACCCACCCATTCCAGGTATTAGTCTAGTGAACCTTCTGTGAACTGCTTCCAACGCATTTACATCCTTCCTTAAATAAGGAGACCAGTACTGTACACAGTATTCCAGATGTGGTCTCACCATTGCCCTTTACACCTGAAGCATAACCTCCCTATTTTTGTATTCAATCCATTGATCACTACTGCCCGATGCTAAAGGTGGAAGTGCCACCCGTACCTGGTCTGATCTGCAGGCGACTCCTGCCCTCTATGTATCTTGAGTCTCTGACCTGAGTAACTGATCTGGGCATTCTGATTTAGGATATATCCACTAATGAGGCAACAGCACCAAAATAGCAACTTCCAACCCGCCACAGCTCTCACAGGCCGAAACAGTGACTAAGAAATAGAAATAAAAGACTTGCGTTTATATAGCACCTTTTAATGAAGTAAAATGTCGCAAGATGCGTCACAGGAGAAATTATCGGGCAAAAAACCGAGCCACTCAAGGAGATATTAGGGCGGATGACCAAAAGCCTGATCAAAGAGGTAGGTTTTAAGGAGCATCTGAGAGAAGGAAGAGAGAGGTAGAGAGGTTTAGGGATGGAATTCTAGATCTTGGGGCCCAGGCAGCTGAAGGCACCAATGATGAAGGGAAGAAAATCGGGGCTGCGCAAGAGGCCAGAACTGAAGGAACACGGCGATCTCAGAGGGTTGTAGGGCTAGAGGAGGTTACGGAGTTGGGGATAGTGAAGGTCATGAGGCAACAGTGGTGAGCAGGCCGCAGTGAAGATTATGGAGGCAGAGCAGGCGAGACTGACATGAAGTGGGAGAACCCTAGCTGAAGCAATACAGAGAACAAGAAATGTCAATAGGAAACAGTGCACGTGTTGCCAGTATTCAAAGGTCTGTGCTTAAGACTTGAAGTGGAATTATATAGAATTTTACAGCTCAGAAACAGGCCTTTCAGCCCAACTGGTCTATATTAGTGTTTATGCTCCACACGAGCCTCCTCCCATTTCAACTCACACTATCCACATATCCTTCGATTTCTTTCATCCTTATGTGGTTGTCTGGCTTCCCGTTAAATGCATCTATACCGAGGCTGTTGACACTGGAGGACAGAAGGCTAAGAGTAGATTAAATAGGTTTTTTTTAAAGGGTTTAATATATTTAATACCGGGGAGTCAGTGATGAAGTCCATTAATTTAAATTTGCCACTGAGTTGAGGAGTGAGTTGTTGGAGGATGGAATGCTTTGCCACACGAATAATTGAAGCAGAGACTATTCCCTCTTTCATTGCATAATATCTCAAACCAGAGGAAGATATCAGGGTAACTGGCAGGGAATGGGGCAGTTTTGGATTGCTCGAGTAAAGACCCTCGAAGGACACAGTGAGCCAAACGACTTTCCTCCTGCACTTTTACCTCTATAGTTTTCCAGTAAATTCATGCTGACTAACTCTGCCTCCAACATCTTCACTGCTTCAGTAGACGTTTTATTAAAAAAGTAAGTTGGACATGATATTTTCCTGTGATTCTGCCTGACACGAAACTGATTTAATTAACGTGCGGGCCACTAGCTAGTTGCGGCTAGCAAACATATCAAGGAATATCCGCAGGCTATTTTCAGTACGTCTTCTGCTTCTCCAGTCAAAGCACTGACGAGTTACTAGATGTTTCCGTCATGTCAGGCTGTTAAACAACTACTGAGCTACAGGACCCACTGAGCGCCGGCACTGATTCCCCAGTCTCCTATCCTGTAAGTGGACACAGATTCTCACGTGATAAATTGAACTGTGTTTCCTCGTATTGTTGGAAGCTACTTTTGTATCAAAGAAGGAACTTGCATTTATATAGTGCCTTTCTCGACCATGAGGCGTCCCAAAGTATTTTTTACAGCCAATGACGTACTTTTGAAGTGCAGTCACCATTATAATGTAGCAAACGTGGCAGCCAGTTTGTGCACAGCAAGCTCCCACAAACAGCAATATGATAATGATCAGATAGTCTGTTTTTTTTTTAAGCAGTGTTGTTTGATGGATAATTATTGGCCAAAACACAGGGGAGAGCTCCCATGGTCTTTTTCAAAATGGCGGTGCAGAGTTTTTTACATCTTGGTTGAACATCGCATCTGAAGGACGGCACCTCCAACAGTGCAGCACTCACTTAGCACTGCACTGAAACGTCAGCCTGGATCATGTGCTCAAGCCTCTTGGAGTGAGACTTGACCCCACGACCATCTGAGCACACAGCCCAGGCTGAAACTCCAGCACAGTACTGAGGGAGTGCAGCAATATTTATCCCTCAACCAACATCGCTGAAGAAAAAACTGGTCATTTTCACATTGCTGTTTGTGGGAGCCTGCTGTGTGCAAAATGACTTGTGTTTCCTACATTGCAAAAGTGACTACTCTTCAAAAGTACTTGATTGGCTGTAAAGCACTCTGGGACGTCCTGAGGTCGTGAAAGGTGCTATATAAATGCAAGTTCTTTCTTACCTACAATGCTGGAACTGCCTCAGTGCTGCACTGGTGTCAGCCAAGATTAACTGCTCAAATCCATAGTGGGGCTTGAATGCAGAACCTACTGACTCACTGGTGATGATAATACCAACTGAGCCAAGCTGACCGGCTGTTTAGACAGTGCAGGGCTTACATGTAACAGGACTTGAGTTTCCATTACTATGGATAGTGGGTAAATCACACAGGAACAAGGCAGACATGGCTCTGTGCTGTCACAGTGGCACTTGTAATTTTTTTTGGTCAATTGTTTTGTGTTACCTGAAGAGGGAACTCATGTTTCCTGTTAATTAACAGCACAGTTTCAATCAATATGCTGTCAAACCACTCAGCTCCCTCACCCCTCCCCCCACCCAATAGTTCAGAGACCTCTAACAGATCCATTTGCCTTGTGTCAGCTTGCTTCCTATTCAGGAGACACACAAGTTACAGACATCCAACAGCGCTGACTTCGAAGAACATTAACCAAATATTTGTGGTGCTTATTGATCTCTGAAAATCTCAGCTGTTTATTCTTCCCCTCTTTGCATGAAAGCAGTTGTCAGTGTCTGTTACAGCCTGGTACCTGGGCAGTCTGTTACAGCCTGGTACCTGGGCAGTCTGTTACAACCTGGTACCTGGGCAGTCTGTTACAGCCTGGTACCTGGGCAGTCTGTTACAACCTGGTACCTGGGCAGTCTGTTACAACCTGGTACCTGGGCAGTCTGTTATAACCTGGTCTCCTGTACACTGGGGAGACCTAACGCAGACTGGGTGATCACTTTGCGAAACACCTCCATTCAGCCTCCAAGCACAACCCCGAGCTTCCTGTCGCTTGTCATTTTAATTCTCCACGTTCCACTCTGACCTTTCTGTCCTTGGCTTGATACAGTGTTCCAGTGAAGCTCAACGCAAGCTGAAGAAGCAGCACCTCTTCTTTCGGCTTGGCATTTTACAGCCTTCCGGACTCGACATTGAGTTCAACAATTTCGCATCATAACCTCTGCTACCATTTTGCTTTGTGTTTTTTTTTGCTGGTTTTTTTTTTTGCTCTCTTTCGCTCTCGTTTCCTTTACATTGCGTTCAGACGGCAGCTATTTAGGATCTTGCCATTCACACCTCCTCTAGACACATCTTTTGTTTCTTTACTTGTCCCATTACCACTCCCTTTGGCTTTGTATCATGAGGCCTTTTGTCATTTCATTTCTCCTGCCCTCCACCCTATCACAGACCTTCCCTTTTGTTCTTCTTCCCGCCCCCCCCCCCCTCTTCACTTGCTCAAAACCTATTACATTTCTAACTTTGCCCACTTCTGATCTAAGGTCACAGACCTGAAACGTTAACTCTCTTTCTCTTGCCACAGATGCTGCCAGATCTGCTGAGTATTTTCAGCATTTTCTGTTTTTAGTTCAGATTTTTGTCTTCTGCAGTATTTTGTTTTTGTGCTATAACCTAGTGCCCAGAAGGTCTGTGCTCATCTAGCTCCCAGACAGTCTGTTATACGCCAATGCTTGCACAGTCCCAATGAGCTGCCTGAAGGGAGGGTCACTTCCTGCGCTTGGGATTAAGATAATTTATGCTCAAATGCCTAAAACCCCACTAACGTGGGGCAAGGACAATGACAAACTCCAAATATACATTCGCACTTAACCCTGATGTTGTACATCCCAGGAGTACAGTACTAACCATTGTGTGTATTGAAATAATTCTTCAGTTCTCAATCTTTTCCTCACTCCACATCGACTCTCATCCCCTTTCCAGCAGGTGTCGTTGGACAGGGATCTGGAGTTCTCCCAGGTTCCCTCTCTCTAGTCCAGGGACGCAGAAATTAATTGTAGCATCCTGCCGTCAAAGGCTCAGTTGCCAAGGGCAACATTCAAGGTGACACCTCATCATGCAGACTGTAGCTTTGTATTTTTACACTCGCGTCCAAAAAACATTGTCCTATTTGTACAATTCCACTGAGAAAGATGACCCCAGTGAACCTGGCATTTGTAGAGTGTAGATTAATGCCAGGTTAAGCCTCTGTAATTTCACTGAAAATACCTTCTGAAATGTGGTGCCTCTGCTGACTATTTATTCTGAATGATACTTGTCTCAGAAGTAGTACCAGCCTGGTGTGCGTGACGCTGCATAGATACAGTCTGATGTGCCAGGAAAGGAAGCAGCAATGAGACGGAAATAGAAAATGCTGGAAACAACACAACAGGTCGGTCAGCCTGTGAAAGGGGGAAGAGGCCAGATAGTGGCTGGTTTGAGGTCCTTCATTGAATTATTGGGGAAAGCAGGTGGTTCCTTTATCAGACTGAACAAAAAGACAGGGGAAGGTCACTCAAAGGTCACTGATGAAGCTTACTGAATACAACAACGACTTGCATTTATGTAGCACCTTTAGCGTAGTAATACTTCCCAAGGTGCTCCACAGGAGCAATATTCAGGCAAAATCGGATTCTAGCCCACATCATAGCATAATGAGGACAGGAGCCCAAAAGCTTGGTCAAAGACGGAGGTTTCAACCCGGGTGTTAAAGGAGAGAGAGAGAAGTAGAGATCCAGAGAGGAAATTCCAGAGCTTAGGGCCAAGGCTGCTGATAGTGAGCCGATGGAAATTGGGGATGTGCAAGAGGCCAGAATTGGAGGAAAGTGGAGTTATCGGAGGGTTGGAGGAGTTTATAGAGATTGGGAGGCAGTATGCCGGCACTGTGCAGCACAGCATAGAGACCATCTAATGGTTGTCACTTGGATCAACCTCACCTAGTTTAGTTTAAATGGAGGGATTACTGATATTGATCTCCTTGGTGGTAAAGACACCACATTAAGCCCGACTGAGCAGAAGGGCCAGATTCGTGTCCAGGTCTGTGATCAGTTATTGCTGTCACTGCTCCAGAAATAAGGGAGGAGGTGGGGGTATGGGGGAAACATCCAGGAGATTCCAGCTCCTGATTGCAATCCAGTGACTCATGTTCAAAAACACACGTGTTTGGACATCGAGCAAGAGCGGGTGATGCCTTTGCAGTTAAACAGCCAGTTAGAATGCAGTCCAAGAAGCTCGGCCCACGTGCTTGTGAAAACTCACCCCTACCAGGAGAGAGGAGGGGAGGGAATTTTCAGAATTGAAATATAAAAATGGATGAATCACCCCACTAACTGGCTCTGGTTGTGATGGATGCTCCCTGTGCAAGAGCACAGGATTAGAGCCATAACTCAAACAAATATAATCTCCTCCTAACGGCTCCCATAAATAGTACCAGTGTGCCTACAACCAGAACACACAAAACAGGGCAATAAAGGATCAAACAAGCCCCCGGCCTGGGGTAAATAGTAAGATATTGTGTGTTTCCTCTGTGTCCAGTAACTTTGCAGACAGTCAGTATAAAATATTCAGGAGCTGCCTGCTCGCAAGGTTGTAGCACTAAAAATGATTTACTGCCTGATTACAGTTGGCACCATTAAATTAGCCTCTGAAATATTTTGTGTCTGCAGGAAGCTGGTTGATTCCGTGACAGTTTTCAACATCCAGCTTCCTTCTCAGCACTGTCTCCTGCCCCTGTCTGGGGAAAGAGGCGGGGTACGTGCGGACGTTGCAAAACCTCACCGTCCCCCCTCCCCAAAGTCACTGGCGAGTTCAGGGCCGGACTTGGGGAACGGTTGCAGTTTGCTGGGCCACTCCTGCGTTTGGATGTGTGGGAGCGTAACGCTGAGGACCAGTCACAACCTGGGGGGAGTCATATCCCTACAAGGAGGGAGGGTCCCCTATCCCTGTAACCTCCTACAGCCCTCCAAGATCTCTGTGCTCCTCCAATTCTGGACTCTTGTGCATCCGCTGCTTCCTTCATCTCACCATTGGTGGCCATGTCTTCAGCCCTGTTAACACTGGAATTCTCTGCCTAAACCTCTCCGCCTCTATCTTCTCCTTTAGTTGCTCCTTAAAACCTCCCTCTTTTACCAAGCGTTTGGTCACCTGTCCCCAGGTCTCCTCCTTTGGTTTGGTGTCAAGTTTATATCTGATTTATGCTCTTGTGAAACGTCTTGGGATGTTTTTTTAATTTAAAGGCTATATTTAGATGCGAGTTGTTACTGGAGTTGAGATTTAATTTATCATTTTTAATAAAGGTCTTTGCATTCATAGCTCGTAACTCACTGTTATTACGATGTCTTGGGATTTATTACGTTAAAGGTGCTAGATAAATACAAGTTGTTGTTATTGTTGTCTGTGCGATATCGTTCACAGTTCTGCTAACGAGACCTTGGCTAAGTGTGGGGCTGTGCTCTTTCTCTAGGTGGGTGCAGGTCGCCTGTCCGAGACTTTCCATTGACTGGGGAAAGGCTTTTTCCAAACCCCTGCTCACTCCGTATGAGGTAAGTGACCAGGTTAACAGGCTAGCTACGGGATCAGGTGCTGCGAAAGTCTGCTGTGTACTATGGAGATGGCGCTAGGGTCTGCTAGGATCTCAGTGGGCACCAGGGTCAGCTTTCTGTGGTATCTCGCATAGATCAGTGAATTGTAATCACAGAATAATACAGCATGGAAGGAGGCCACTGGGCCCATTGTGTCTGTGCCAGCGATCCCAATGGGAAGGGACATACAACCCACCAGTAGCCGCTGCTCATTTCTCGAGTGATTCATTTCGAAGAGGGAGTCGCATCCAGCACTGTTGATTCTCCTTCTCCCTCAAGCTGTTGATCCTGGGGTGAATGCCAGCAGCCCTCCTTTGGTAAGTCACCCAAGTGGCTATTCTCCAGGTGTGAACCTTAGCAGTGTGTGCTCTAAGCTGTTTGACTGAGGTAGGCATCACACATGGTCCAGATCCTGTCCTCACCTGAGATCCACAAACATCGACCAGCAGGGGGTCACTGGACAGCGATCAGAGGTGGGAAGTCAGGCTGATCTTCCCCTACCTAGCCCAGGGAACGCCGACGTCAATAGCAGCGACCCTTATACTGGTACACTAGATAGGATCAGCGAACTTAACACAGGCCAGGGATCGATACTGGCCTTTTGGACAGGCAGATTACTGCAGATTTGTGCCAGGTTATTCGAGGAGATCCAGTTCATTTTTTAAAAAGTGCTTTTGCATCTCATTCCAACAAACTTCCTTCTTACAATGAAAAAAAAAACAGTTTTCTCTGGTCTGGGCAGGAAACTCCGTTAAAGAAGGAACAGGAATTCAGAGTTCAATAATGTCAACTGTCTGATCAGTATCTCAATGAGATGTAACCCTCGCCATCTCCTGTGGTGACAATGGAAGCTCTTCCTGTCTCTCAAGGGAGAAGGACCGGCAACCTTCTCTGTCCCCTGCCAGCTCTCACTCCCGTGACGTGGTTCAGAATGTTAGCTGTCACTCGCAAAAACAGAAGGGTCAGGAAACCTCCACTGACCCTCCCCCCTAGGTTTGCCAACCCTCCAGGATTGCCCTGGAGTCTCCAGGAATTTCTAGGAGAAAAATCGCCCAGGCATTAAAAACAAATTGTGTGTTTCTTTCATTTTCTTTGAATACTTTATTAATTGCAACAAATATTGGAGATGGGTTAGGGTGGGGGGTTTGGTGCATCAAGAATCATCCATTCAGGTAACACAGAGTCTGTTCATTTTCCAATTGATGTGGAAAGGCTATTTTGGGATCTTGCTGTGCACATATTGGCAAATGCGCTTCCTACATTACAACAGCGACTACACTTCAGAAGTACCTCATTGGCTGTAATGCACTTTGGGACATCCTGAGGTCATGAAAGTCGCTATATAAATGCAAGACGCTTCTTTAAGGCTGGGCTGCGTGGGGGATGGACATGTCAGGCGACCAATGGCAGGTGGGTGGAGATGGGGCAGTTGAGATCATGTGATGAAACTTGCTGGGATATGTTGGCAACCCAATCTGTTTCCTCCCTCCACATTCTCCCAAACTATGTGTTGGGTCTTGAGATGGTGACTGACTGTGTTTGTGGTATGTTTCTTGTTTGATAAAAGCTGTTGCACCTTGCGCTAGAGCAAGCTAGTCACAAGGGGACGGTGCGAGCTTGGTGTCACCTGTGGAACTGTGTGGCCAACCTGAGTTAGGGTTCCAACTCTGGTTGGACATATTCCTGGAGGTGGTATCACATGACATCCTGCTGCCAGTGCCCCACCCCCACACACTTGCCATTGGTCACCCAACATGCCCATCTTCCTAGTGTCCCGCCTTCTCTTACCAATTGGAAAACAAATATCCTTCGATACCTGATTGGATGATTCTTGACTGTCAATCAAACAGTCCTTCCCACCTCCCCATGTTTGATACTTTTATAATTAGCAAACAAACAAGTTCAAAGAAGTCCCAATGGTTTTTCTCCTGGGTCGCAGCGGTTGTCCTGGAGATTCATCTTTAATTCCTGGAGACTCCAGGGTAATCCTGGAGGGTTGGCAACCCTAATCTGAGCGGATTAGCCCCCACCCTCTCCACATAGCCCATGATGCAGTCTGCGCTCTCCAGTGCTGTCGAGCTAACAGCAGTCGCATGTGTGAACAGGTTGCAGCAGATGCGACAGGGAGTCCAAGAAAGGGAAAGGGACGAATATATGTTTTTTTTTCAAAAATTACTTGGAAACAAACAAATGCAAAAGGAAGATCGAATGCAACACGGCATCACGACATCAATCAGCAAAGAGAGCATCGATTGCTAAATAATACAGGGGAAATAACACAATTGTAATTTGCAGCAAACAATTGATAATTAAGCTTTAACCGCACACAGAGAGGAAATGAAATAAAAAGATTAATTATATCAATTATTCAGGATAAGGCTATCTATGAGAGAGAGAGAGAGAAATCAGCCAGGAGGCCAGGTTCATTCATTATATCTACTGCCTGTGCTGCTTAAGAATAAAGGTCACATAAGGAGTCCTGATCCACTCTGATAAGTGGTTTAAATCCTCGGCAGTGACGCTGACCTTTCACCATCTCTCATGACTCTCAGTCTCCAGCACAAACCATTCTTCAACTCGTAATTGGGACAAGATGCAAGAAGTGCAGCAGGCCCCCAAAAATAGACGTCCCCCCCAGGACAGCTGATGCGGCTGTCCACTTGGTGAAAGCAGCCCGAGACGGGACAGTAACATTCTGAACAAGGATGCACGGAGGGCGAAAGCTTTCATGTTCTGCATTTTCCCCACCTGGGCAGCTCCTAGGAAACCCTCACAATTCCTATCACTTAGAGAATCGCATCGATACAGGTCTGGGACTCAGCCAAACCTCTCACCTGGGGCAATAGGGAATAAAATGATGAAACATCCAAATGGAAGACAGTGAGTGTTAAAGCGAGTGGTTTTATCTCTGTGAAGGAGTTATGACCGAGTGCATCCCATCAGTTCATGTGTTCCGGTTTCCTCCCTCTCTGTTTAGGCAGCTGTAGCTCTCAAGGAGGTCGAGTGGCAGCAACGATACCCAATGGACTTCTATGCCAACCAGTCGCTTGGTCCATGGACCGTCAACCATGTGACTTACCAACCCGTAAGGAGAACGAGAAAGGCCAGAGAGGTGAGTCGTGACTCAGATCAGTCATATTTTATCTCTTGATGCTGATGGTGGTCTGTATGGGTTTGGGTGCCAAGGACTATTTGGCATGAGAGCAGGTAAAGATGGCATGTGTGCAACAGTCTACCACCCTCCCTTTAATAGTGCCATGATACTGAGTCTGCCACACGCTCACCTTGGGTGGCCAGCCCGTTTTATTTGTTGATGCTCTTGGGTTGAGAGAAATGACATTTCCTCCCACACGGGATTGAAAGGAGTGTATGGAGAATCAGAAGTAGATAATTTGCTCATCAAATTTGGGTTTGCCCCTGATGCTTAAGAAGAAGAAAGAGCCTTGAAGGTTCTTTGCTTCCTGTCCACGTATAGATGGGGTTCGCTGCGACTCTGAGTAAAGTCTTTCCCCTTCTAATTCAGCCTCAGGCCTCCCCGTGTGTGACTGAGCTTTATGATCCTAGATCAGCCTGTGGGGGTTCCTGAGTGGGCAGGGCTTTGCCGTGCGTTTTTGAAAACAATAGAGGTGGATGTCAGGAAGTGGCAAAGGGTTGAGGTCATGATTGTAAGGGAAATGAAATTTGGGAGTGGTCATTATTGGAAGAGTTAATATTAACCCTTCAGTTAATCCAGTTTCACTGTGCCAACCTTATTCTCTTCTGTTGCATTGTTTGTTCTTGGTGCCAGGCTGATGCTTGGAACCCAGATGCTGTTGAAGCAATCAAAAAGGAAACGGAAAGACTCCTGTTTCACAGGCTGGGGAAGAGAGGAGAAACAGGGAATGAGAAAAAAGCATTCAGCCTCTCAAATCCACTCAATCTGCAGACCATGTACATTCAACCTTATCACAGACTCTACACATTTAATCTCCTTCCACATAACATACTGCCGCTTTGCTGAAAACATCCCAGAGGCGGCAAAAATGCGAGAACCTGAACTGATTTGAGTGACAGTGTCATTTAGCACAACAGATCACTGTCCTGATTATCAGATACCAACCCCCAGAACCTCAGTACTATATGAGTGACGCATGCTCATAGCCTTCGGGCCAAAGAATTCGTTTTGGAAACGAGCAATCGCTTTCCTTTTTACCAATTTTCATTCCCTCTTTCTCCTTGTTAAGGTAGAATTCCTGGTGCTTTGGGCCTCATCCCACTTCCATGCACTTTATCCTTGAAGCCACTGGGGAATAATGTCTCTTGTTCAAAGTGGCTGTCCGTTTACTCTTTGACTGGGTGGAGGCAGCTGAGAGCCAAAGCTAGTGTTACAGGGGGACACCAATCGCCTGGCTTCCCTCAATCCTCAGCAACGAAATTAAGTTCAGCTCCGCTGGTATCCCTACATCACAAAGAGCCATAACAACTACTTTTATTTTGTATAGCACCTTGACTGTAATGAAAGGCCCCACAGGAGTGCTATCAAACAAAATTTGACACCAAGTCACGCAAGGAGATATTAGGGCAGGTGAAAGTGATAGGCTTTCAGGGAGCATCTTACAGGCAGAGAGAGCGGCGGGGAGGGAATTCCGGAGCTTAGGACCTTGGCAGCTGAAAGCACGGCCGCCCACGGTGGAGTGATGAAAACCGGGGGATGCGCAAAAGGGCAGAATTGGAGGGGCGCAGAGATCTCGGAAGGGTGTCGGGCTGGAGGAGGGTAGATAGGGAGGGGCGAGGCCGTGGAGGGATTCCAGAATCATGATTGAACCTTGTCATCAGCACAGTACTGGGCCTTTGAAGGCAGGCCACTTGGAATGACGTAGGCAAAAAGGGAGAGGCACTCGGGAAGGAAACAGTGAATTGGTAAACAGAAAGGACAATGTGTAGTGACATTTACCACAGATCGGGCCATTTAATCATCGTTATGTGAAATTGGGCTTTGAAACACATGCAGTGAGCTCGGATAATAGGTCTGCAATTGAGGAATATCATAAATAAGCAATTATCATCTATTAGATTGAGGTACAGGCACAAAGTACATCAGACTTTTGCATGATATCTATTACACTGTTGCAATGTCCTTTAGCTACTGTAGTGTAACATTATTCATTGTCACAGAAAAAGCACTTTGGGATTAAATGAACAAAACAAAGATCATTTTCAAATATTTTATTTGGTTTCAGTGGGAAGCTTAAACTGATGAGCTGCGGCAGATGCACTCTGATTATATTTGTGGTACTTGGTAACCGTTCATTAATGGCCTGGGTCACTGGTGAGACTGGGGTTTTGGACACATTTTCAAATAGTGTGGATAGGGAGGACTAGACTGATGTTTGTATTCACGTAGAACCTCTTAGTCATTCTGCCCCTTGTGCCTGTTCCACCATTCTGATCAGTACCTCAGCTCCATTTACCTGTCTTTACCCCATATCCCTCGATTCCCTCACCCAACAAAAATCTATCGATTCCGGCCTTGAAAATTTTGAATTGACATCCCCACCCACACCCCCTACCCAGCATCCACAGCTTTTTGGGAGAGACAGTTCTAGATTTCCACCAAGCTTTTTGTGGAAAAAGTGCTTCCTGATTTTACTGTTAGATAGCTTAGCTCTAACTTTAAGGTTAAAATCTTAAACTTTCTTTGTTGATACCACCCTGTTGCCCCTTCTGTCCATCGTGTCTCTTTGGGTGCAGTACCACACAAAATAAATCTTGCATTTATATAGCACCTTTCACGATCTCAGGACGTCCCAAAGCACTTTACAATGAAGTACTTTTGAAGTGCAGTTACTGTTGGAATCGGACACCAAACACCTTCCAGTACCCCATCCAATGGTCAATTCTCATGACTAGGTTGAACAGCTGCTCAGTGGTTCAACTATGAGGGTGCTGAATTTGTGGTCAACACCCCAACCAAACCTGATCCCAGCCTCACTCAATATTCACACTCACGCTTACACTTCCCAGCAAGGTTCACGGGATAGTGATCAAGCTCGGGAGTTTAGACCTTCGAAACCAGTTGTAGAACCTCACCTACTGTCCTGGCTGAGGACAGCCAATACAATCTGGACCAGAAATTGGACGGGGAGCTTCTGAATCTGTATAGTTCAGTGCCAGATCTCAGTGAGGAATGAAACTTGTTTTTTTACTTTATCACCGCAATGTTTAGGACTGAACACAAATCTGAGAAGAACACTTCCAATGTAATAGCATGACATCTCCATTTCCCCCAACTAGCCATTCTTGAGATTAGCAACAACAACTTATATTTATATGGCACCTTTAACATAATAAAACATCCCAAGCTGCTTCACAGGAGCATTTATAAAATGAAGTATGACATCAAGCCACATAAGGAGATATTAGGTCAGATGACCAAAAGCTTGTTCAAAGAGGTCGGTTTTCAGGAGGAAAGTGAGGCAGAGAGGTGTTGGGAAGGAATTCCAGAGCTTAGGGCCTCGGCATTGAAGGCATGGCAACCAATGATGGAACAATTAAAATCGAGGATCCGCAAGAGGCTAGAATTAGAGGAGTACAGATATCTCAGAGGGTTGTGAAGCTGGAAGAAATTACAAAGATAGGGAGGGGCCAGGCCAGGGATGGATTTGAAAACAAGGATGAGAATTTTTAAATCAAGACGTAGCTTGACCGAGAGCCAATGTGGGTCAGCGAGCACAGGAGTGATCGGTGAATGGGACTTGGTATGAGTTAAGGCCAGGGCAGGAGACTTTTGGATGACCTCTAGTTTACAGAGAGTAGAATGTGGGAGAGCAGCCAGGAGTGCATTGGAATACTCAAGTCTAGAGGTACAAAGGCAAGAATGAGGGTTTCAGCAGCAGATGAACTGAGGCAGGGCGAAGTCAAGCGATGTTACAGAGGTGGAAATAGGCGGTCTTAGTGATGGCACGAATATGTGGTCAGGGGTAGATAGGAAACCAAGGTTGTGAACATACTGGTTTAATCTCAGACTGTTGGCAGGGAGAGGGATGGAGTCAGTATCCAGGGAACAGAGTTTGGAGTGGGGACTGTAAAAGAAAACAAAGTTGTGCCGATGTTTGCTAAATTAAGGAGCCATTTTTCTGGTGTGAGCTGAAACAAGCTGGGTTCACACTGTCCTTAACTAATTCATGGCAGCAGCCAGCAGAGAGGAGACTGACCTGAACTGTGGATTATTACACTGGGTACATCAAAATATCTCTCCAACTCCCTTAGGCAATCATAACTAGTCCAGGAGATCATGTGGACCATGGCTTATCTCTAAAACCTTCTATATGATACAGTCTCTGTCGCAGTCAAGAGTTTGTTCAGCTCCTTCTTGAAGGTATTCAGAGAGTCAGCACCCACGGCACCAGTGGGCAATGTATTCCAAAGGCTCGTTACTCTCTGGGGGAAGAAGAACTGCCCGACACCCAGTCTATTCCTATTCTTGAGTAGTTTAAATGTAGTTTTAGTCCATTTGTGAAAACGTTTTACAAGACATTGATCCAATACTGGGTATAGTTTCCTCAGTCAGCAGCTGTCCTTGACTCAGTTACATACGCGGAGAGTGTAGAGGCTATTTAAACATCATGCATTCCACAGCCCAGCCCAGCCCAGATCCATCCTACACCTGCAGTTCCACCAAGACACACTTAATAAGGACCATGATCACTGGCTGATTCCACTGAGATCAGCTAATTAAGTATAGACCACAGCCTGAAACATGGGGCTTGCTGGCCTGTGTGATTCAATACCAAGCATTTACCCCCTGCTAGTCCATCCACCCCCGCTCTGTTTAGGATTAATTCCAGCAGGTTGTATATTTCCAGACGTCACTCTCAATTTCTGTCCACGTCATTACATCGGAAAGAGCACGGCTCTGACTGGGAAGACTTGTCATCAGTCCGTCTGGTGTGGGGGTGGGTCAGGTGCCAGTGACACATACTCAGACGTGAAGCTGCTGATGTAAAGCAGACCTATAAACACAGTGTTCCCTCCACCTGAAACTAAGCATGGATGAGCTCCTTCCATTATGTTCCTAGTTCAGCAAGCTGTGAACAATATCGTCCAAACTGTCCTGGTGATACATTTATAGGTAGGAAACACGGCAGCCAATTTGCACACAGCAAGCTCCCACAAAGCAATGAGATAATGACCAGATAATCTGTTTCAGTGATTTGGTTGCGAACTAAGTATTGGCCCCAGGACACCAGGGAAAATTCCACTCTTCTTAGAATAGTGCTGTGGAATCTTTTACACCTCATCCAAAGAACAGCACCTCCTTGGTACGGTACTGTAGTGTCAGCCTAGAGTATGTGCTCAAGTCTTTGAAGTAGAACTTGAATCCACAACCTTGGCAAAGGAACCAGAGGCAACATGAGAAAAACATTTCTTACGCAATAGGTGATTCGTATTTGGAAAGCCCTGGCTGATAGGGCGATGGAAACTGATTCAATAGTCACCTTCAAAGGGGAATTGGATAAATACTTAAAGGAGAAAAAAATTGCAGAGTATAGAGAAAGGGCAGGGATTGGAACTAACTGGATTGCTCTTTGACAGAGCCAGCACAGACTTGATGGGCAGAGTGGCCTCCTCCTGTGCTGTGCTATTCTAGGATTCTCTGATGCTATGAACCATTTAACTCACAGGTGAGAGTGCGATCCACTGTGCCATAGCTGACAAGGACACCTCAGGATAGATATAGACGTGGAAGGTCATGCAGCCTGTCCAAGCTCATCCTCCAGAGACCTTACTGTTTTTTTTTTTTCGTATTTATCCTCATGTTCTGGGTGACATTAGCAAGGTCACATTTACTGTCCTGAGAAGGTGAGACTAGGCCCTGGCAGTGAATGCTGTAATGTGCACTGGAGTCGTGTGTAGGCTAGTCTGGGTGAAGGTGGCAGCTTCCCTTCTCAGAAGGACGCTAGTGAATCAGGTGGATTTTTAAGCAAAAAAACATAAGATTTCATGGTCAACTTTCTGGCGCAAGCCCACAGATTTATTGACTACATCTTACCATAGTGAGATATGAAGTCTTAACCTCAGATCCAGAAAAATAACCATTGTAATCCTCTATCCCCACATTGCTGCATTCAACTGTCTCTTAAATGATTCCAGTTTCACTGTCCTTCCCTGAAGCCCATATGTCAATCTTCCCAATGACAGTCTTAAATTGCAACAACTTGCACCTTTAAGGTAGTGAAGCATCCCAGGGTGCTTCACAGGAGCGTTATCAAACAAAACATGACACAAGCCACGTAAGGAGATATTAGGATAGGCGTCCAAAAGCTTGGAGGTAGGTTTTAAGGAGATGGCTGCCAACGGTGGGCGAGGAAGGTTGGGGATGCACAAGAGGCCAGAGATTGGAAGAACGCAGAGATCTCAGAGGGTTGTAGGACTGGAGGAGGTTACAGTGATGGAAAGGGCCAAGGCCCATTGTACTTCCGCTGGCTGTTTGAAAGACTTATCCAATTAGTCCCACACCAACCCTGTCCTTTCCCCATAGTAAAGGCCTGCTCGGGGCTGCAGTTGAAACCCGACCAGAGCCCGACAGAACCACATCTGACCCAAGCTTACCCGGCCTGAGTTTTTTGATTTTTTTCCCATGCTCAACCCGACCCGACCACCGCAGTGAAGTTGATTATATTAAAGAGGTTGTGCTCTACCTTGGATGGAATCGCTCACTGCAGACTAGGGCGGAGTCCGGATGGACGTTTCCCGCCTTGACGTCTTGGCTGTTCAAGTCGGAAGTTTCTCCGTCCCTGACCAAAAGGGCAGCACTGTGTCCGACCCGGCCCGACCTGAACCGAGCCCGAATGCCAGACCTGGAAGAGAGACTTGACCCTACCCGAACCTGACACATGTCGGGTCTCGTCGGGTTCAGAACGGGTAGCCATGCTCTACCCCATAGCACTGCAATTTCTTTTTCAAATATTTATCCAATTCTCTTTTGAAAGTTATTATTAAATCTCCTTCCACCACCCATTCCAGATCATTAAAAACTCACTGCTGAAGGAAATTCTCCTCATCTCCCCACTGGGTCATTTGCCAATTATCTTCAATCTGTGTCCTCTGGTTACTGGCCCCCTGCCAGTAAAAATAGTTTCTTTTTTGCTCTATCAAAACTCCTTGTAATTTTGAACATCTCTATTAAATCTCCGCTGAGCTATTTCTGCTCTGAGGGGAAGAATCCTAGCTTCTCCACATAACTGAAGTCCTTCATCCCTGGTCCCGCAGTTTTGTTTGACAGACAAAGACTATTGACTCCACAATATACAGGCCCCACCGCTTATATCAGGCACGTTGCTGCACTATGCACGATGGCCGGTGCTATTGCAATAAAGAATGTTCCTTCCCATTTGCCAACCGTTTGCCCTGTTGTTTCCACCCCAACTCTGACCTGCTGGTTTTTATTTAAACTGCAGTCAGTGGTTAGTGCAAACTGTAACCAAACCACTGAGAGGGAGTTACATAGTATTGACAGCACAGAAACAGGCCATTCGGCCCAACTGGTCCATGCCAGTGTTTATGCTCTACACGAGCTTCCTCCCGTCCTACTTCATCTCACACTATCTACATATCCTTCTATCCCTTTCTCCCCCATGTGTTTATCAAGCTTCCCCTTGAATGCATCGATACTATTCACTTCAACCACTCCATGTTCAACATTCTCATCATTCCCTGGGTAAAGAGGTTTCTCCTGAATTTGTTAGTGGATTTATGGGTAGTTATCTCAGGGTTTAGTAAATTGAAACTTGCCGTGGTGATATTCCTGATGTTTTTTCTTGTATCCAGCACAATTTAGTGAGGTGCAAACTAATGTGCAAGCGCAGCTGTTTTGGCCTGAAGTAAACGGGTCACTTTCAGGCACTGTAACCGACAACTTTGAAATTGATGTTAAGGCAGATGAGTAATATTTCTCACATTTTGGTCGATATAAACAACTGGCCATTTTAAAAGTGGACCTTTTAAGTGGTGGGGGACCATGTCATATAATGAATGTGGTGTGCTGTGACGAGGGCTCGATTTCCCCAGTGCCGAGTGATTGATTGATGGATTGTAGCACATTGGATCCTGAACTGTTTCAAAACATGCTCATCAATAAATCCTTTGTTGGAATGTTTCACCTCACATTCCTGATTAGCTGGAATTGAGTGCCTCTTAACTGTATCTCTGAGATTTTACTGCAGGTGATGCAACAAGCGCTATTTAGAGCAATCAATACCCTTCAGCTATTCAAGATACTTCATTTGCTTTGGTGTGAACATGAGTGCCTTTTAAACAGAGCAACAAGCAAACATGCAGCTCTTTGTAAATCCTCTTCCCCTCTCGCCCCTTATCCTCCAATTGCAAGCAGCCCTTCTACTACAGTATCTGCCCATCATCATTCGGCTTTATTTATCAACTGTACTTAAACGCAAGCCAATTAACTAGAGGCAGCAATTTAATGAAAAATGTACAGAGCTGGAAAAAGAAATGGAGCCATAAAAAATTCAAAGTGATCCTTGACAACGCAGCCGGCCGGTGACGTCATCCGACTGCGCCAACCTGCGAACGTGCGCAAACGGGCTCCTGCTGTCAGTGCGTGCGCTGCGTTCCGCATTGCCAGGACCAGTTGGCGCGTGCGCGGATGATGTCATCACGTAAATTGCCAGAACTGGTACACGCATGCGCAGATGAGGTCATCGCATAACGCGGGAGAGAGAGCAAGCGGAGAAGCGGGGATAGAGCGGGGTGTGGGGGGGAAGCAGGAAGGAAGCGGCGAAAGACCTTGGTGGCAGCGGCGGGTGCGCTCCCCTCCTGCCCCTCCCCCCCCCCCCCCGCTCTCTCCAGCAATTCCGCGCCCCCCCGGCCCGATCTCTCTGGCCATTGTGTGCTGCCATGTGTTTACATTACCTTTGTGTGATTATTTGAGCAGCGCCATCTTAAGTCCTGGAAGCTGCCTGAACGTCACTGACTGTGACGTTTTAGTTGAACAGGCTGCATTTGTGCATGTGCCAGTGCAGCGCCACCTAGTGACTGCATTGTCAGCAAATACAGCCTAAAAAATTCAGCGTAGGACGGAATGGGAGGGTCTTTAGCTTTGCAAAACAGGCTTTGTTTTCCTACTTCTTGGGAAACGGCAGATTTCTGTCACCTTTGGATGCTGATTCCAGGGGTCAGCGGTTGCCCTGTGCTGTCATTTCCTACACTACAAAAGTGACTACACTTCAAAGGGACTTCATTGGCTGTAAAACACTTTGTAATGTCCTGAGGTCATGGAAGGTGCTATATAAGTGCAAGTTAGTTTGTTATTCTTTCTAAATCAGTATCTCACCCTCCGCCACCCGCCTTTTAATGAGACAACAATTCTATCTTAATTGTTAAAGGAAGTTTGCGAATAAATAGAAAAGCAAAATACTGCAGATGCTGGAAACCTGAAATAAAACAGAACATTATGGAAATACTCAGCAGGTCTGGCAGCATTTGTGGCGAGAGAAACAGACCTTTCATCAGAATTGGGAAAAGTTAGAAATGTAATAGGTTTTAAGCAGGTGAAAGGGGGGAGGGTGGAAAACCAACAAAAGGGGAAGGTCTCTGTTAAGGTGGAAAAGAGGAGATTAAATGACTAAGGAGTTGGTAGTACAAGACCAAAGGGAGTGGTAATGGGACGGGTAAAGAAACAAAATATGTGTCTAGAGGAGGTGTGAATGGCAGAATGACGAACAGCTGTCATCCAAAAACAAAGGAAACTGAGAGTAGAACTGAAACCTGTCGAGATAAAGGAAACAAAATATGGGCAGATATTATGGTCTGAAATTGTTGAACTCAGTGTTGCGTCCGGAAGGGCTAATTGAAAGATGAGGTACTGTTCATCAAGCTCACTGGAACACTGCAGCAGGCTGAGGACAGAGAGAGCAGCATCAGAGCAAGGTGGAGAATTAAAATGACAGGCAACCAAAAGCTTGGGGGATGGGTTAGATTGAGTGAATGTCTCCCTTTTTCGATTAGGCACGTTACAGCCTTCTGGATGCACTGCAGCAACTTGCCAAGGCTCCTTTGACAGCGCGCCCTGAACATGTGACCTCTACCACCTAGAAGGACAAGGGCAGCAGATTCAATGGAACACCATCACCTGCAAGTTCCCCTTCAAGTAACACACCATACTGACTTGGAAATATATCAGCCTTCATCATTGCTGGGTCAAAATCCTGGCACTCCCTCCGTAGCAGCACTGTGGGGAACCTTCATCACACGGACTGTAGCGGTTCAAGAAGGCGGCTCACCACCACCTTCTCAAGGGCAATTAGCAAAATGCCGGCCTGACTGTCACATCCTGAGATTGAATTTAAAGATCACTGACAGCACTAACAAAACTTGCATTTATATAGCGTCTCTAACTTAATAAAACAATCCCAATGTGTTTCACAGAAGCATTATCAAACAAAATTTGACACCAAGCTACATAAGGAGATGTTAGGACAGGTGATCAAAAGCTTGGTCAAAGAGGTAGGTTTTAAGGAGCTCCTTGAAGGAGGAGAATGAGATAGAGAGGTGGAGTAGTTTATGGAGGGAATTCCAGAGCTTGGGGTCCAGGCAGCTGAAAGCATGGACACCAATGGTGGAACAATTAAAAGCTCAGATGTGCAAGAGCCCAGAATTGGAGGATTGCGGATATCTTGGAGGGTTGTAGGGCTGGAAGGAGTTACAGAGACAGCACCGTACAGTGGGAAGGTGTACATCGAGTCCCTTCACTCAGGCCAGAGTCTGCAGTTCCTCTTTCAGGGTAGGAGGGGAAGAAGCAAATTTAGCTGGGGGCTGTGCTGACTGGGCCGGTACCTAGTGCCCTGTGGCATGCTGCCACTGGGGCACCAGTGAGAACGAATAGTCTGTCTGCTGTCAGCACCAGAGTCCAGGGACACAGGGGCAAAATATCCTCAGAGAGTGGGAAACATTGATATTCAAAAAGACTGGGTGTCCTTGTACATGGATCACAGAAAGTTAATATGCAGATACAGCAAACAATTGGGAAAGCAAATGATATGTTAGCCTTTATTACAATGGATTGAAGTATAAGAGTAACAAAGTCTTACTTCAATTATAAAGGGCCTTAGTGAGGCCACACCTGGAGTACTGTGTACAGTTTTGGTCTCCTTACCTAAGGAAGGACATACTTGCCTAGAGGGAGTGCCACAAAAGTTCACTGGACTGATTTCTGGGATGAGAGGATTGTCCTATGAGGAGAGATTGAGTAGACTATTCTTTCATGGGATGTGAGCATCACTGGCTAAGCCAGCATTTTTATTTATTTTTATATCAAGTTTGGATGGTGTGTGGCTTGGAGGGGAACTTGCAGGTGGTGATATTCCCATACGTCTGCTGCCCTTGCCCTTCTAGTTAGAAGAGATTGTGGGTTTGGAAGGTGCTATCGAAGGAACCTTGGTGAGTTGCTGCAGTGCATCTTGCAGATGGTACACACTGCTGCCACTGTGCGTCGATGATGGAGGGAGTGAATGATTAATGTGGTAGATGGGGTGCCGATCAAGCGGGCTGCTTTGTCCTGGATGGTGTTGAGCTTCTTGACTGTTGTTGGAGCTGCACCCATCCAGGCAAGTGGAGAGTATTCCATCACACTCCTGACTTGTGCCTTGTAGATGGTGGACAGGCTTTGGGGGAGTCAGGAGGTGAGTTACTCGCTGCAGGATTCCCAGCCTCTGACCTGCTCTTGTAACCACGGTATTTATATGGCTACTCCAGTTCAGTTTCTAGTCAATGGTAACATCCTGGGTGTTGAAAGTGGGGGAATTCAGCAATGGTAATACCATTCAGTGTCAAGGGGAGATGGTTAGATTCTCTGTAGTTGGAGATGGTCATTGCCTGGCACTTGTGTGGCATGAATGTTACTTGCCACTTATCAGCCCAAGCCTGGATATTGTCCAGGTCTTGCTGCATGTGGACACAGACTGATTCAGTATCTGAGGAATCGCGAATGGTGCTGAACATTGTGCAATCATCAGCGAACATCCCCACTTCTGACCTTTTGATGGAGGGAAGGTCATTGATGAAGCAACTGAATATGGTTGGGCCTAGGACACGACCCTAGAGTTTAAAAGAATGAGTGACAATCCATTTGAAACCAATTGAAACATAAAAAATTCTTAATTGGCTTGACAGGGTAGATGCTGAGAGGCTGTTTCCCCTGGCTGGCTGGGGAGTCTAAAACTAGCGGCACATTCACAGAATAAGGACAGAGATGAGACATTTCTTCAAAGGGTTGTGAATCTTTGGAATTCTCTACCCTAGAAAGCTGTGCATGCTCAGTCATTGAGTATATTCATGACAGAGATTTTGGGGCACGAAGGGAATTAAGGGATATGGGGATAGTGCAGGAAGGTGGGGTTGAGGTAGATCAGCCATGATCTTATTGAATGGCAGAGCAAGCTTGAAGGGCTGAATGGCCTATTCCAGTTCTTATTTCTTAAGTTTATGTTCTTATAGGGTAGTTTACACTGAAAACAAATGCATGAGGTATTGATAGATACCTGACAGTGGATGTACAGGATGTGAACTCTGTTACTAGCATTAATTGTACCAACACAGAGTCAGTTACCCTTGCAGGTGTAGGGTCCCCAGAGAGAGAACTGCAATTTCAAAACAATAAAAACAGAGCTTCTTGTGCTGGCCTTGTCACGATGCAAAATCTCAGCAAAATTGTTAATGAACGTTTCCTCTCCCCCAGGAACCTTGATCAAACTCTTCTCTGTTCTGAAAGAGAAAAAGAACTTGTATTTCTATAACCTTCCACAACCTCAGGACAGTGCTGTACAGCTAATGCAGTGCTTTTTTTTTTAATTTACTCGTTCTTGGGATGTGGGCGTCGCTGGCTAGGCCAGCATTTATTGCCCATCCCTAATTGCCTTTGAGAAGATGGTGGTGAGCCGCTGCCTTGAACCGCGGCAGTACGTGTAGGGTACGTACACCTACAGTGCTGTTCGGAAGGGAGTTCCAGGATTTTGACCCAGCAACAGTGAAGGAACGGCGATACAGTTCCAAGTCTGGATGGTGTGTGGCTTGGAGGGGAACTTGCAGGTGGTGGTGTTCCAATGCATCTGCTGCCCTTGTCCTACATGGTAGAGGTCACTGGTTTGGGAGGTGCTGTCGAAGGAACCTTGGTGCATTGCTGCAGTGCATCTTGTAGATGGTACACATTGCTGCCACTGTGCGTCGGTGGTGGAGGGAGTGAATGTTTGTGGATGGGGTGCCGATCAAGCGGGCTGCTTTGTCCTGGATGGTGTCGAGCTTCTTGAGTGTTGTTGGAGCTGCACCCATCCAGGCAAGTGGAGAGTATTCCATCACACTCCTGACCTGTACCTTGTAGATGGTGGACAGGCTTTGGAGAGTCAGGAGGTGAGTTACTCGCCTCAGGATTCCTAGCCTCTGACCTGCTCTTGTAGCCACAGTATTTATATGGCTACTCCATTCCGTTTCTGGTCAATGGTAACCCCCAGGACGTTGATAGTGGGGGATTCAGCGATCGTAATGCCATTGAATGTCAAGGGGAGATAGTTAGATTGTCTCTTGTTGGAGATGGACATTGCCTGACACTTGTGTGGTGAGATTGTTACTTGCCACTTATCAGCCCAAGCCTGGATACTGTCCAGGTCTTGCTGCATTTCTACACAGACTGCCTCAGTATCAGAGGAGTCGCAAATGGTGCTGAACATCATGCAGTCATCAGCGAACATCCCCACTTCTGACCTTATGATTGAAGGAAGTTCATTGATGAAGCAGCTAAAGATGGTTGGGCCTAGGACATACCCTGAGGAGCTCCTGCAGTGATGTCCTGGAGCTGAGATAATTGACCTCCAACAACCACAACCATCTTCCTTTGCACCACTGGAGAGTTTTCGTCCTGATTCCCATTGATTCCAGTTTTGCTCCTTAATGCCATACTCAGTCAAATGCTGCCTCGATGTCAAGGGCAAAGACTCTCACCTCTTCTGAAGTATTGTCACTGTTGTAATTTAGGAAACACTGCAACCAATTTGCGCACAGCAAGCTCCCACAAGCAGCAATGGGATAATACAGATAATCTGTTTTTATTGATAATGGTTGAGGGATAAACATTGAACAGAACACTGGGGAGAATTCTGCTGCTCTTCCTCTTCAAAATAGTGCCACAGGATATTTTACACCCATCCGAAAGGGCAGACAGGGCCTTGGTTTAATGCCTCATCTGAAAGGCGGTACCTCTGTCATTGTGGCACTGTACTGGGAGTGTCAGCGTTGCTTTTGTGTTCAGTGGAGTGGGGCTTGACTCGACGATCATCTGACTCAGAGGCGAGAGTGCTACCCACTGAGTCACAGCTGGTACCACGTGCATCAGCTGCCATTTACCAAGTTGTCAAAGTGGGCATTCTGGGCATTCTTCATGTGTGAGCCAAGGTTCTTAGACCTTGGGAATATCACAGCTGAACCCGATTTTTTTACGTCACACTATTTCCATACATGGGCACTATACAACCCTGATCACTGAATAGTGATCAGAACTAGGTACCCTCACTGACTCCCTCCTGCCCACCCAAACCCACAACACCTATTGTGGTATCACTACTGTAACCTCAGCTGCAATCAGCCAATGGCACCAGTTGGGGGTTGAACTTGCAATTCCACAGGCTTTACAGAACAATATATCAAAGCAAAATACTGCGGATGCTGGAAATTTGAAATAAAAACAACCTACCTTGAAGAGGTTCTGCTCTTCTCTCCGACCGGACTTTCGTTTGTCTCTTTTACCTTGTTCACCTTCATTGCTGTCTATTTCCCTCCTGGTGTTTGAAATTTTGCTTTTACAGAACAATATATACCTTTGTTACCTCACCTACCCCTGCTCCTGCCCCTACTCTCCTCCACTGTCCTCTGCCGCTGCCCCTACCTGTACCTCACACCACTGCATCTGGAAGCCTTAGCCCCACCAAGCTCGGCTTCACCGGTGCTCTCCTTGCCTACCTCCCAAATCCCATCTTAAAGAATCCCAAACACTGCTGCCTTCACCCTATCCCAGTAGGATTGCCAATCACACCCGCTGGATTGTCCTGGAATCTCCAGGGCATTTCTGTAACAACACTCAAGAAACTCGACACCATCCAGGACAAGGCAGCCCGCTTGATTGGCACCCCATTTCTGTAAAACAAAAAAAAATCCGGGAGAGAAATCATCAGGACGTTTTCTGTTCCCCTTTTGTTCTGACCAGATTCGCAGCAAACAGCAGAGCCGCGGCCCTGGTAAAGACATGCCGTGGATAGAGCTGTTTCTGGAATGCAGGTGATTGTGGGTATTGTAGCCACCATTACGGGCCTTTTCCCATGAGGATTAACATGCCTGGTGGCCAGTGGCAGGAATGTGGGGGCTGGGTGAGTGGAGATGGGAAGTCATGTGATGACTACAGTCAAAACAGAGCCTGCAACCCCCGATCCCATACCAACTTCCGCACCGTACCACCACTTGCTAATCTACACTGGCTCTTCATCTCCCAGTGCACTGACCCCAAAGATAACATCTACTTTTACAAACCCCTCACCCCTTTCCTCATCTATTTTCCACTCTCACTCTCTCTTACTCTCTACTTCACTCTCCATCACCTTTCGCATTCTCCCTTTCACACTCTCGCCCTCTCTCACTTTTCCTCATTGCTTCTCTTTCTTTCTCCCTCTACCTTTTTCTCTTTCTCGCACATTCTTTTCTCTTCCTCCTCTCATTTCCCCTCCTTTCTTTTTCTCTCTCCATCTCTCCCTCTCTGGACACCCCTCTCCCTCTGCACATTTTCTTCTTCCCATCTCTTTCATTCTTCCCTCCACCCCTTCCTTTCTTCCCACTACATCTCTCACTCTTTTTTGTAAGCATTCTTTTATTTTCTTGCCCTATTCCAAAGGGGGGGGGGGTGTTACTTTCTCCTATTAAATGCAGGAATTCCTGCAGGTACAGGAACACTGGGAACTGAGCTTCATATTCTGTTAATAGACGTTTCATTTGAAAAAAACAGCTGCAAAAACAAGTGTATTTTTGAAAACTGCAAAGTAGGTATGACATTGAGCTGAACAGCGTGAGGACAATGGGATCAGGCTGGGGTGGGGGAGGGGAAACCAGCACAGGTTCACGTCATAACAGAGACTCAACATACCTGAGCAGGAGAGAGCAAACAAAGAGACAGTAAAACCATGGCATTGTCATCTCGTAGCTTTTCTCTGTAGTTTGTGAGATTTTATTTATATTTTCCATTTCGCAGCTGTTGAGTGGGAGAATTGCTGGCATTTAATGATTTATTCGGGTCTCGAGTAGTGTTTGCTTTATTGTTAATTGCTATGAAATAAATCCCAAATTGGCTCGACTCTATATTGCTGCCATAACTTACACTCTCGCCTCCTGTACTGCCAGAGAACTGCTCACTTCAAAGCAAACAGCACCATCCACCGACAGCATCTGGCATTTCAACCACATTACATCGAATCTACAGCACAGAGACCGGCCATTCGGCCCAACTACTCTATGCCAGCTCCATATGAACATCCTCCCACCTTACTTCATCTCACCCTATCTACGTATCCGTATATTCCTTTCTCCCTCATGTGCTTATCTTCCCCTTAAATGTATCTATGCTTTTGCCTCAACTATTCCCTGTGGTAGCGAGTTACAATTCTAACCCTGCTCTGGGTAAAGAGGTTTCTCCTGAATTCCCTATTGGATTTATTAGTGACTATCTTATATTTTATGGCCCCTAGTTTTGATCTTCCCGACAAATGGAAACATTTTCTCTACGTCTACCCTAACAAACCCCTTCATAACTTCATGAACCCTCCCCCACCACCACCCACCCCCAACCTTTTTACTAGAGAAAAGAGCGCCAGTCCGTTCAGCCTTTCCTCATATTTACAACCTCTCAGTTCTGGTATTGTCCTCATAAATCTTTTTTGCACCTTCTCCAGTGCCTCTCTATCCTTTTAATAATGTGGGGACCGGAACTGTGCATTGTACTCCAAGTGTGACATCAAACGTTCACCGCACCAAAAGACGACACTTTTCCTCCTCTGGTGGAAAAACAAAAATAATTTCCATTCATATAATGGCTTATCAGGTCTTCAGGATGCCTCAATATCCTTTAAATGCTCCCAAAATGTCAGCCATGGCTTAATGGGTAGCACTCTCACCTCTGAGTCAGAAGGTTGTGGGTGCAAGCCCCAGTCTAGAGACATGAGCACAAAATCCAGGTTGATACAGTGCCAGAACGGAGGGAGTGCTGCACTGCCAGAGGTGCCATCTTTTGGATGAGATGTTAAATAATTCACTAATGTCCTTCAAGTCAACAGTCCTTATCTGGTCTGATGTACATGTGACTCCAGACCCACATGTGACTCTTAATTGCTCCCTGAAATGGTCCAGCAAGCCACTCAGTTATAGCAAACCAGTACAGAAAAGTCGAATAAGAATAAAACTGGACAGACATCAACCTAGGCACCGGAACTGAGAAAGGCACAGCCAGCCCTGTCGACCCTGCAAAGTCCTCACTAACATCTGGGGGCTTGTGCCAAAGTTGAGAGAGCTGTCCCACAGAATAGTCAAGCAACAGCCTTGACATAGTCATACTCACTGAATCATACCTTACAGCCAGTGTTCCAGACACCTCCATCACCATCCCTTGGTATGTCCTGGCCCACCTGACATGGCTGCACAGTGGTATATAGTCAGGAGGGAGTGGCCCTGGGAGTCCTCAACATTGCCTCTGGACCTCACGAAGTCTCATAACATCAGATCAAACATGAGCAAGGAAACCTCCTACCACCCTCCCTCAGTGCTTCTCCATGTTGAACACCACTTGGAAGAAACACTGAGGGTAGCAAAGGCACAGAATGTACCCTGGGTTAAAGGCCTGCTCAGGTCGGGGAGAAAGAACCCGACCCGAACCCGACCAAACCACAGTCGACCCAGCCCAAGTCCCTCCAATTTTGCCCCGAGCCCAACCCCAATCCAAGCCCAACCCCAACCAAGCCCTTTACTTACCTGCCGACTCAGAACCTCCAGGAAGCTGCAAACGTGTGCGTGATGACGTCATAGAGACATCACTCGCTCACTGCGCAGACTCAGTTTCCCTGCTTGACATCGTCGGACTCCCAGCTCAGGGAAGTTTTTTAATTTTAATACTTACCAGCAGAGAACTTAGTGTGTGTGTCCAACTGGACCCGGAAGTGGGGCCTGACTCAACCCGAACCCGACACATGTCATCGTGTTCGGGTCGGGTAGCAGGCCTTTACTCTGCGTTGGGGACTTAAATGTCCATCACCAAGAGTGGCTCGGTAGCACCACTACTGACAGAGCTGGCTGAGTCCTGGAGGACATATCTGCCAGACTGGGCATGCAGCATGTGGTGAGAGAACCAAAAAGAGGGAAAAACCTGCTTAACCTCATCCTCATCAATCTACCTGTCATAGGTGCATCTCTCCTTAACAATATTGGTAGGAGTGACCGCCCCATAATCCTTGTGGAGATGAAGACCCATTCGGACACTGAGTACAGTGTGTTGTGTGACACTATCACCGTGCCAAATAGAATAGACTCAGAATAGATCCAGCAGCTCAAAACTGAATATCTATGAGGCACTGTGGTTACAGACCACAATCTGTAACCCCATGGCCTGACATATCTCTCACTCAACCATTACTATCAAGCCAAGGGACCAACTCTGGTTCAATGAGGAGTGTAGGAGAGCATGCCAAGAGCAGCACCAGGCATACCTAAAAATGAGGTGCCAACCTAGTGAAGCTACACCACAGGACTACATGAATGCTACACATGGAAGCAGCATGCGATCGACAGAGCTAAGCAAACCCACAACCAATGGATCAGATCAAAGCTCTGCAATGGTGCCACATTCAGTCGTATATGGAGGTGGACAATTAAACAACTAACCAGAAGAGGAGGAGACTCCAAAAAAATCCCAATCCCAAATGATGGGGGAGCCCCGCACGTCAGTGCAAAATACATTTGCAACCATCTTCAGACAGAAATGCCAAGTAGATGATCCATCTCAGCCTTCTCCTGAGGTCCCCAGCATCACAGATGCCAGTCTTCAAACAATTCAATTCAGTCCACAGGATATCAAGAAATGGCTGCAGGCACTGCATACAGCAAAGGCAATGGGCCCTAACGATATCCCAGCTGTAGTACTGAAGACATGTGCTCCAGAACTAGCCACACCCTTAGCTAAGCTGTTCCAGTACAGCTATAACAGTAGAAAATTGCCCAGTTATGTCCTGTACACAAAAAGCAATACAACTCCAACCCGGCCAGTTACCGCCCCATCAGTCTACCCTCGATCATCGGTAAAATGTCGTTGACAGTGCTATCACGTGCCACTTACTGAGCAGTGACCTGCTCACTGACGTTCAGTTTGGGTTCTGCCAGGGCCACTCAGCTCCGGACCTCATTGCAGCCTTGGTCCAAACCTGGACACAGGAGCTGAATTTCAGATAGAATGTGAGAGTGACTGCCCTTGACATCATGGCAGCATTTGGACTGTGTAGCATCAAGGAGCCCTGGCGAAATGGAAGTCAGTGGGAATCAGGGGAAAACCCTCTACTGATTGGAGTCATACCTTGCACAAAGGAAGGTGACTGTAGTTGTTGGAGGTTAATGATCTCAGTCCAAGGGCATCACTGCAGGAGTTCCCCATGGTAGTGTCCTAGGCCCAGCTATCTTCAGCTTCTTCATTAATGGCCTTCTCTCCAACCTAAGGACAGAAGTGGGGATGTTCACTGATGATTGCATAATATTCAGCACCATGCACAAATCCTCAGATACAGTCCACATGCAGCAAGACCTGGGCAACATTCAGTCTGGGGCTGATAATTGGCAAGTAACATTCACGCCACGCAAGTGCCAGGCAATGACCATCTCCAACAAGAGAGAATCTAACCAGCTCCCCTTGATACTCAACAGCATTACCATCGCTGAATCCCCCACCATCAACAACCTGGGGGTTACCATTGGCCAGAAACTGGACTGGAGCAGCCATATAAATACCATGGCTACAAGAGCAGGTCAGAGGCTGGGAGTAACACCTCCTGACTCCCCAAAGCCTGTTCACTATCTACAAGGCACATCAGAAATGTGATGGAATACTCTCCACTTGCCTGGTTGGGTGCAGCTCCAACAGCATTCGACACTATTCTGCACAAAGCAACCCCCTTGATTTGCAACCCATCCACCACCTTAAACATTCAGTACTGACGCACAGTGGCAGCAGTGTGTACCATCTACAAGATGCACTGCAGCAACTCACCAAGCCTCCTTCGACAGCACCTTCCAAACCCGCGACCTCTACCACCTAGAAGGACAAGGGCAGCAAATACATGGGAACACCACCACCTGCAAGTTCCCCTCCAAGATACACACCATCCTGACTTGGAACTATATCGCCGTTCCTTCACTGTTGGGTCAAAATCCTGGATCTCCTTCCTAACAGCACTGTGCATGTAGCTACACCAGAGTACATCTTTAGTCTCACATCATCAAATAAGAAATGTAAGTTGCACTTAATGGTTTTACAGGGATTACAGTAACAAAGTAACAAGTCATTCTTGGAGTATGCCACTTTAAATCTTCTTCATCAGCGGTTCAAGAAGGCAGCTCACCACCATCTTCTCAAGGGCAATTAGGGATGGGCAACAAACGCTGGCCTGGCCAGTGACGCCTACATCCCATGAACAATTTAAAAAAAAGAACGAGGCCCCATCTGCCCCTACCTGTGGATGCAAATGATTGATTGAGGGACATGTGGATCCCATTTTAGGTTGGTTGCGGATGCTTGGATAGGTCCTTTACCCAATAAGCAGGTTGATAAAACTAGAGACTTAGTTTGATAATTCACTTCATTTACTATTGACAGAAGATTAATTCTAAACCCCTACATATCTGTACAGACTAACGCACATCAACCTTGCATCCAAAACTCACTGTGCCTGGATTTTAATGAGGACCCGAGAAGATGGCTTCTGTAAGTCTAGCCATGCTACTGTGTCTCAGAGGCAGCAAGAAGTCTCTTTCTAAGAAAAACGTGGCATCTCTCTTCATACCAATCTCTTCGATGGTCCTCTCCCGGCAGGATGCAAGGCCATCCAATGTTTCATGACCACCCAGTTGTCCGAACTGATTGCCAAAGATGAGGGGGCCCTATATACCTTTACACACCATACTGTTACTTCCTATCATTGCTTTTCCCAGAGTCATTGCTTTGTTGTAAACAACCTTTAATGCTGTTCCACCACCCATGGATGCGATGAAAACCTTGTGTTTTAAAAGCTTATATATGTTATCAGCATCATTGAAGGGAAAATAACAAGATCAAAACCAGTTCTATCGACATTACTGTTTTGTCTTTGTTAGAAATTGAAGTCATGTAAAAGCATATCGATGTTCTGGCAACAAGACCGTTCAGTTTGGCTGGAGGCTCATTTGCCCTGTTCCATTATGGACTTCCCAATCTAATGCTCCATGCAACACTATAACTGATAACATTTAGAGACGGATGATCTCTGAAGCCAGCTCTCTGTGAAATCACACGGCATGTCATATTCTCGATTATCAGTCTGCGGCACTCTGTTGGAAGGAGGTTTAATTCCTGCGATGTGCTTATCACTGGCAAGTCACACTGAGGCTCACTCATGTCAAGCGAATCGGTTCAGTATGAGCATGCACTGTAACTCCAGGTAAATTGCAGACCGGATTGAAGAGTAGAATTCCATCATATCTGATTCCTTTTCCCGCTCACTCCCATCCTGTGGAATTGCCTGACCCACTCAGATAGAACAAAGCCCCTGTCCTGACTCATTTCTTACTTGCAAGAAGGTGATGGGCTCCAGTAAATATTCCAATGTGTTGCATTCATTGGCCAGTTTAGGTATCAGCCCCATTGGACTCACAGTCCCTGGCTTCACACAACTGCGGATCACACGGAAAGAATACAAATAACTGCATTTATATAGCACCCGTAACAAGATAAAATGGCCCATATACTTCACATAGGAGATCCAGAGAGAGTAGGAGGGAATTTAGGAGAGAGGGAGCGAGCGGGAGAGGATTGAGGCAAGAGATGGAGCAATTGTAAGAGGATTTAGGACAGAAGGGGAGCGAGCAGAAGAGGCTCTAGGAGAGCGCGGGAGAGGATTTTGGAGAGACAGAGCGAGCGAGAGATGATTTAGCAGTCAGACCGACAGAGCAAGAGAGGATTTAGAAGAGAGGTGAAGTAAGAGGGAGAGGATTCAGGAGAGAGGTGGCGGGAGCGGGAGAGTATTTAGCAGAGGGAGTGAGCAGGGGAGAATTTAGAAGACAGAACAAGCGGGAGACGGTTCAGGAGAGACGGAGCCAACCTTATTAACAGATAGGATGTGGAGTTCGAAGCTCACCTTAGGTTCAAACACATTGTGACTGAGTGCAGCATTAACACACAGTAGAATCTGTGCTTCTGCCTTGACTCCCAGTGGATCAAATGCTCTGATCTCAGCCATGTTGTTTACGGAGCAGAACCCAAGTTTTCTTCATCAAAGAGGGAGAGAAGTTTGCCTTGACCTGTGCTCTCAAACCTCCTGGTGTCTAGATATTCTGTGGGATTAGCAGAGGGGTGCAACAAAACATGTGTGGGATCTCCTACACAGCATTACTTGGAAGTTCCTGCACAGAAACAGAATGAAGGAAATGTTTCTGTTCCCCATGTGCCTCCTCTCACTCCATTTACTTCATTTCACCCCATCGACATATCCCTCTATTCCTTTCTTTCTTATGTGCTTGTCTAGCTTCCCCTATAATGCATCTATGCTAAAGGCCTGCTACCCGACGGGACCCGACGACATGTGTCGGGGGTTCGGGTCGGGTCTGACTTTCAGGCTGAGGTCTGGGTCGGGCCGGGTCTGGGTCGGACACACACACAACTCCACAGACTCTGAGCCTGCGCAGTGAGCGTCTCTATGACATCATCGTGCTCATGCGGCAGTAGTGCAGCTTCCTTCCTTTCCATCCATCCAAAAGTGATAAGTACAGTGAGTGCACTATGGTCGGGTCGGGCTCAGGTCCGGTGTGGTTCTGGGTCGGGTTTTTTTTTCCAGACCCAAGCAGGCCTTTAATCTATGCTGCTCACCTCTCTGACACCCAGTTGTAGTGAGTTCCACATTCTAACCACTCTCTGGGTAAAAATATTTCTTCTGAGCTCCTATAGGATTTATTAGTGACTATCTTGTATTTACGGCCTCTAATTTTGGTCTCCCCGCAATTTTTATTTGTTCATGGGATGTGGGCGTCGCTGGCCAGGCCAGCATTTATTTCCCATCCCTAATTGCCCTTGAGAAGGCAATGGTGAGCTGCCTTCTTGAACCGCTGCAGTCCATGTGGGGTAGGTACGCCCACAGTGCTGTTAGGAAGGGAGTACCAGGATGTTGACCCAGCGACAGTGAAGGAACGGCGATATAGTTCCAAGTCAGGATGCTTGGAGGGGAACTTGCAGGTGGTGGTGTTCCCATGCATCTGCTGCCCTTGTCCGTCTAGGTGGTAGAGGTCGCGGGTTTGGAAGGTTCTGTCTAAGGAGCCTTGGTGCGTTGCTGCAGTGCATCTTGTAGATGGTACACACTGCTGCCACTGTGCATCGGTGGTAGAGGGAGTGAATGTTTGTGGATGGGATGCTGATCAAGCGGGCTGCTTTGTCCTGGATGGTGTCGAGCTTCTTGAGTGTTGTTGGAGCTGCACCCATCCAGGCAAGTGGAGAATATTCCATCACACTCCTGACTTGTGCCTTTTAGATGGTGGACAGGCTTTGGGGAGTCAGGAGGTGGGTTACTCACCACAGAATTCCCAACCTCTGACCTGCTCTTGTAGCCATGGTATTTATGTGGCTACTGCAGTTCAGTTTCTGGTCAATGGTAAGCCCCCAGGATGTTGATAGTGGGGGATTGGAAACATCTTCTCTACAGCTACTCTGTTGAACAGATTCAATATCTTGAAGACCTCTATCAGGACCCTCACTCCCCAGTCTTCTCTTTTGTAGAGAAAAGAGCCCCAGCCTGTTCAATCTTTCCTGATAAGTATAATCTCTCAGTTCTGGTATCAGCCTTGTAAATTTTTTTTTTACACCTTCCCCAGTGCCTCGACTTCTTTTTTGTAATATGGAGAGCAGAACTGTTCACAGTACTCCAAGTGTGGCCTAACTATGCTCACTGACCTACACTGGTTAAGCAACGCCGCAGTTTTAAAATTCTCATCTTTGTTTTCAAATCCCTCCATGTCCTTGCCCCTCCCTATTTATTTTATTTCATTTAGAGATACAGCACTAAAGCAGGCCCTTCTGCCCACCGAGTCTGTGCCGACCAACAACCACCCATTTATGCTAACCCTACAGTAATCCCATATTCCCTACCACATCACCACAATTCCCCTACCACCTACCTACACTAGGGGCAATTTACAATGGCCAATTTATCCAGCAATCTGCAAGTCTTTAGCTGTGGGAGGAAACCGGAGCACCCGGCGAAAACCCACGGCGAGATCCCGGGTCCCTGGAGCTGTGGTGCTAACCACTGCGCCACTGTTCCGCCCTAACCTCCTGTATCCTCCTCCAGTCCCACAACCTTCCAAGATATCTACACTTCCCCAATTCCAGTTGTTCCACATTGGCAGCCATGCCTTCAGCTGCCTGGGCCCTAAGTTCCAGAATTCCATCCCTAAACCATTCTACCTTGTTTTCCTCCTTTAAGATGTTCCTTAAAACTTACCTCCTTAATATCACCTAACGTGGCGCGGTTTCAAATTTTGCTGGCTAACGCTCCTGTGAGGCACCTTGAGATGTTTTACTACATTTAAAGGCGCTATATTAGTACAAGCTGTTGTTGTTGTTGTTGTAACCCGGATAAGATTTGGGCTGAGAACAAGCTTGACAGGAAGAGATCAAGTGAGAACGGCAGGATATAAATCATGTCCCACAGAAGTGTGAATATCACTAATTGCATTCTTGTTGATACCACCATTTCAGATCTGTCATCTTATCCCCATTCATAGTTACTTTATTGTTCATTGATGTTTGTTATTTGGGGGGAGAGGGAGGGAGGAAGGAGACAATATGTTAATGCCGAGAATGGAACATTTTTCCTTGTTACCAAATGTCCGCATGCGATACCCAGACACAACATCAGATTCCTTCTGGTTGTAACCCTAGAACTTGTCTTAAGCCCAACTTCAGAACAGCACCCATTTCCATTTCCCACTCCAGCCATCCTGTGGTGTCTCTGAGTGACACTGGCCAACCTACTGCCGGTTAGAGAGAAAAATTAAATGCTCACATTTATGTAGTGCCTCGGTGAAATATCTCCGTAGCCCTTCCCAATTGTTACGTTTTTAGGCTGTAGTCATTATGGAGCAACAGGACAGCAAAGTTCTACTAACAGAACTGACAGTTAATCTGCTATTGATGGTGTTGGTTGAAGAAGGACTATCAGCCAGGGCACTGGGAGAACTCCCCTGCTCTTCAAAATAGTTCCTTGGGATCATAGAATCACAACAGCACAGAAGGAGGCCATTTGGCCCATCGTGTCCACACCAGCTCTCCAAGTGAGCAATTCCCCCAGTTCCATTCCCCTGCCTTCTCCCCATAACCCTGCACATTCTTCTTTTTCATATAACAGTCTAATTCCCTCTTGAAGGCCTCCACCACATTCTCATTCCAGATCCTAGCCACTGCCCGTGTGAAAAAGTTTTTCCTCATGTTGCCATTGCTTCTTTTGCCAGTTACCTTAAATCTGTGCCCTCTCGTTCTTGATCCTTTCATGAGTGGGAACAGTTTCTCCCTATCTACTCTGTCCAGACCCTCATAATTTTGAATACCTCTACCAGATCTCCTCTCAGCCTTCTCTTCTCCGAGGAAAACATTCCCAACTTTTTCAATCTGTCTTCTCATGAATCTTTTCTGCACTCTCTCCAATGCCCTCACATCTTTCCTGAGATGTGGCACCCAGAACTAAAAGCAATACTCCAGCTGAGGCCGAACTAGTGTTTCATACAAGTTTAACATAACCTCCTTGCTCTTGTACTCTGTCTTCTTTGGCCTCCTTGTCTGGAGAGACAATGGGTAAGTGCCTAGAGGTGGTCAGTGGTTTGAGGAACAGTGCCTGGAGTGGCTATAAAGGCCAATTCTAGAGTGACAGACTCTTCCACAAGCGCTGCAGATAAAATTGGTTGTTGGGGCTGTTACACAATTGGCTCTCTCCTTACGCTTCTGTCTTTTTTCCTGCCAACTGCTAAGTCTCTTCAACTCACCACACTTTAGCCCCGCCTTTATGGTTGTCCGCCAGCTCTGGCGATCACAGGCAACTGACTCCCACGACTTGTGATCAATGTCACAGGACTTCATGTCGCATTTGCAGACGTCTATAAAGTGGAGACATGGACAGCTGGTGGGTCTGATACCAGTGGCGAGCTCGCTGTACAATGTGTCCTTGGGGATCCTGCCATCTTTCATGCGGCTCACATGGCCAAGTCATCTCAAGCGCCGCTGGCTCAGTAGGGTGTATATGTTGGGGATGTTGGCCGCCTCGAGGACTTCTGCGTTGGAGATACGGTCCTGCCACCTGATGCCAAGGATTGAAGGCAGCGAAGATGGAATGAGTTGAGACGTTGCTCTTGGCTGACGTACGTTGTCCAGGCCTCGCTGCCGTAGAGCAAGGTACTGAGGACACAGGCTTGATACACTTGGACTTTTGTGTTCTGTGTCAGTGTGCCATTTTCCCACACCCTCTTAGCCAGTCTGGACATAGCAGCAGATGCCTTTCCCATGCACTTGTTAATTTCTGTATCGAGAGACAGGTTACTGGTGATAGTTGAGCCTAGGTAGGTGAACTCTTGAACCACTTCCAGAGCGTGGTCGCCAATATTGGTGGATGGAGCATTTCTGACGTCCTGTCCCATGATGTTCGTTTTCTGGAGGCTGATGGTTAGGCCAAATTCGTTGCAGGCAGCCGCAATCCTGTCGATGAGTCTCAGCAGACACTCTTCTGTGTGGGATGTTAATGCAACATCATCAGCAAAGAGGAGTTCCCTGATGAGGACTTTTGTACTTTGGTCTTCGCTCTTAGACGGGCAAGGTTGAACAACCTGCCACTTGATCTTGTGTGGAGGAAAATTCCTTCTTCTGAAGACTTGAACGCATGTGAAAGCAGCAGGGAGAAGAAAATCCCAAAAAGTGTGGGTGCGAGAACACAGCCCTGTTTCACGCCACTCAGGATAGGAAAGGGGTCTGATGAGGCGCCGCTATGCTGAATTGTGCCTTTCATATTGTCATGGAATGAGGTGATGATACTTAGTAGCTTTGGTGGACATCCAATCTTTTCTAGTAGTCTGAAGAGACCACGTCTGCTGACGAGGTCAAAGGCTTTGGTGAGATCAATGAAAGCAACGTAGAGGGGCATCTGTTGTTCGCGGCATTTCTCCTATAGCTGGCGAAGGGAGAACAGCATGTCAATGGTGGATCTCTCTGCTCGAAAGCCACACTGTGACTCAGGGTAGACACGCTCAGCCAGCTTCTGGAGTCTGTTTAAAATGACTCGAGCGAAGACTTTCCCCACTATGCTGAGCAGGGAAATTCCACGGTAGTTGTTGCAGTCACCGTGGCCACCCTTGTTCTTATAGAGGGTGATGATATTGGCATCACACATGTCCTGTGGTACTGCTCCCTCATCCCAGCACAGGCAAAGCAGTTCATGGAGTGCTGAGAGTATAGCAGGTTTGGCACTCTTGATTATTTCAGGGGTAATGCCATCCTTTCCAGGGGCTTTTCCACTGGCGAGAGAATCAATGGCATGACTGTGTTCGATTTTGTTGGCTGTTCATCCAACTCATCCATGACTGGCAGAGACTGGGCTGCATTGAGGGCAGTGAGGGGGGCGATCTTCTTGATGGTTGGCCCAAAAGCTCTCTTAATGCCATCATACATTCCTCTGATATTTCCGGTGTCGGAGGCCAGCTGAATATGACTGCATAGGTGTTGCCAGTAGTCATTTGCACAGCGCCTGGCTGTTCTTTGTGCAGCGCTTCTGGCTACTTTAAGTGCTACAGATGTTAACTCTCTAGGTGTTTTCTTGTAGGTCAACAGTGCAGTGTACTTATGCCCCTATTAATAAAGCCTCGGATACTCAATGCTTTATTAACCACTTTCTCAACCTGTCCTGCCACCTTCAATGAATTATGCACATATACACCCAAATCCCTCTGTTGCTGCATGCCCTTTAGAATTGTACCCTTTATTTTATATCGTCTCTCCATGCTTTTCGTACCAAAATAAATCACTTCACGTTTCTCCGCATTGAACATTATTGTCTTCCTAGGATCATAGGAAATAGGAGCAGGAGTAGGCCATTCAGCTCATTGAGCCTGCTCCGCCATTCAAGCAGATCATGGCTGATCATCTATCTCTACGCCATTTTTCCCCACTATCCCATATCCCTTGATGTCATTAATATCCAGATATCTATTGATTTCTGTTTTGAACATGCTCAATGATTGAGCTTCCACAGCCCTCTGGGGTAGAGAATTCCAAAGATTCACCAACCCTCTGAATAAAGAAATTCCTCATCTTAGTCTTAAATGGCCTTTCCCTTATTTTGAGATGTGTCCCCGGTTCTAGACTCACCAGCCAGAGGAAACATCCTATCCACATCTACCCTGTCACGCCCTGTAAGAATTTTGTAAGTTTCAAGAGATCACTCCTCATTCTTCAAAACTCTAGAGAATACAGGCCCAGTTTCTGCAAATCTCTCCTCATAAGACAATCCCGCCATCCCAGGGATTAGTCTGGTGAACCTTCGTTGCACTCCCTCAATGGCAAGTATATCCTTCCTTATATGAGGAGACATAAACAATACACAATACTCCAGGTGGGGTCTCACCAAGGCTTTATACAATTGTAGCAAGACTTCTTTACTCCTGTACTCAAAACCCTTTGCGATGAAGGCCAACATACCATTTGCCTTCTGAATTTCTGGCTGCACCTGCATACTAGCTGTTAGTGACTCATGAACAAGGATACCCAGGTCCCTTAGGACATCAACACTTCCCAACCTCTCACCATTTAAGAAACACTCTGCCTTTCTGTTTTTTTCTACCAAAGTGAATCACTTCACACTTATTCACATTATAGTCCATCTGCCATGTTCTTGCCCATTCACTTAGCCTGTTCAAATCCCCTTGAAGCCTCCTTGCATCCTCCTCACAACTTACATTCTCAGCTAGTTTTGTGTCATCAGCAAATTTGGAAATATTACAATTGGTCCCCAAATCCAAATCATTTATATAGATTGTGAAAAGCTGTGGCCCAAGCACTGATCTTTGCGGTACCCCACTAGTAACAGCCTGCCATTCTGAGAATGACCATTTATTCCTATTCTCTGCTTTCTGTCTGTTAACCCATTCTCGATCCATTGCAGTGTATCACCCCCAATCCCATGTGCTCTAATTTTGTTTGCTGACCTCCTGTGTGGACCTTATCAAAAGCCTTCTGAAAATCCAAATACACTACATCCACTGGTTCTCCTTTATCTAAGCTACAAGTAACATCCTCAAAGAAAACTCCAACAGGTTTGTCAAGCATGATTTCCCTTTCCCAAATCCATGTTGATTCTGCTCAATCATATTATTTTCCAAGTGTCCAGTTATCTCATCCTTTATAATAGATTCTAACATTTTCCCTGCTACCAACGCCATACTAAGAGGTTTGTCATTCTCCATTTTCTCTCTCCCTCCCTTCTTAAATAGTGGGGCTACATTTGTTACTTTCCAATCTGCAGGAACCCTTCCAGAATCTATAGAATTTTGAAAGGTAACCACCAATGGAACAGTTAGAAGGATCTCTATTTAATACCTTAATTGAAGTACTCCCCTCTGACAGTGCATACTCTCTCGGTACTGCCCCTCCGACAGTACATACTCCCTTGGTACTACCCCTCCGACAGTGCAGCGTTCTCCCAGTACTACCCCTCCAACAGTGCAGCACCCCATTGGGACTGCCTCTTCAATAGTGCAGCACTTTCTCAGTGCTACTGCGCCAACAGTGCAGTACTGCCTCTCCGACAGTGCAGCAGTCCTCCAGTACCGCACTGGGAGTATCAGCCTGGATTTTGTGCTCAAGTGGGAGTGGGCCTTGTCTCCACTACCTTCTGACTCAGAAGCAAGAGTGCTACCCGCTGAGAACCGTTATTAGTTGTGGGCCCTTTTTTTTTTGCTGGGGGCTTGTCCGACATGATTTGGTTTTGTTTTTCCACACAGGGCAAGCCGGCGGAGACAAAGCTATCAGCCGTAAGAGGCACGTGCGCAGATTGCAGCTGTCAGCAAGAGAAAACGGACAAGAGTCAACCCGAGGAACAGCTTCTCCCTCTGAAGCAATGACATGATGGGTATAAGCCTGAGCACCGAGGAAGTGCGACAGAAGGAACCGATGCCAAAAAATACTGGAGCATCCTGTGTCACCCATAGACTGTGGGGCAGTTCAGTTTGACTTGACATTCATTCAGCCCTGTTTAATGATGGGTGCAAAGGTCACATGGTATGTGTTCCGGCAATTCTATTTACAGGATCTCCACATTCCTACAGTCAAGTGAGGGTGTGTGCCACTGAAAATAAAGCCTTTTTTTTTTAGGATGGGTTAGGGCTCACTGTAATTTGCAATAAAACAGAAATAAATTGGACTGGTTGCAGCGACTTTTAAATTGACTGTTTGTTTGGTTTTGTCTTGTTGGACATCAGGGCCTTGTGATTGTACTGCGCCAGTGTTAGTTTCAAAACGGGCTCAGGAACCTGACGCCCGGATAATTCCCAGGTCGCGACCACGCACCTCAACCTGAGATGTAAACACTCCAATTGGTCAGGAGGCGAGCTCAGCAGCCAATTAATGGCACCGAGTGTCTCCAGGGGGCCCGGCGCTACCCTGCTGAACAGAGCAGACAGCTCCTTAGAAAGCCAGCAACATAAAACAGTAAGACTCAGTTCAACCATTCATAACTCAGATAATGCACGTGATCCGGCGCAACATCCCCAAGGGCTCCGCAATTGTCAATGCTCAAAGTAAAAAGTTTCCCCTTCGCCCCACTGCGCACCCAACAGCTGTGCACTAAATCCCAATTGAAAATTCCGGTCTCCACCTCCCCAGCTGCTTAACAAGCTCCTCGAGGAGTTTAATGGGTCGTTAATTGGGGGCGAGTGGGTCTCCCCCTTTCCCCCCCCCCTCCCTGCCCTCACTTTAAAATTTGGAGTCTGTCCCAGAAGCATCGGGATCCAGAGGTGCCCTCCAGGACCGTGATTTTGCAATCGCGTCCGCACCCGGTCCCGACTCTGCTGACAGTTGAGATTCTGGCCCCGTAACTCTGGCATCTTTGTGGATCGTACAGCACAGAATCAGGCCATTCGGCCCAACTGCTCCATGCCGGTGTTTATGCTCCAGACAAGCTTCCTCTAAGCCAATCACCATTCCCTGCTTTCTCCATCATGTGTTTATCCAGCTTCCCCTTAAATGTATCTAGCGAATTCCACATTCTCACCACTCTCTAGGTAAAAAAGTTGCTCCTGAATTCCTTATTGGATTTATTAGTAGTTCACTTATATTTATGGCCCTAGGCTTGGTCTCCCCCATCAGTAGTAGGGCCTTCAGCTGCCTCGATCCTACTCTCTGGAAATCCCTTACTAAACCCCCTCCACCTCGAGTTCTCTCCCTCCTTCAAACCATCCTCACACTCCCCCAATGGCTTGGCACACACTCCTTTTTTTCCTCTATAAAGTATCCTAGGACATTTGTCTTGCATTTATGTACATTAAGACACAAAAGGAGCCACCCTCACCTACAGCAGGGTAGAAGTATATCTATAAAGGGACACTGTGGTGAATGGAGACAAGTACAACTGTACAGAGGGGCCACGTACTGTATAGAGGTAGTACAGAGGACCCTGTACTCGACAGAAAGGGATAGTGGGGCACTATACTATATGGAGAGGGATAGAGAGGTACAGAGGGACACTACAGTTTGGATAGAGAGTGGAGAGGAGGATAGAGAGGTACAGGGGGACACTACAGTATGGATAGAGGTATAGGGGGACACTACAGTATGGATAGAGAATGGAGAGGAGGATAAAGAGGTACAGGGGGTCCTGTACTGTATGGAGAGGGATAGAGAGTTACACAGGGGCCTGTACTACACAATGGTATTAATGCTGCACAGAGGGATATATAGGGGAAGAACACATCTTAAGGAGGTGAATAGATCTGCACTGAGGAGGGAATTACACCTGTATGGAAGGGAGTCTATACCAACTTCTTATTGTCAGCAAGTAACAAGAACTAGTTTATTATCTCAAGCATGTACTTTGAGAAACTGCAGCTGGTCAGTGTGCACAAAGATGGCCAGTACTTTAGTTTTAGTTTAGTTTAGAGATACAGCACTGAAACAGGCCCTTCGGCCCACCGAGTCTGTGCCAACCATCAACCACCCACTTACACTAACCCTACACTAATTCCATATTCCTATCACATCCCCACCTGTCCCTATATTTCCCTACCACCTACGTATACTAGGGGCAATTTATAATGGCCAATTTACCTATCAACCTGCAAGTCTTTGGCATATGGGAGGAAACCGGAGCACCCGGAGGAAACCCACGCAGACACAGGGAGAACTTGCAAACTCCACACAGGCAGTACCCAGAATTGAACCCGGGTCGCTGGAGCTGTGAGGCTGCGGTGCTAACCACTGCGCCACTGTGCCGCCCACTTATCTCCCTTCACATTTTCTGTTTGTGAATATCTGGACTCTGAAAATTATTCAGGTGAGTTGCTTCTTAACATTAAGCAGTTTGACGGTGATGCTGACTGGCTCTGTCAACACTATAGCAGAAAGCCAATAACAATTGCTTTCTAACTCAAGCTTCTGTCTTTGTGAATCTGGAGCATTTTACTGCAGTTAAATTTCAGAGTTGCTGAAGTTTTTCAGGCTGTGAACATCACAAAGATTCCTGAAATCCTTCGAAGCTGTCAACTTGCAGTCGTCGGTTTTTCTGTGTCAGACAAACATTCAATGTTTCCCCCTATTTTGCAGTCAGATTTTTAACTCTTTGCTCTCTAGGGTCCAAGAGGTTTGAATCAAACAAGGGCTGAAAAAACGTTTCTAAATCATTGGTTTAATTGACCATGTCAACTGCAGCTCAATGGGTAGCACTCTCACCTCGGATACATTCAAATCCCACTCCAGAGACTCAAACGCGTTAGCCAGGCTGACACTCCCAGTGCAGCACTGAGGGAATGCTGCACTGTTGGAGGTGCCATCTCTCAGATGAGATGTTAAACTAAGGCCTAGTTTGCCTTCTCAGGTGGATGTAAAAGATCCCATGGTATTGTTTCGAAGAAGAGCTGGGGAGTTCTCCCTGGTGTCCTGGCCAATATTTACCCCTCAACCAACATCACAAAAACAGATTATTTCATTGCTATTTGTGGGAGCTTGCTGTGCACAAATTGGCTGCTGCGTTTCATATATTACAACAGTGACTGCACCTCAAAAAAGTATTTCATTGGCTGTTAAGTGCTTCAGGACATCCTGAGGTTGTGAAAGATTCTATAGAAATGCAGGTTCTTTCTTTATTAAAACGACACAGGTTTACAGATCATAATGCTTATAACCTTCTCCGGGAGTACAATTCAGGTAAATCTTTGTTGGCGTCTTCTATGAACTGCTTCTAATTCTGTCACTTTCAAATCACTGTGTCTGGTTTTATATCGTTCTTTGCTGCCGCAGTACAGCTTTGTGGTATGTTTTTTTTCCCCTTGTGTTTTGCATGGCTTTGTTATGATTCATTTACCTCTCACTTTGTCCTTGATTCTCCTAAAGTACAGCAAGTCTCTTGAACACAGCAGTTAGTTTTCATCACTAATATCCATGAAACCTTTCGAACTTGGTCAACCTCCCAGCAATTTCGGTCAGTTTCTGTGTCCTTTGTTGTTGAGCAAATTCTGCTTCTCTGAACAACTCATCCAGGGGTTCCAGTCCATCCTTTTAATTTTCCTTTTCCGGCGGGTTTCCATATACACCTTTCCAGTGACTTGAGAGAAATGGAGCCCCGTATTTCTCAGGGAAGGACGTTAGTGGCCGTGTTTGGTATTGAAAAATAAACGAGGCCACAGTTGCTGAACCTGTGTGTTTGCTGCATGTCAGCTAAATGCCTTTTTTTAAAGTGGAAGTATCCTCAAGTTACAGGCATGAAAGAGACAGTCCCTGAGTCTTTGTCCCTGAGTTTCCATGTGAGCGTCAGCGTAGAGGTGTTCTCTGATCTGGACACAATGTGTTTTTGTCTTTGCCTTCAGCCTCGATAGATTGTAGAGCTTTCCCTCTGACCTAGTGTGCAAGTAGACTCCTTCCATATCTGCAGGGAAGGCGAAGGTCAGGAGCATGGAGAGGAAGCTGCCAAACAGAGTGGGGGCTAGGACACAACCCTGTTTCACTCCAAAACTTCACTTGACTATAAGCGTCAAGTAAATCGTAGTCATGGGACAAGGTGTTGCATCTCCACCCCTGATCACACTAAATAACACCCCACTGGAAGTGGTTAGCAAATTCTGCTACATTGGGTCTGCGGTGACAGACAATCTGTCCCTTGATGCAGAGCTCGATACACACATAGGGAAAGCAGCTACCACCTTTGGTCGACTCACAAAATGCACATGAAATAACACCAAGCTGACCCTTGGGACCGAGCTGATGGTTAATAAGGCCTGTGCTCTCAGCACCTTGCTGTATGGCTGTGAAACATGGGTGACCTCCAGCTACCAGGAAAAGAAGCTCAATAATTTCCATCTTCACTGTCTGCAGCTCATTATGGATATATCCTGGCAGGACAAAATCACAAATGCAGCAGTCCTCTCAAAGGCAGAGCTCCCAAGTGTGTTGACATTAATCAAACAGAGGCAGCTTCGGTGGATCGGACATGCCCACAGGATGGAAGACAGTTGCATACCCAAGGATCTTCTGTATGGTGAGGTAGCTGGGGTCAGACAACCAGTGGGGTGCATGAAGGCCCTAAATGTTGACTATCACACTTGGGAGTCACTAGCTGGTGAAAGAGGGAAATGGTGACATCCTGTGGACTGGTGTGCACTACCACGATGACCAGTGGCTACAGCAACTTGGCAACAGGCGCCAACATCAAAAACAACAACTCACAGCGTCACTTGGCAGCTTCATTTGCAGCACTTGTGGCAGAACCTGCCTCTGAAGGATTGGCCTTCACAACCATCAGCAAAGGTGCACCAAGAGAAGACACTCCACCTAAATGGATTGTTTGCTGTTTGTCCATCCCCTTTCGTAGATGGAAAGATGCTAACCAAGTGTCCTTTGGTCATTCGGTGAATGCCTGTAAAAACTGAAAATGCAAGGATGGCGCTGGCCGCAATCTTCCAACCTTTGAGCTACTCACCTGCGGCCACGATTCCTAACATGGTGAATTCCCCCATCTCACCAGTACTGTCTGGGGACTTTTCCGCAGCTCCATTCCCTTTCTCTCTCAGCCAGCTGAGTGGCTGCGTTAGGTGGCTATTCTCATCCCTCTCTAATGGAGTTGGTTTCTTTACACAGGAGGACCTGTGAATTCTTCTCCTCTTCTTCCTTAGTTAACGGCACACAAGGCAACTATTTTTCTTCCACTGCTTTAGATCCAGAAATAGATTGTTTCTGCAACTAAGTTAGGTTCTGTTTACCTGGCGAGGTTCTTAGCTTGACTCACAACTCCCAAACAGAAAAAAGCAGGGTGGGAGGGTTCCCGCTTCCATTGGACGCGTGTATTGAACGTCGACCCAGTATTCAGAGGCTGAGACTCTTGTCTCCAGTTACCCAAACACCTGGAAGCATAAGAGAATAAAAAAAACTCCTAATGGAAAGTGGGTGTGGCTGCCAATGGCTTGATGGGCAGGTGCACGTTGATAGAGTCAAACTCCCTCCCTGATCTGTGGTGTGTTAACTGATCTCATCCAGTGCAGCAATAAGGGGCACCATGATTGGTGCAACAGTAAGGGTAGCGTTGTCAACTCTGGTTGTTCATGTCCCCAGAGATTTCATCATATAAGTGTACCATCTACAAGATGCACTGCAGCAATGCACCAAGGCTCCTTAGACAGCACCTTCCAAACCTGCGACCTCTACCAACTAGAAGGACAAGGGCAGCGAATACATGGGAACACCACCACCTGCAAGTTCCCCTCCAAGTCACACACATCCTGACTTGGAACTATATCACCGTTCCTTCACTGTCGCTGGGTAAAAATCCTGGAACTCCCTTCCTAACAGCACTGTGGGTGTACCTACCTCACATGGACTGCAGCGGTTCAAGAAGGCAGCTCACCACCACCTTCTCAAGGGCAATTGGGGATGGGCAATAAATGCTGGCCTGGCCAGTGACGCCCACATCCCATGAATGAATAAAAAAAATATATAAGTTCCCACCTCCATTCGCCCTGCCTGATCAAACAGCCCTTTTTCCCCATCTCCAATATTTTTAGAATAGAATAGAATCATAGAAAGTTGACGGCACAGCAGGAGACCAATTGGCCCATCGTGTCTGTGCTAGCTGGAAAGAAAAAGAGCCAACCAGCCTAATCCCACTTTCCAGCATTTGGTCCATAGCCCTGCAGGTTACGGCACTTCAGGTGCACATCCAGGCACCTTTTAAATAAGTTGAGGGTCTCTGCCTCTACCACCCTTTGAGGCAGTGACCCTCATCACTCTCTGAGTGAACAGGTTTTTCTTCATCTCCCCTCTAATCCTTCCACCAATCACTTTAAATCTATACCCCCTAGTCACTGACCTCTCTGCTAAGGTAAATAGGCCCTTCCCATCCACTCTATCCAGGCCCCTCACAATATTGTACATCTCAATCAAATCTCCCCTCAGCCTCCTCTGGTCCAAGGAGAACAACCTCAGTCTATCTAATCTTTCCTCAAAGCTACAATTTTCCAGTCCTGGCAACATCCTCATAAATCTCCTCTGTACCCTCTCTCGTGCAATTACATTCTTTCTGTAATGAGGCAATCAGATTAATAAACAAGAATGGACAAAGAAAATTGAAACAATTCACAATTCTTTTAAATCCCGCTGATTTCTCTCTCGCGTTGCTCACAGCAGCAGCAAAGGATTAATCTTTAATCCCTGGAGACACTAGGACAATACTGGAGCATTGGTAACTCTAAATAAGGCCATTTCAGAAGGCAGTTAAGAGTCAGCCACAGTGCTGTGGGTCTGGAGACACATGTAGGCGGCACAGTGGCGCAGTGGTTAGCACCGCAGCCTCACGGCTCCAGCGACCCGGGTTCAATTCTGGGTACTGTCTGTGTGGAGTTTGCAAGTTCTCCCTGTGTCTGCGTGGGTTTCCTCCGGGTGCTCCGGTTTCCTCCCACATGCCAAAGACTTGCAGGTTGATAGGTAAATTGGCCATTATAAATTGCCCCTAGTGTAGGTAGGTGGTAGGGAAATATAAAGACAGGTGGGGATGTGGTAGGAATATGGGATTAGTGTAGGATTAGTATAAATGGGTGGTTTCGGCACAGACTCGGTGGGCCGAAGGGCCTGTTTCAGTGCTGTAAACTAAACTAAACTTAACAAGAGGCACCATGATTGCTGAGCAATAAAGTACACTATGATCTATCATAAGGTCCCTGAAGAAGATAAACAGCCAGGAGCTTTTTGTCTGAGCCAGTGCCCCCTCTTGGAAAATGTATGACTCTTTAGCATCAGATGATTAGGACTAGCTCTGATGCTTCCCCACTTGGGTTGTGGGCATTGCTGGCAAGACCAGCATTTATTGCCCATCCCTAATTTCCCTTGAGAAGGTGATGGTGAGCCGCCTTCTTGAACCGCTGCAGTCAATCTGCCCACAGTACTGTTAGAACAAGAACAAAGAACAGTACAGCACAGGAACAGGCCATTCGGCCCTCCAAGCCTCAGCCGATCTTGATGCCTGCCTAAACTAACACCTTCTGCACTTCCGGGGCCCGTATCCCTCTATTCCCTTCCTATTCATATATTTGTCAAGATGTCTCTTAAACGTCGCTATCGTATCTGCTTCCACCACCTCCCCTGGCAGCAAGTTCCAGGCTGTTCCTGTGTAAAAAAACTTGCCTCGCACATCCCCTCTAAACTTTGCCCCTCGCACCTTAAACCTATGTCCCCTAATAACTGACTCTTCCACCCTGGGAAAAAGCTTCTGACGATCCACTCTGTCCATGCTGCTCATAACTTTGCAAGTTAGGAAGGGAGTTCCAGGACTTTGACCCAGCGACAGTGAAGAAACAGTGATATAGTTCCAAGTTAGGATGGTGTGTGGCTTGGAGGGGAACTTACAGATGATGATGTTCCCATGTATTTGCTGCCCTTGTCCTTTTAGATGATAGAGGTCGCAGGTTTGGAAAGTGCTGTCGAAGGAGCCTTGGTGCGTTGCTGCAGTGCATCTTGTAGATGCTACACACTGCTGCCACTGTGCGTCGGTGGTGGAGGGAGTGAATGTTTAATGTGGTAGATGAGCTGCCAATCAAGCGGGCCGTTTCGTCCTGGATGCTGTTGAGCTTCCTGAGTGTTGTTGAAATCACAATCATCCAGGCAAATGGAGAGTATTCCATCACATTCCTGACTTGCGTCTTGTAGATGGTGGACAGGCTTTGGGGATTCAGGAGGTGAGTTACTTGCTGCAGAATTCCCAGTGTCTGACCTGCTGTTGTAGCCACAGTATTTATGTGGCTGCTTAAGTTCAATTTCTGGTCAATGGTAACCCCAGGATGTTGTTAGTGGAGGATTCAGTGATGGTAATGTTGTGAATGGTTAGATTCTCTCTTGTTGGATATGGTCATTGCCTGGCACTTGTGTGTCACAAATGTTACTTGACACTTATCAGCTCAAGCCTGAATGTTGTCCGGGTCTTGCTACATATGGACATGGACTGCTTCAGTATCTGAGGAATCATGAATGGTGCTGAGCATTGTGCGATCATCAGCGAACATCCCCACTCCTGACCTTACGATGGAGGGAAGGTCTATGATTACACACAGACCTGGTGACAGGTGTGGGGAGAGCTTCCATACTTGTAGCAAGAAAACTGGAGCAAAAGAAACAAATTAAACTTCCACCTCAATACAGAGACATAATCAGCTATTTGTCTTTATTCCTGTGAAAGTGGGTGTGCGGGGAATTGTCTGTCAAGCTTCTGTGGGCACACTAACTTAATTAAGAAGTTGGAGTGGAAATTGTAAACAGACAGCAGCAACCAAAAACGTGAACTCTTGTGACTTTTTTTTTCTATTGAATATGTGGAGACATAACTGTCACGGTTTAGTAAAGCTGTCACATAGTTAGACAAAGGAAACTCGCATTTGATTTATAACAATGCCTTCTTTTTATGAACTTAGGAGTTTCGGAGACTTTAAACCTGTTTCTTCCAAGGCAATAATGCTTTCTCCAGGGATTGTTTCTACCCATGTATCCTGACGTTGCGTCACTCAAATATTGTACTACTAGACCTTTTGTACTTGTGTGCATCGTATAAGAATTGAGTCCCTGTTACTTCTCATATCGACACAATGTACAGACCAAACATATATAAAAGCTACATTGTGTCTCATGCTCGTTTTGTCTGTCACATGTGTCACACCTATCTGTGCAAATTTGTCACACGTTTAAGAAAAACAGTAGAAACAGGGAAGAAAATTAGTCATGTGCACCCTACAGAGAAATTCCTGCAGTTAACTAAAATACCTGATTGACACAGGCATCAGAATGTCTGTTGTCACTAATTGACTTTAACAATCACAGTTAAAGAAAAGACTGACTGACTGAAGCTTAGCAGCTTTAAAGGGCTGTTCAACGACACTTTAAAAGAAGTAGCTACAGAGATAGTGGATCTTGCATAATTCCCTGGATTCTAGTGCGGTCCCTGTAAATGGGAAGGTAGCAAACGTGACCTCCCTATTCAAGGAAGGAGGGAGAGGAAACAGAGAACTATAAGCCAGTTAGCCTGACAACAGAGGTAAGGAAAATGCTAGAATCTATTATTAGGGATATGATAACAGGACATCATGAAAAATTATAATACAATTGGGCAGAGTCAACATGGACGTATGAAAGGGAATTCATGTTTGACAAATCTGTTAGAGATTTTGAGGATGTAACTTGCAGAGTGGATAAGGGGGAACCAGTGGATGTAGTTTCATTGTATTTTCAAAAAAACATTCAATAAGGTGCCACACAGGAATTTATGACACAAAGTTAGGGCTCATGAAGTTGAGGGTAATATATTAGCATGGATTGAGGATAGGTGAATGGACAGAAAACAGAGAGCAGGGATAAATGGATCATTTTCGGGTTGGCAGCCTGTAACTAGTGGAGTGCTGCAAGGATCAGTGCTTGAGCCTCAGCTATTTACAATCTATATCAATGAGTTAGATGAGGGGATCGTGTATAATGTATCCAAGTTCAGATACATAGAAAACAGGAGCAGGAGTAGGCCGTACTGCCCTTCGAGCCTGCTCCGCCATTCATTATGATCATGGCTGATCATCCAACTCAGTAACCTGTTCCCGCTTTCGCCCCATACCCTTTGATCCCTTTAGACCCAAGAGCTATATCTTGCTCCTTCTTGAAAACATACAATGTTTTGGCCTCAACTGCTTTCTGTGGTAGCGAACTCCACAGGCTCACCACTCTCTGGGTGAAGAAATTTCTCCTCATGTCAGTCCTGAAAGGTTTACCCCGTATCCTTAGACTGTGACCCTTGGTTCTGGACTCCCCCACCATCAGGAACATCCTTCCTGCATCTACCCTGTCAAGTCCTGTTAGAATTTTATAGGTTTCTATGAGATCCCCCCTCACTGTTCTGAACTCCAGCGAATATAATCCCAACTGACTCAATCTCTCCTCATACATCAGTCCCGCCATCCCAGGAATCAGTTTGGTAAACCTTCGCTGCACTCCCTCTATAGCAAGAACATCCTTCCTCAGATAAGGAGACCAAAACTGCACACAATATTCCAGGTGTGGCCTCACCAAGGCATGTGGATCACAGAAAGTCTACATGCAATTATAGCAAGCAATTAGGAAAGCAAATGGTACGTTAGCCTTTATTACAAAGGGATTGGAGTATAAGAGTGAAGAAGTCTTGCTGCAATTGTATAGGGGCCTTGGTGAGATCACACCTGCAGTACTGTGTACTGTTTTGGTCTCCTTATCTAAGAAAGAATATACTTGCCTTAGAGGGTGTGCAACCAAGGTTCACTAGACTGATTCCTGGGATAAGGCGATTGTCCTTTGAGGAGAAATTGAGTGATTGAGTAGACTAGTCTTATATTCCACAAAATTTAAAAGAATGAGAGGTGATCTCATTGAAACATATAAAATTCTTAAGGGGCTTGACAGGATATATCACACTCTCAGAATAAAGGGTCAACCACTTAGGACTGAGGTGAGGAGAAATATTTTCACTCAAAGGGTTGTGAATCTTTGGAATTCTGTACCAGAGAGAGCAGTGGATGTTCAGTCATTGAGTGTATTGAAGACAGTGATTGACAGATTTAGAGTAATAAATCATTTTACGGCATAGAAGGAGGCCATTCGGCCCATCGAGTCCATGCTGACTCTCCACAGCACAATTTTTGGAGACTAAGGGAATCAAGGGATATAAGGATAGTGTTACCAAGGTAGAAGATCACCGATGAACTTATTGAATGGTAGAGCAGGCTTGAGTTGTCTACTCCTAATTTGTCTGTTCTTTTCGTGATAGTCATTCAAAGACAAACAGCCAAGAACTCCCCTGCTCTTCTCTTATATCCACCTGAGAGAGCAGATAGGGCCTTAGTTTGAGGTTTATCCAAATGACTGCATTTCTGACAGTGCAGCACTCCCCTGGAGTACTAGTCTAGATTTTACACTGTGGGGCATGAACCCACAGCCTGCTGTCTTTAAGGTAACAGCATTACCCACTGAGCCACAGCTGACATCTTAACAATAGGTACTAAAAGTCCATATCAATAAGTCCAAAATACTTCAGGGAAGTTGGAAAATGAAAAAAAAAACACTGCTTGTAACTGGGAGAGAACTGGCAAGTGATAACACTTGTACCATCGGAGAGAAGGTGAGAACTCTATTAAGCTCTTTGTGGTGGCTGTGCCGTTATCTGAACCACTACAGCAAGTGTAGAGCAATTAACAGACCATATAGACAGAGTAATCCCAGGGGCCAGGGTAAAATTCACAAGACCTAGCCCACTGCTGCTGGCATTATAGCTGCTGAATATCATCCACAGCAGTTGCAGACACTTCAGTGTGATGCTAAGAGAAACACTGACACAAATCACACCAGTTAATAACGAGGTTTAAAAATATTGGCGTAACAGAGCACTTACTGGGTGAAACAGTCACGTTGCAGTGTCATTTTTACGTTTGATAATTGCTGATGAGGGTGCAGCAAAGATTCTGCTCTGCAACAGGGCCACAAAGCTAATTAGACCACAGGACTTTTTTTTTTCCAAAATATACTTTATTCATAAAAATCTGTAAAAATTACATTGCCAAACAGTTTCCAAACAGCACCAAAAAATACAAACATTGCAAGGGAGATCAGTTTCCTTCAATACTGTCATGAGTTTCTTCACAACCCTTCCGTTTCACAATTGTCATGTCAATTACAGTTTTACATTTACAGCAATTCAGAATATTAACGATACAGTTCGAGGGGTTTCCCATGGATCCAGCCCCTCAGTCCAGCTTGGTGGGGGGACCTTACACTGTGGTCTTTCCCCATTGAGCTTTTGCTGCGGCTCCCCCAAGCTTTAGTGCGTCCCTCAGCACGTAGTCCTGGACCTTGGAATGTGCCAGTCTGCAACATTCGGTGGTGGACAACTCTTTGCGCTGGAAGACCAGCAAGTTTCGGGCAGACCAAAGGGCGTCTTTCACCGAATTGATAGTCCTCCAGCAGCAGTTGATGTTTGTCTCGGTGTGCGTCCCTGGGAACAGCCCGTAGAGCACAGACTCCTGTGTTACAGAGCTGCTTGGGACGAACCTTGACAAAAACCACTGCATCTCTTTCCACACCTGCTTTGCAAAGCCACATTCCAGGAGTAGGTGGGCGACCGTCTCTTCCCCACCACAGCCAACGCGGGGGCACTGTGCGGAGGGGGCGAGACTTCGGGTGTGCATGAAGGATCTGACGGGGAGGGCCCTTCTCACCACGAGCCAAGCTACGTCTTGGTGCTTGTTTGAAAGTTCTGGTGATGAGGCATTCCGCCAAATGACTTTGACGGTCTGCTTGGGGAACCATCCGACAGGATCCACCGTTTCCTTTTCCCGTAGGGCCTTGAGGACATTCCGTGCAGACCACTGCCTGATGGACCGGTGGTCAAAGGTGTTTTTCCGCAGAAACTGCTCCACGAAGGATAGGTGGTACGGCGCCGCCCAACTGCATGGTGCGTTCCGCGGCCATGTGACCAGGCCCATCCTTCGCAACACCGGGGACAGATAGAACCTCAGCACGTAGTGACACTTGGAGTTTGCGTACTGGGGATCTACACATAGCTTGATGCAGCCGCACACGAAGGTGGTCATCAGGATGAGGGCCACGTTGGGTACATTTTTCCCGCCCATGTCCAGAGATTTGAACATCGTGTCCCTCCGGACCCGGTCCATTTTAGATCCCCAGACGAAGCGGAAAATGGCTCGGGTGACTGCCACGGCGCAGGAGTGGGGTATGGGCCAGACCTGCGCCACGTAGAGCAACAACGTGAGCGCCTCGCACCTGATGACCAGGTTCTTACCTACAATGGAGAGAGATCGCTGCCCCCACATGCCCAACTTTTGTCGTACCTTGGCTACTCGCTCCTCCCATGTTTTGGTGCACGCCCCGGCACTTCCGAACCATATCCCCAGCACCTTCAGGTAATCAGACCACAGGACTGAAAACTTTAATTAAGCTCCGGGTCCCAGCCCCTGGTCAGACTTTGCTGAATCGTACAATGCCTGCCTTCAGAAGCACCCTTTTTCACTTACAGGTACCCTGTGAATATCATTCCGTTGACAGCTAGGAACTTTTGGGTTTGTTTTTCTCTTCTCCTGAATGCAACTCTGCAGGGTGATGTGCAGTCCTGTTTCTCTCGTTAGATCATCCAAGCCCGAGATATGCCAAGTGCAAAAAAAATTAAAGAACTTGCATTTATATAGCACCTTTCATGATGTCCTAAAGCAGTTTACAGTCAATGAGGTTCATTCATTGAAGTTCAGCCACTGTTACAACATAGGAAACACAGCAGCCTATTTGCACACAGCAAGATCCCAACAACAGCAGTAAGGTAATGACCAGGTAATCTGTTTCAGTTTTGTTTTTGAGGGATTAACAGAAGCCAAGACACCAGGGAGAACTCCTTCTTCAAAGTAATAGTAGAGACATTGATTTAGCATCTAATCCCTCCAACAATGCAGCGCTGGGAGTGTCAGCCGAGATTGTGCTCGAGTCACTGGAGTGGGATTTGAATTCACAACTTTCTGGCTCAGAGGTAACAGCACCACCCACTGGGCCACAACTGACACCCAAAAACCAGACAGGGAAGGATTGGAAGAAGGGTGGAGGCTGCCAAAACATCATAGAATTGAAGACCACTGTGGGAGGTGGGGCTGCCCAATGCAAGGGCTAGGTTGTCCCCAAAGGTCACCTACAAGACTGACACCAACGGGGTTTGTGAAGATACCCTCCCCGCTCCCCCAGAAGAATAACTAAGACCTCTCAGAGGACAGAAAACTCATTCTCCTACCCTTCATTCTAGCAAAATGAGGAATGCATATCTCTATCCCTGGATGCGACTGTGACAGTTCCACTGGGTGTGACAATTCCAGTGGGAGTGAGTGTGACAGTTCCAGTGAGCATGACAATTCCAGCGAGTGTGACAGTTCCAGCGAGCGTGACAATTCCAGCGAGTGTGACAGTTCCAGCGAGCGTGACAATTCCAGCGAGTGTGACAGTTCCAGTGAGTGTGTCAATTCCAGCAAGTGTGACAGTTCCAGCGAGCATGACAATTCCAGCAAGTGTGACAGTTCCAGTGAGTGTGACAATTCCAGCGAGTGTGACAATTCCAGCGAGTGTGACAGTTCCAGCAAGCGTGACAGTTCCAGCGAGTGTGACAGTTCCAGCGAGTGTGACAGTTCCAGCAAGCGTGACAATTTCAGAAAGTGTGACAGTTCCAGCGAGCGTGACAATTCCAGCGAGTGTGACAGTTCCAGTGAGCATGACAATTCCAGCAAGTGTGACAGTTCCAGTGAGTGTGACAATTCCAGCGTGTGTGACAATTCCGGCGAGCGTGACAGTTCCAGCGAGTGTGACAGTTCCAGCAAGCGTGACAATTCCAGAAAGTGTGACAGTTCCAGCGAGCGTGACAATTCCAGCGAGTGTAGTGAGCATGACAATTCCAGCAAGTGTGACAGTTCCAGCGAGCATGACAATTCCAGCAAGTGTGACAGTTCCAGTGAGTGTGACAATTCCAGCGTGTGTGACAATTCCAGCGAGCGTGACAGTTCCAGTGAGTGTGACAGTTCCAGCGAGCGTGACAATTCCAGTAAATGTGACAGTTCCAGCGAGTGTGACAATTCCAGCGAGTGTGACAGTTCCAGTAAATGTGACAGTTCCAGTGAGTGTGACAATTCCAGCGAGTGTGACAGTTCCAGCGAGCATATCAATTCCAGCGAGCATATCAATTCCAGCGAGTGTGACAGTTCCAGTGAGTGTGACAATTCCAGCGAGTGTGACAGTTCCAGCAAGCGTGACAATTCCAGAAAGTGTGACAATTCCAGCAAGTGTCACAGTTCCAGTAAGTGTGACAGTTCCAGCGAGTGTGACAATTCCAGCGAGTGTGACAATTCCAGCGAGCGTGACAGTTCCAGTGAGTGTGACAGTTCCAGTGAGTGTGACGGTTCCAGCGAGTGTGACAATTCCAGTGAGTGTGACAATTCCAGCAAGTATGACAGTTCCAGCGAGCATACAATTCCAGCGAGTGTGACAATTCCAGCAAGTGTGACAATTCCAGTGAGTGTGACAATTCCAGCGAGCGTGACAATTCCAGCGAGTGTGACAGTTCCAGCGAGCGTGTCAATTCCAGAGGGTGTGACAGTTCCAGCAAGCGTGACAGTTCCAGTGAGCGTGACAATTCCAGCGAGCGTGACAATTCCAGTGAGTGTGACAATTCCAGTGCGCGTGACAAGTCCAGCAAGTGTGACAATTCCCGCAAGTGTGACAGTTCCAGCGAGCATGACAATTCCAGCGAGTGTGACAATTCCAGCGAGTGTGACAGTTCCAGCGAGCATGACAATTCCAGCAAGTGTGATAGTTCCAGCAAGTGTGATAGTTCCAGCAAGTGTGACAGTTCCAGTGAATGTGACAATTCCAGCAAGTGTGACAGTTCCAGTGAGTGTGACAGTTCCAGCAAGTGTGACAGTTCCAGTGGGTGTGACAGTTCCAGCAAGTATGACAATTCCAGCGAGTGTGACAATTCAGGCGAGTGTGACAGTTCCAGTGAGTGTGACAATTCCAGCAAGTGTGACAGTTCCAGCAAGTGTGACAGTTCCAGTGAGTGTGACAATTCCAGCGTGTGTGACAGTTCCAGTAAGTGTGACAGTTCCAGTGAGTGTGACAATTCCAGTGGGTATGACAATTCCAGCAAGTGTGACTGTTCCAGCGAGTGTGACAGTTCCAAAGAGTGTGACAATTCCAGTGGGTGTGACTGTTCCAGTGAGTGTGACAATTCCAGCGTGTGTGACAGTTCCAGTAAGTGTGACAGTTCCAGTGAGTGTGACAATTCCAGTGGGTGTGACAATTCAGGCGAGTGTGACTGTTCCAGTGAGTGTGACAATTCCAGCAAGTGTGACAGTTCCAGCAAGTGTGACTGTTCCAGTGAGTGTGACAATTCCAGCGTGTGTGACAGTTCCAGTAAGTGTGACAGTTCCAGTGAGTGTGACAATTCCAGTGGGTATGACAATTCCAGCAAGTGTGACTGTTCCAGTAAGTGTGACAGTTCCAGTGAGTGTGACAATTCCAGTGGGTGTGACTGTTCCAGTGAGTGTGACAATTCCAGCGTGTGTGACAGTTCCAGTAAGTGTGACAATTCCAGTGAGTGTGACAATTCCAGTGGGTGTGACAATTCCACAAGTGTGACTGTTCCAGTGAGTGTGACAATTCCAGCAAGTGTGACAGTTCCAGTGAGTGTGACAGTTCCAGTGAGTGTGACAATTCCAGTGGGTGTGATAATTCCAGCAAGTGTGACTGTTACAGTGAGTGTGACAGTTCCAGTGAGTGTGACAGTTCCAGTGAGTGTGACAATTCCAGCAAGTGTGACAGTTCCAGTAAGTGTGACAGTTCCAGCGAGTGTGACAATTCCAGCGAGTGTGACAGTTCCAGCGAGTGTGACAGTTCCAGTGAGTGTGACAATTCCAGCGAGTATTACAGTTCCAGCGAGTGTGACAGTTCCAGCGAGTGTGACAATTCCAGCAAGTGTCACAGTTCCAGTAAGTGTGACAGTTTCAGCGAGTGTGACAATTCCAGCAAGTGTGACAGTTCCAGTGAGTGTGATAGTTCCAGTGGGTGTGACAGTAGTGTACGGGAGATAGTAGTATAATGGTAATGTCACTGAACCAGTCATCCAGAGGCTCAGGCTAAAGCCCTGGGAACACAGGTTCAAATCCCACCACAGCAGCTGGTGAAATTTAAATTCAATTAATTAATAATTTCAATTAATAAAAATCTAGAATTGAAACCTAATCTCAATAATAGTGCTGGTGTCATGAAACTATCATCAATTGTCATAAAAACCCATCTGGTTCATTAATGTCCTGTAGGGAAGCCATCCTTACCTGGTCTGACCTACATGTGACTTGAGAACTGCAGCAATGTGGTTGACTCTTAACTGCCCTGTGAATTAGCCAAGCAAGCCACTCAGTTGTCAATGGCAATTAGGGGTGCCGGCAGCATGTCAGAATCCATGAGGAAAGGCATCATCACCCTCATTTACAAGCGGAAGGGGGAGAGGGCAGAAATCAGAAATTGGCGGCCCATCTCACTGCTTAATGTTGACTACAAGATTCTGTCCAAAGTCACAGCCAGTCGAGTCAAGTCTGCTCTGGAGTTGGTGATCCACCCCGATCAGACCTGCACTGTACCCGGCAGGAAGATCTCTGATAGTCTCGCGCTACTCAGGGATACGATCGCCTAAGTACGGGACAGGAGGGTGGACACCTGCCTCATCAGCCTGGACCAGGAGAAGGCTTTTGACAGGATATCGCACACTAACATGATGGATGTGCTTTCCAAAATGGGGTTTGGGGAGGGAATCTGCAATTGGATCAAACTGCTCTACACAAACATCAGTAGCGCAGTCTCAATCAATGGGTGGGAATTGGAAAGTTTCCCGATCCAATCTGGAGTCAGACAGGGCTGTCCTCTCTCCCCGGTCTTGTTTGTTTGCTGTATTGAACCCTTTGCTGAGTCTATTAGGAAGGATGCGAGCATAAGAGGGGTGACAATCCCAGGCAGCAGAGGCAATCAGGTTAAAACCTCCCTGTACATGGATGACGTCGCCGTCTTCTGCTCGGATCCGCTGTCCGTGCGCAGACTGATGAGCATCTGTGACCAGTTCGAACTGGCCTCGGGAGCCAAAGTTAACCACGGCAAGAGCGAGGCCATGTTCTTTGGGAACTGGGCTGACCAATCCTTTGTCCCCTTCACCGTCAGGTCAGATTACCTGAAGGTGCTGGGGATATGGTTCGGAAGGGCCGGGGCGTGCACCAAAACCTGGGAGGAGCGAGTAGCCAAGGTACAACACAAGCTGAGAATGTGGGGGCAGCGATCTCTCTCCATTGTGGGTAAGAACCTAGTCATCAGGTGCGAGGCGCTCACGTTGTTGCTGTACGTGGCGCAGGTCTGGCCCATACCCCACTCCTGAGCTGTGGCAGTCACCCGAGCCATTTTCCGCTTCATCTGGGGATCTAAAATGGACCAGGTCCGGAGGGACACGATGTTCAAACCTCTGGACAAGGGCGGGAAAAATGTATCCAACGTGGCCCTCAGCCTGATGACCACCTTCGTGTGCGGCTGCATCAAGCTGTGTGTAGATCCCCAGTACGCAAACTCCAAGTGTCACTACGTGCTGAGGTTCTATCTGTCCCAGGTGTTGCGAAGGATGGGCCTGGTCACATTGCCACGGAACGCTCCATGCAGTTGGGCTGTGCCGTACCACCTATCCTGCGTGGAGCAGTTTCTGAGGGAAAACACCTTCGACCACCGGTCCATCAGGCAGTGGTCTGCACGGAACGTCCTCAAGGCCCTACGGGAAAAGGAGACGGGGGATCCTGTCGGATGATTCCCCGAGCAGACCGTCAAAGTCATTTGGCGGAATGCCTCATCACCAGAACTTTCAAACAAGCACCAAGACGTAGCTTGGCTGGTGGTGAGAAGGGCCCTCCCCGTCAGATCCTTCATGCACACCCGAAGTCTCGCCCCCTCCGCACAATGCCCCCGCGGTGGCTGTGGTGGGGAAGAGACGGTCGCCCACCTCCTCCTGGAATGTGTCTTTGCAAAGCAGGTGTGGAAAGAGATGCAGTGGTTTTTGTCGAGGTTCATCCCAAGCAGCTCTGTAACACAGGAGTCTGTGCTCTACGGGCTGTTCCCAGGGACGCACACCGAGACAAACATCAACTGCTGCTGGAGGACTATCAATTCGGTGAAAGACGCCCTTTGGTCTGCCCTACCTGCTGGTCTTCCAGCGCAAAGAGTTGTCCACAATCGAATGTTGCAGACTGGCACATTCCAAGGTCCAGGACTACGTGCTGAGGGACGCACTAAAGCTTGGGGCAGCCGCAGCAAAGGCTCAATGGGGAAAGTCCACAGTGTAAGGTTCTCCCACCAAGCTGGACTGAGGGGCTGGATCCATGGGAAACCCCTCGAACTGTATCGTTAATATTTTCATTTGCTGTCAATGTAAAACTGTAATTGGCATGACAATAGTGAAACGGAAGGGTTGTGCAGAAACTCATGATAGTATTGAAGGAAACTGATCTCCCTTGCAATGTTTGTATTTTTTGGTGCTGTTTGAAACTGTTTGGCAATGTAATTTTCACAGATTTTTATGACAAAAGTATATTTTGGAAATAAAAAAAAAATTAGGGATGGGCAACAAATGCTGGCCTTGCCAGTGATGCCCACATCCCATGAAAGAGTAAAAGAAAGTTCCATTGGGGGTGACAATAACAGTGGATGTGACAATAGCAGTGAGGTTGACAGTATCAATGAGTGATAGTTCCAGTTGCCAGGCACTGTACAGTCTGACCTACCCTCCCCCCCAACCAATCAACCTTCCCCTTCTGCCTCCCTGAACTTTACAGGTATGAGGAACCTCATTGGAGACACTAATGAAGTTGAAGGAAGAGGTGAGCAGTAGTTACCACACAGGCTTCCGAAGGAAATAAAAGCAGTGCAGAAACACCCTTAAAGCTTCTTGTTTAATCATCTTACTTTGCACTTGGTGTTAGTCAGGGCCCAGTGACCTCACCTCAGAGTCAGAAGGTTGTGAGCTGAAGCCAAACTACAGAGACTTGAGCACACAGTCGAAGCACACCAGTGCTGTACTGAGGGAGGGCTGCAATGTCCCAGGTGCCATCTTTCAAATGAGACATTAAACCAGGTCCATCTGCTCTCTTAGGGTAGATGTAAAAGATCCCTTGGCGGTATTTCAAAGACGAGCAGGGGTGCCCAGGTCAGCATTTGTCCCTCAACCATAATCACTAAAACAGATGATCAGGTCATTATCACATTGCTGTTTGTGGGAGCTTGCTGTGCGCAGATTGGCTGCTGTGTTTCCTGCATGACAACAGTGACTGCATTTCATAAGGACTTCATTGGCTATAAAGTCCTGAGGTTGTGAAAGGCGCTATATAAATTCAAGTCTTTCTTTTAAGCAAGCAATCCCAGATGGGAATTGCCAACCCACACATTTCTTTCTGGTGTCAATGCTTAGCGGAGAGTAAATGTTACATGAAAAGCACCTCAGTGACAAGATATCTATGCAACCACAGACCTGACCAGCTGTTAACACATCTGTTATGTGGTCAGGTACATACGTATAAATATCCTAATGCACCAGGGCCCATATGGTGTACTGTATTTATGTCTGTCGGGGTAAAAACAAGTTGAATTTTCATTTACATAATTTATTCAGGTATGTGGACTCAGATTAAATTTCTGATGTTTTCACAGCCCCAGGCTGTCCCAAGAATAGTTTTTTTCACAGCGTTTGTCTAAGAATCTATCTCTGTGACTCATTGACACCGTAAATATAAATGTATATTAAATTAGGCAATTCGGGAAGGAACTGAGGTAGGTAGTGCCCCTGTTGCCCATAGTTACCAATAAGGCCCCATGCCAACAGTGATAGAATGCATTCAGCACCTCATTAAATTTAAAAGTGCCAGAAAGTCAGGGAACTAGAAATATACACTAATTAATAGAGAGACTTCCACAGGTGCGATTGCACAGACTAAAATGAAGTTAACAATATAACTGAGTTAAAATTCCCCTTATAGCTCGGTGAGTAAGGGCAGTACCCTGTGTCTCTCTGATCCATATCGGTCAGAAAGAGCCCAGGCCCAATCGTCAGCCTGTGTGCATTCAATGGAACTCAGCCAAGTTGGTAGTAGATTTCCAAACCATTGGTGGAAACATGGAAAGGATTATGAAACAGAAGGAGGCCATTGGACCCATTGTGTCCATGCTGACCGAGAAATGTTATCCAGCCTAATCACATCTTCTAGATCTTGGTCCGTAGCCCTGTAGGTGCCTATCCAAGTGTTTTTTAAATGTGATGAAGGTTTCTGCCTCTACCACCCTTTCAGGCAGTGAGTTCCAGATGTGCTGTGCAGATGTCACAGGAGGTTATGGTCAGGCTTGGATGTGACGTCGCCCCTCAGTAAAACCCTGTCACTGGGAAGAAAAGCAAGAACTTGCATTTATTTAGTGCTTTTCACAACCTTGAAAGGTCCCAAAGTGCTTTATAGCCAGTAAAGTACTTGTCTCGAAGTAGAATCATAGAATGGTTATGGCACAAAAGGAGGCCATTCAGCCCATCATGTCCTGGCTAGCTCTCTGCAAGAGCAACTCAGCTAGTCCCCATTCCCCATAACCCTGCAATTGTTTTCTCTTCAGATAATTATCCAATTCCCTTTTGAAGGCTTCGATTGAATCTGCCTCCACCACACACTCAGGAAGTGCAGTCCAGATCCTAACCACTCGCTGCAGAAAAAAGATTTTCCTCGTGTCGCCTTTGGTTCTTTTGCCATTCACCTTAAATCGGTGTCCTCTGGTTCTCAACCCTTCCACCAACGGGAACAGTTTCTCCCTATCGACTCTAAACAGACCCCTCATGTCGTCACTGTTGTAATGTAAGAAAACCGGCAAGCTCCCAAAAACAGCAATGTGATAATGACGAGATGGTCTGTTTTGGTGATGTTGGTTGAGGGATAAATATTGGCCAAATACTGGGAATAACTCCCCTGCTGTTCTTCGAAATGATGCCAGGGGATCTTGTACGTCCACCTGAGAGGGCAGACAACGTGTCGGTTTATCATCTCATCCAATAGATGGCACCTCTGACAGTGCAGCACTCTCTCAGTACTGCACAGGGCATTAGCCTGGGCCTCTGCTTAACAGGTTCAATGACATTCCACAACTCCACCATCTCCCCTGCAAATGCAATTCATTATCTTCTTTTTTGGCCTCCTTGTCTCGAGAGACAATGGGTAAATGCCTAGAGGTGGTCAGTGGTTTGTGAAGCAGCGCCTGGAGTGGCTATAAAGGCCAATTCTAGAGTGACAGACTCTTCCACAGGTGCTGCAGATAAAATTGGTTGTCAGGGCTGTTTCACAGTTGGCTCTCCCCTTGCGCTTCTGTCTTTTTTCCTGCCAACTACTAAGTCTCTTCGACTCGCCACACTTTAGCCCCGCCTTTCTGGCTGCCCGCCAGCTCTGGCGATCACTGGCAACTGACTCCCACGACTTGTGATCAATGTCACAGGACTTCATGTCGCGTTTGCAGACGTCTTTAAAGTGGAGACATGGACGGACGGTGCGTCTGATACCAGTGATGAGCTCGCTGCACAATGCGTCCTTGGGGATCCTGCCATCTTCCATGCGGCTCACATGGCCAAGCCATATCAAGCGCCGCTGGCTCAGTAGGGTGTATATGCTGGGTATGTTGGCCGCCTTGAGGACTTCTGTGTTGGAGATACGGTCCTGCCACCTGATGCCAAGGATTCTCCGGAGGCAGCAAAGATGGAATGAATTGAGACGTCGCTCTTGGCTGACATACATTGTCCAGGCCTCGCTGCCGTAGAGCAAGGTACTGAGGACACAGGCTTGAAACACTCGGACTTTTGTGTTCCGTGTCAGTGCGCCATTTTCCCACACTCTCTTGGTCAGTCTGGACATAGCAGTGGACGCCTTTCCCATGCGCTTGTTGATTTCTGCATCTAGAGACAGGTTACTGGTGATAGTTGAGCCGAGGTAGGTGAACTCTTGAACCACTTCCAGAGCGTGGTGGCCGATATTGATGGATGGTGCATTTCTGATGTCCTGTCCCATGATGTTCGTTTTCTTGAGGCTGATGGTTAGGCCAAATCCGTTGCAGGCAGCCGCAATCCTGTTGATGAGTCTCTGCAGACACTCTTCAGTGTGAGATGTTAATGCAGCATCGTCAGCAAAGAGGAGTTCCCTGATGAGGACTTTCCGTACTTTGATCTTCGCTCTTAGACGGGCAAGGTTGAACAACCTGCCCCCTGATCTTGTGTGGAGGAAAATTCCTTCTTCTGAAGACTTGAATGCATGTGAGAGCAGCAGGAAGAAGATCCCAAACAGTGTAGGTGCGAGAACACAGCCCTGTTTCACGCCACTCAGGATAGGAAAGGGGTCTGATGAGGTGCCGCCATGTTGAATTGTGCCTTTCATATTGTAATGGAATGAGGTGATGATACTTAGTAGCTTGGTGGACATCCGATCTTTTCCAGTAGTCTGAAGAGACCACGTCTGCTGACGAGGTCAATAGCTTTGGTGAGATCAATGAAAGCAACGTAGAAGGGCATCTGTTGTTTGTGGCATTTCTCCTGTAGCTGGCGAAGGGAGAACAGCATGTCAATGGTGGATCTCTCTGCTCGAAAGCCACACTGTGCCTCAAGGTAGACACGCTCAGCCAGCTTCTGGAGCCTGTTTAAAGCGACTCGAGCGAAGACTTTCCCCACTATGCTGAGCAGGGAGATTCTACGGTAGTTGTTGCAGTTACCGCGGTCACCCTTGTTCTAAAAGAGGGTGATGATATTGGCATCACGCATGTCCTGTGGTACTGCTCCCTCGTCCCAGCACAGGCATAGCAGTTCATAGAGTGCTGTAAGTATAGCAGGCTTGGCACTCTTGATTATTTCAGGGGTAATGCCGTCCTTCCCAGGGGCTTTTCCGCTGGCTAGAGAATCAATGGCATGACTGAATTCCGATTTTGTTGGCTGTACGTCCAGCTCATCCATGACTGGCAGAGACTGGGCTGCATTGAGGGCGGTCTCAGTGACAACATTTTCCCTGGAGTACAGTTCTAGGTAGTGCTCCACCCAGTGGTCCATTTGCTTGCGTTGGTCAGTGATCGTATCCCCTGATTTAGACTTGAGGCGGGGGGCGATCTTCTTGATGGTTGGCCCAAAAGCTCTCTTAATGCCATCATACATTCCTCTGATGTTTCCAGTGTCAGAGGCCAGCTGAATATGACAGCATAGGTGTTGCCAGTAGTTATTTGCGCTGTTCTTTGTGCAGTGCTTCTGGCTGCTTTAAGTTTTTTTTTTATTTCCAAAATATACTTTATTCATAAAAATCTGTAAAAATTACATTGCCAAACAGTTTCCAACCAGCACGAAAAAATACAAACATTGCAAAAGAGATCAGTTTCTTTCAATAATGTCATGAGTTTCTTCCCAACCCTTCCGTTTTACAATTGTCATGTCAATTACAGTTTTACATTTACAGCAATTCAGAATATTAACGATACAGTTCGAGGGGCTTCCCATGGTTCCAGCCCCTCAGTCCAGCTTGGTGGGGGAACCTTACACTGTGGTCTTTCCCCATTGAGCCTTTGCTGCGGCTGCCCCAAGCTTTAGTGCGTCCCTCAGCACGTAGTCCTGGACCTTGGAATGTGCCAGTCTGCAACATTCGGTGGTGGACAACTCTTTGCGCTGGAAGACCAGCAAGTTTCGGGCAGACCAAAGGGCGTCTTTCACCGAATTGATAGTCCTCCAGCAGCAGTTGATGTTTGTCTCGGTGTGCGTCCCTGGGAACAGCCCGTAGAGCACAGACTCCTGTGTTACAGAGCTGCTTGGGATGAACCTTGACAAAAACCACTGCATCTCTTTCCACACCTGCTTTGCAAAGGCACATTCCAGGAGGAGGTGGGCGACCGTCTCTTCCCCACCACAGCCAACGCGGGGGCACTGTGCGGAGGGGGCGAGACTTCGGGTGTGCATGAAGGATCTGACGGGGAGGGCCCTTCTCACCACCAGCCAAGCTACGTCTTGGTGCTTGTTTGAAAGTTCTGGCTGCTTTAAGTGCTACGGATGTTAACTCACTGGGGGCTTTCTTGTAGTTCAGCAGTGCAATGCGCTTAGCGGCTATGACAGGTTCCAGCTCTTCAAAGTGAGATTGAAACTAGTCTGCATTCCGCTTCACACGTTTGCCAAAGGTGGTCATAGCTGAGTCGTAGATGGCGTCTCTGATGTGGCCCACTTGGTCTCTACATCCCCTGCAGGAGTGTTTTGAAGGGCTTTTTCAAGTGAATTTAAAAACTTATGTAACAGCCGTGGATAAGAAATTCAGCTAGTGTTGATGAGCAGGCGGCCCTTCTGCTTGGACTGGTGCACCGTCTTTGGTTTGAGGCTAACCCTGCTGCACATCAGGGAGTGATCGGTGCCGCAGTCCGCACTGTGGAAGCTGCGTGTGATCTGAACACTGTTTAAAGAGGCTCGCCTTGTGACGATGAGGTCCAGTTGGTGCCAACGACGTGATCTTGGGTGCCTCCAGGAAACCTGATGACAGGGTTTAGTGTGAAAGAACGAGTTGGTGATGCAGAGGTTATGATAGGTACACAACTCCAGCAGTCTCTGTCCATTCTCATTCATCCTTCCAATGCCATAGCACCCAAGGCAGGAGGACCATGAGTCATGGTTGGCACCAACCCTGACATTAAAGTCCCCCAGCAGGAACAGGTGTTCGGTATTGGGGATGCTGCTAATGATATTATGAAGTTCCTCGTAGAACTGGTCTTTAGCTTCAGGTGCGGAACAGAGTGTTGGAGCATAAATGCTGAGTAGGTGTACTGGACCAGAAGCGGTGAGCAGTCGGATGGACAGTATGCGTTCCAAGCCATTTGAGAGTGGCTCTATCATGCTGAGCAAAGAGTTTCTGATGGCGAAGCCCACTCCATGCTGTCTTGGTTCTTCAGGATCCCTACCCTGCCAATAGAAGGTGTGTGTAGTCTTGCTCTGCTGGAGATCAGCTCGCAGGGAGGCGTGTCTCTCGAAGTGCTGCAATGTGCACATTGAGTCTACTCAGCTCGTTGTTAATGATGGCGGTCTTCCGAGAATCGTTAATTTGTGTAAGGTCTTCCGACAGGCCAGGACACATAGTTCTGACGTTCCAGCTTGCAAAACGAAGGGCTGGTACCTTCATTCCTTTTTTGGTCGTGCTGTCTGGTGTGGTGTTACAGTCCACTTGTCGGGCAATGACCCTGAGCTCCAAGCACCCATTGAAGCAGGTGGACAGTGGCAGGACAGAACCTTACTGACCGGGGGCTGCCCGGTTTGAGGCGGGCGGTAGCTGTCCAGTGAGATGCGATGACCTC